>NC_052630.1:39613125-39922500 GCF_016161935.1 Mauremys reevesii | reverse complement strand
TTACATTCTCGTGTGACAGCTTTCAAAGCCAAGTTAGTCTTGTTTTCAAAACAAATTAAGGACAAAGTGTTCGCTCACTTTCCAATACTGAAATACTCGGAAGCGTCACCAGAGCAGAGAGAAAAGTACAGCAAAATTTTGAGTGACTTGCACAGAGAATTTTCTCATTGATTCTCTGACTTTGAGAAGATAGAGAAGACACTGGAGCTGGTGTCATGCCCACTATCATTTGACTACAAGAAAGCCCCACAAGAACTACAACTGGAGCTCATTGATATCCAGTATGATTCCACCTTGAAGGAAAAGTACAATTCAGAAAAAAAGGATGACTTTTATGCCTCGAGTGAAACAAAGTTCCCAAATATCCGCAAAGTGGCACAGAAAATCTTTGTTTTGTTCAGCTACACCTGTGTGTGCAAACAAACATTTTCCTTGCTGAATTACAACAAATCTCACTACAGATCCCAGTTAACTGACCAGCATCTCAGCTCCATATAATGGATTTCCACAATGAGAATGACACCGGACTTTGATGCCATTGTAAAAAAGGGTGACCAGCTGCATTGTTCACATTAATCAGAGAGGGCGTGGAAAGGGGTTAAGTTTGGTTTAATTATTGTAATCCATTGTTATGATGGCATATTTATAATAATAAGTAAGGTTTTGTGTTTATTTCCACTAAAATGTGTCTTTATTAAATAGATTTTATTTGAGTATCTCTTAATTGTTAATTTCATGAGCTTTCATGGCCCACCATACAATTTCCATACCTAGATGCAGCCCTCAGGCCAAAAAGTTTGCCCATCCCTGGTCTAGGGGGTCCCAGACCTCTGAGAGGGTGGGGCATCAAACATTTAGAGGGCTCTGGCCTACAATCAGGGTAGGGCAGCAATGTCAATAAGCCCCAGCCCTCAGGCAGGGCAGGACAGCAAAGTCAGGAGGCTCTGGCTTGTATTCAGGACAGAGCAATACTGCATCTGTATGCCCAGACCTTCAAACAGGGTGGGGCAGCAAACAGATGGGGGGTCCACGGGTGGTATAGCAGGGGTAGTGGGATGTGAGGCCACCTGACTGCACCGCGTCCAAGCCTAGGGCCCTAACAGTGGTGGAATACTCAATGGGGAAATGCAGCCACAATATGCTGGCCGGCCATCAGTCAGCAACACACAGAAACTATATTCGGCTGCCCTGGGCTACTTCCTACTCTCACATTCGGGGGGGAGGGTGTATTACCTGGGTCCTGGGGTCATCATTCATCTTGCCGGGGTAAACAGCGAAGGGCAGCCCCAGCAACTCCTCAATGTCTCCGGCGACCAGCAGCCCCTCCAGGTCTCAGGCGCTGTCAGGTCCGAACTCCAGCAGTGGGTGGGAGACATCCTTCCCCTCCTCCAGCTCACCTCCAACTGAGCTAGAGGTGCTGCCTTTTATACTTCCGGTTCCTGTCCCACAGAACAAAAATGGGAAACTTTTGTGCCTACTCCCCAAAAAGCCCCAGAACTCTAGTGTCACCCCTATGGCACCAGCACAGGGAACCCAGTGAGATAGGATTATAGACTAGAAGAGGGGAGGGGCCAGGGGAGAGAGGTGACAGGGAGTCTCTCTTTTGCCTTCTCTCTTCACTTTCTGTTCTTCTCTTCCAGGAACTGCAGTCACAGCAGAGAGGGATTTGCCTCATTATTAGGGATTCCGTGACTTCCTGCGACCTCTGTGACTTCTGCAGTGGCCAGTGTGGCTCCCCCCAAGGCCTCCCAAGCTGCTGGCCCTGGGGACCACTGAAGCAGCGGTCCCAGGGGCAGCAGGAGCAGCCACAGCTTGGTGACTCCCAGCAGCGGTCCTGGGGTGGCCAGAGAAGCGGCTGGCCCCCTGGTGGCAAACAGAGTGCAAGTGGTTCTTACCCCCCATACACACACATACACCTGGTATAGCAAGATATTTTTGCTTTAGATGTTTGGAATTCTGAACCACTTAAAGGAGGGGAAAGTGATCAGGAACAGTCAGCATGGATTCACCAAGGGCAAGTCATGCCTGACTAACCTAATTGCCTTCTATGATGAGATAACCGGCTCTGTGGATGAGGGGAAAGCAGTGGATGTGCTATTTCTGGACTTTAGCAAAGCCTTTGATACAGTCTCCCACAGTATTCTTGCCAGCAAGTTAAAGAAGTATGGGCTGGATGAATGGACGGTAAAGTGGATAGAAAACTGGCTAGATGGTCGGGCTCAACGGGTAGTGGTCAATGGTTCCATGTCTAGTTGGCAGCCGGTATCAAGTGGAGTGCCCCAAGGGTCAGTGCTGAGGCCGGTTTTGTTCAATATCTTCATTAACGATCTGGAGGATGGTGTGGACTGCACCCTTAGCAAGTTTGCAGATGACACTAAATTGGGAGGAGTGGTTGATACGCTGGAGGGTACGGATAGGATACAGAGGGACCTAGACAAATTAGAGGATTGGACCAAAAGAAATATGATGAGGTTCAACAAGGACAAGTGCAGAGTCCTGCACTTAGGACGGAAGAATCCCATGCACTGATACAGACTAGGGACCGAATGGCTGGGCAGCAGTTCTGCAGAAAAGGACCTAGGGGTTACGATGGACGAAAAGCTGAATATGAGTCAACAGTGTGCCCTTGTTGCCAAGAAGGCTAATGGCATTTTGGGTTGTATAAGTAGGGGATGTGATCGAGCAGATCGAGGGATGTGATCATTCCCCTCTATTCAGCACTGGTGAAGCCTCATTTGGAGTACTGTGTCCAGTTTTGGGCCCCACACTACAAGAAGGATGTGGATAAATTGGAGAGAGGGGGGATTTGATAGCTGCTTTCAACTACCTGAAAGGGGGTTCCAAAGAGGATGGATCTAGACTGTTCTCAGTGGTAGAAGATGACAGAACAAGGAGTAATGGTCTCAAGTTGCAGAGGGGGAGGTTTAGGTTGGACATTAGGAAAAACTTTTTCACTAGTAGGGTGGTGAAGAACTGGAATGGGTTACCTAGGGAGGTGGTGGAATCTCCTTCCTTAGAGGTTTTTAAGGTCAGGCTTGACAAAGCCCTGGCTGGGATGATTTAGTTGGGTTTGGTCCTGCTTTGAGCAGGGGGTTGGACTAGATGACCTCCTGAGGTCCCTTCCAACCCTGAGATTCTATGATTCTACTTTGCAGCAACCAAATTGCAGGATTGCAGATAAACCTCCGGAAGGGGTTTAAATTAGCCAAAATTATAACTTGTTTAATTGAATATAAAAAGAGTGATGATAGTGTCAGGACCCTTTGGGATGCTTAGAGTAGTGATTAATTTTAAGAATAAAGCCCTTATTAAAGAAAAATTAATAATCGTTTAAATGAGAAAATCCAGTAATGGCAGCTATAGGGTGATGCAGTGAAAGATTCCATAGGAACACAGAGGCCCATAGGAATTTATAGGAATGATGCAATCAGGAGACGGTATTGCATCACTCCTGTGGGGAATGACTCAGCAAAACTCCATAGAAATACATTGTAGCCCAGAGGAATATATGAGACTTTCAAACAAGCAGTGGTTAGGGTTCATCCAAAGGTCAGAGCAAGTAGTTAGGGTTGATCCAAAGGTCAGCTAAGAAAAAACCCATAGGAATACATAGGAGCCCATAGGAATGTATAGAGATGATGCAATCAGGAGGTGGGATTGCATCATTTCTGGGTGATGCGCAATAGAGGCATGGGGTTGCATTAGCAAGGTCCCATAGAGATACATTGTAGCCCCATAGAAGTTTATGGAGGTGTAGGAGCTACCTATCAAGGGCAGAGCTAAGAAAAGTTGGAAGCTGATTGGCTGAGCTTGGGAAAGCAAATAGTATACAAGACCAACAGCTGACAAGCAAAACCCTGTAGTGGGATCGGGGACCTTGAAGAGAGAAGAACCTGGAAGACACCTGCAAGGAAGAAGACACTTGTGCAGAAGAAGCCATCTGAGAAGCATCACAGCAGAGGCTGCTTTGGGTGGAGGCTTGTTAGGCTTTGGGAGTGGGGGGAGGGAGCGCAGCTGTCCCTCCAAACATCTGGAAGAGAGGCCATGCCCCCTCGCCATACATGCCCACATTTTGAATACAGCATGCAGGTGTGGTCGCCTCATCTCAAAGAAGATATATTGGAGCTGGAAAAGGTACAGAAAAGAGCAACAAAATTGATGAGGCGTGTAGTGTGGCTTGGCCGCGGTTCATCCCTCAGCGGGGCTGTGGGGTATCCCACCGCCTCGCTACAAGGTGTAAGGAACAGCTTCCCTATGAGGCGAGATAAATAAGACTGGGACTTTTCAGCTTGGAAAAGAAACAACTAAAGGGGATATACTATAAAATGATGGCTGGTGTGGATACAGTAAATAAAGTGTTATTTACTCCTCATGACACAAGAACTAGGGGTTACCAAATGAAATTAATAGGCAACAGGTTTAAAAGAAACAAAAGGATGTATTTCTTCACGCAATGCACAGTCAACGTGCGGAACTCTTTGCCAGAAGATGTTGTGAAGGCCAAGACTATAACAGGGTTCAAAAAAGAACTAGATAAATTCATGGAGGGTAGGTCCATCAATGGCTATTAGCCAGGATGGGCAGGGATGCAAAACCATGCTCTGAAATGTCCCTAGCCCCTGTCTGTCAGATGCCGGGAATGGGCGACAGGGGATGTATGATCGCTTGATGATTATCAGTTCTGTTCATTTCCTGTGAACCATCTATCATTGGCCACTGTCAGAAGACAGGATAGTGGGCTAGATGGATCATTGATCTGACCCAATATGGCCTCTCTTATGTTCTTAGAAAGTGTATGAGGGGCATTGAGGGTACAGATGGGAAATGTAGAAAGGAGGAGTTGAGGGGGATGGTCTTGGGGAATTTGAACTGCAGCAGGAATCACAGAGGTGAAAGGTTTGGGGTGCATAGAACTGGGTGGAGCTGGATGGGGAGAGTGAGTCTGGGGTTCCAGCTCACAGTAATGTCGAGAGTACCCCAAGTCTCACTGACAGCTGAACTCTTCCACCCAGTTTCTCTCCTGGCTTCAATGGGCAGGTGGGTGAGCTTGTACCCCAAATAACTGACACAGTCAAGCAAGGAGCAAAGAAATGCAGGGCCGGCTTTAGACCCCAGCGGTCCAAGCGCGCGCTTGGGGCGGCATGCCGCCGGGTGGGCGGCAGGCGGCTGTGGTGGACCTCCCGCAGGCATGCCTGCGGAGGGTCCGCTGGTCCCCGCAGCTCGGATGGACCTCCCGCAGACGTGCCTGCCGATACTCCCCCGAAGCCGCAGGACCAGTGGACCCTCCACAGGCACGTCTGCAGGAGGTCCACCAGAACCGCGGGACCGGCGACTGCCAGAGCGCCTCCCGTGGCGTGCCACCCTGCTTGGGGCGGCCCAATTCCTAGAGCTGCCCCTGAAGAAATGTTTGTTTCAATCTCTCTTTTCCTCACTCTCTCTCTCCCCTTCACTGATAATCAGCAACGGTAAGAGAAGAGGTTAAAATATCTGCTAGGGGGTGGCTAGATTTGGATGACAAATTTAAAACAATCACAGTGCCCTCTAGTGAGGCACTGACATGATGAGATTCTGACCTTTTATTGACACTTCATTAATAATATTTCCCTTAATGATGTTGCTATGCGTATTTCAATGGCTCCTACCCTGATAACTGCTGCCCCTTCTGGCTGGTTCATTGTGCTATTTGGAACCTGCACCTAAAATTACCCCATTCCAGGGAGCAACATTCAAAACTGCCCAAGGAAACCCCATTGAATTTCAAGTGCAACACAGGCAGGCAGGCAGGCAAGGAGACGGCACAGGAGTCTCTGAGCTCTTCTTTTGTCATAGGGAATGGAGTCTAGTGGGCTAAAACAAGGGGAGGCTGAGTTAAGAGTCCTAGGTTCTAACCTATGATGGTGTCACTTGATGGCAGAGGGGCATTGCTGGAACATGATGGCATATATCACGATGGTAGAGCTATTCAATCTATTCAAGGGACACCATCATAGGACCTAATCACCTCAGCCATGCCATCAGGGGTCGTTCACCTGCACATCTACCAACGTGATTATATATATATATATATATATATATATATATATATATATATATATATATATATATATATATATATATTAGTGCCAGCAATGCCCCTCTGCCATATACATTGGCCAAATCGGACAATCTCTACGCAAAAGAATAAATGGATACAAATCTGTCATCAGGAATCATAACATTCAAAAACCAGTGGGAGAACACTTCAACCTCTCTAACCACTCAGTGACAGACTTGAAGATGGCAATTTTGCAACAAAAAAACCCTTCAAAAACAGACTCCAAAGAGAGACCGCTGAACTTGAATTAATATGCAAATTAGATACAATTAACGTAGGTTTAAACAGAGACTGGGAATGGTTGGGTCATTACACTAATTGAATCTATTTCCCCATGTTAAGGTCACCTCACACCTTCTATGGGTCATCTCAATTATCACTTCAAAGGTTTTTTTTTCTCCTGCTGATGATAGCTCATCTCAGTTGATTGGCCTCTTACACTTGGCATGGCTACTTCTAGCTTTTCATGTTCGCTGTATGTATCTTCTTTCTGTGTGTTCCATTCTGTGCATCCAAAGAAGTGGTCTGTAGCCCATGAAAGCTTACGCTCAAATAAATTTGTTAGTCTCTAAGGTGCCACAAGTACTCCTGTTCTTATTCCTGTTTGGGGCAGGAGAGTTAGGCTTAGTGAGTTAAAGTAGCGGGGGCTGGAGTCAAAGAGAAAATACATCTCTTTTCAGCACAACGCACATTGAAGAAGCATATGGCTTCTCATTTCTTAGGTTCTGGTGCCATTGTGTGGCCATTTCATTTCACTTCTTATTGTTAAATGTTTTGGGTACTCTGCGCAGAAACATTATTTCCTTGGGAGAGTCTGAGGAGTGGAAGCTGCATTGATTTAATCTTCAAATATATATTGTGACAAAGCTCCAAGTCTGTATTGGTGGCTCCCGCACTTCCTTTCCCAGTATGGTGGCAAAGGTTACAGCTTATTGAGCTATTTTCATCACAGGCCAGTATGGGAGGTGGAATACCCATAGTCTCTATTGCTCCTTAGAGCTCCATAGGTACCGTTTGGTCTCCTGCCTGGAGCAACATCTGTTTTCCCTCTCAAAGGGATCTCTGTAGATCATGTAGGGAGGAAGTGGGGAACCCGGGGCTGCCCTCTACTCTGGGTTCCAGCCCAGGGACCCTAATGATAGCAGCTATTAGTGGCTTCCCTCCTCCACTGATGCTGCTTTGATTCCCTGGGCCACTTCCCCATGCTCCCCTTTTTCAAGCTTCACCCTTATCTCAGGGCTCAGTAATGCTTCCTTTCCTCCAGCTCCTTTTACCTGGGCTCCTCTCGAGAGAGGACTGGCAGGGAGAGCTTTTAAAACAGTGTAAGTGAGACCTTAATTGGTTCCAGCTGTCTTCATTAGCCTAACAGCCTTAACTGACCCTTTGTCAGTTAATTGAGGTCAGGTGTCGGCATTAGCCTAACAACCTTAACTGGTTAAATTGGCCTCAGGTGTCTTGATTGGCCTGGAGTCAGGGGTGGCTCTAAGCATTTTGCCACTCCAAGCATGACAGGCAGGCTGCCTTCAGCAGTTTGCCTGTAGGACATCCACTGAAGTTATAGGACCAGCAGACCCAAGCCCCTTGTTTGGCTATCCAGGGAACAGGGCCCTGTTCCTTCTGAGGCTGATCTACCTGCATTCCACTCTATTGAGGCCGGTCTGCTGGCTGGTTGCCCCCCTGGCTGCTGTTTCTGCTGTGGGGAGGACCCTGCTGGTGTGACCCTCAGAGGGGAGTGCAGGGCCTCACTTTTTCCATTGTTTTTGGAGCCCCCCTGGCTGGGTTGCTGCTGCCTTTGCTGCTGCTGGGGAGCTGTTACTGCTGCTGGAGCTGAGGACGGAGTAGAGGAGGCTTTGCTTTGTGGAGGGGGGTTTGTTACATCCCTGCTTCTGTAGTGGTAGGTGCCCTTGCTGTGGGGAGCTGGGGGAGTGGCCTGGAGCCCTCCCCCTAGTCCGTCCGCTCCTCTACTGCCACCACAACTGCCCCCTCCACCTGTCCACCTGCCTTCTGTCTCTGTTCTCTGCTCTCCAGCCTAGCAGTTTGCTCTGACCCTCTAACCATCCAGAGAACATAGCGGCAGCAAACAGGCATTTGTTTTTCAGACACCCGTGGGTGCTCGTTTCCCTTCCCTTCCTTTGGTCTTGTCCTCCCTCCTCTGCTGCATTTGGCCGGTGGGCCCTCCTTTCCTCTGCCTCGCCCACTGCCCTGTTTTTGCAGCTGCTTGCCCCCTCTCCCCTTGCTGCCTGCCCTGCCTGTCCCCCTTTTAGCCGCCCTGTTTGCTCTGGTTTGCCCTCTCTGGCTTTTTGTTCCTTGCTTAGTTTGTTTGCCCCACCCTTGTCCTGTGGTGCAAGCCTGGTTGCCAGCCCCACTCCCACCACCCCTTTTTTTTTCTGGTTTGGTTGTTTTTGAACCCACCCTGTTCTTTGCTCCGTGCCTGAGGCGCACCTGCTCTAGCCCTCCCCTGCATTCCGCCCCCTTGTTTCTTGCCCTCCCTCTGGGTCAGCCCTTATTGCCTGTGTGCCCACGTTCCGCTGTTGGCGTTTGAGATTCCCCCCTTCTCCCCTTTTTTCATTGGTTCCTTCACTGACGCACTCTCCTCCACAATGCCTTAGTTTTCCCTTCTTTTCCTTAGTGCAGCCAGGGGAGCCGGTTTCTTTTTCATCTTGTGCTGGAGTTGTATTCCTTGTTCCCCTTTGTTCCTTTCTGTTGGTGCCCCCCACCCCCGCCGCCCTGCTTTCAGCCTAACGGGTGGGGTGTGATAGCCGCTCTTCCCCTCCCTCCCCTGCCCTTCCCTTTCCTCCCATTCCTCTCTCCCCTTCCTTCCATTCCCCTGACCTAGTGGCTGTCCCCTTCCCTCCCTTTCTGAGGTGGGTGATTCAGGGGGTGGGACTTCCCTGGACGCCCCTGCAGTTCCCTTTCGGTCCCCCACCCCGTTCCCTCCCTTGCGATGGCCGCCTCAACTGCCGCCTTGACTGCCGCTGCCAGGCTGCCTGCCACTGCTACCATTGAGGCACTGGCAGGCACAGATAGGGGCTCTCGAGACTCCGCTGTTGCTGCCGCGACCTCGGCTGCCTCCACTTCTGAGACCTCCCTTGGCCGGTGGGAAAGGCCGGGGGACGAAGAAGGGCAAGGGCCCTGCCCGGAAGGTGACACCCCCCTGTTGCAGTGGTTCCTTCTCCTGCTGCGGCCCCATCAATGGCTGCAGCTCCCCCTTCTCCCTTGCCCGTTGTTCCCTCCACCAGCTCTGGGGGTGCTGCAACCCCTCTGCTCGCTGCCTCGCCATTTGCTCCAGCCATCTCCTGGAATACCTTTCCTGGTGGCCGGGGCCCCTTTCCCACTCTCACCAGGGAGCACGGGGTGCGTTGCCTCCTGGTGCCGGCCTCGCCCCACGTGGAAACCTACGTGCGGGCGTTGGCGCGGGTGGTGGGGTCCACGGCCGTGGTGGCGGCCTCTAAGATGTTTGGGAAAGTGGTGCTCTTCCTGGCATTGGAGGCCGCTGCCCAGGAGGCAGTGGAGAGGGGCTTGGCGGTGGGGGGCGTTCACGTCCCCCTCGAGCCTTTGGAGGACCTGGGCGTATGGGTGGTTCTCTCTTCTGTTCCTCCCTTCCTCCCCAATGCCACCCTTTTACCGTTCCTCTCCACCCTGGGGAGGCCCCTGTCCATCCTCAGCCCCCTTTCGTTGGGCTGTGAGGACCCCGCCCTCCGCCACGTTTTGTCATTCCGCCGGCAGGTGCAGGTTCAAGTGACCTGGGTCACTTTTTTTCCCCTTCTTGAATATAGGAACTATATTAGCTAATCTCCAGTCAAACGGTACAACCCCCGAGTTTAGAGATTTATTAAAAATCATCGCTAACGGGCTTGCAATTTCACTCGCCAATTCCCTTAATATTCTAGGATTAAGATTATCCAGGCCCCCTGATTTACTTCCGTTAAGCTGTTCAAGTTTGGCTTCTACCTCAGATACCGTAATGTCTACCCCCATATCTTCATTCCTGTCAGTCCCTCTACCACTATTCCTTAGCCCTTCATTAGCCTCATTAAAGACCGAGGCAAAATATTCGTTTAGATATTGTGCCATGCCAAGATTATCCCTAATCTCCACTCCGTTTAAAGTTTTAAGTGGTCCCACTTCTTCCTTCTTGGTTTTCTTCCTATTTATATGGCTAAAAAACCTTTTGCTATTGGTTTTAATCCCCTTCGCTAGGTCCATCTCCACCCAGCTCTTTGCCTTTCTCACTGCTTCCCTACACCCTCTGACCTCAATAAGGTAGGTTTCTTTGCTGATCCCTCCCATTTTCCAGTCCTTGTACGCTTTCTGTTTTTTCTTAATCACCCCTCTGAGACGCTTGCTCATCCAGCTCGGTCTAAAACTGCTACCTACGAACTGTTTTCCCTTTCTCGGGATACAGGCCTCTGACAGCTCCTGCAACTTCAACCTGAAGTAACCCCAGGCATCTTCCGCCTTTAGATCCCTAAATATGTTAGTCCAATCCACTTCCCTAACTAGTCACCTTAATTTAGTAAAGTTAGCCCTTTTGAAATCGTAAACCTTAGTCTCAGATGCAATTTTGTTTATCCTTCCATTTATTTTTAAACGAATTAGCTCATGATCACTCGAGCCAAGGTTGTCCCCTACAACTATTTCCTCAACAAGGTCCTCGTTACTCACCAAAATCAGATCTAAAATGGCATCCCCCCTCGTCGGTTCAGCAACTTGATGAAGGAATTCATCAGCTATCACGTCTAGGAAAAGCTGAGCCCTATTATTATTACTAGCATTTGTTTCCCAATCTATATCCAGGAAGTTAAAGTCTCCCATGATCATACAGTTCCTATTAGTATTTACCCAGGTAACTACAGGCCTGTTAGTTTAACATCTGTAGTATGCAAAGTCATGGAAAAAATTTTAAAGGAGAGAGTGGTTACGGACCTTGAGGCCGATGGCAACTGGGACAAATGACAGCATGGTTTTACGAAAGTAACAGATTTTTTAGACAAGGGAAATGCGGTGGATCTAATATAGCTTGATTTCAGTAAGGCGTTTGATACAGTACCGCATGAGGAATTACTGGTTAAATTGGAAAAGATGGGAATCGAAATGAAAATCCAGAGGTGGATAAGGAGCTGGTTAAAGGGGAGACTGCAGAGGGTCGTATTGAAGGGTGATCTGTCGGGTTGGAGGGGGGTTACCAGTGGAGTTCCTCAAGGTTCGGTTTTGGGTCCGATTTTATTTAATCTATTTATCGCTGACCTCAGAACCAAAAGTAGGAGTGTGCTGATAAAGTTTGCGGATGACACCAAGTTGGGAGGTATTGCCAATTCGGAAAAGGATTGGGATATCCTCCAGGGAGATTTGGATGACCTTGTAAACTGGAGTATTAGTAACAGGATGAAATTCAATAATGAGAAGTGTAAGGTTATGCATTTAGGGATGACTAACAAGAATTTTAGTTATAAGCTGGGGACGCACCAGTTGGAAGTAACGGAGGAGGAGAAGGACCTAGGAGTCCTGGTTGATCGTAGGATGACTATGAGTAGGCAATGTGATGTGGCCATTAAAAAAGCTAATGCGGTCTTGGGATGCATTAGGCGAGGTATTTCTAGTAGAGATAAGGAGGTGCTAGTCCCGTTATATAAGGCGTTGGTGAGACCTCATTTGGAGTATTGTGTGCAGTTTTGGTCTCCCATGTTTAAGAAGGATGAATTCAAACTGGAACGGGTACAAAGAAGGGCCACTAGAATGATCCGAGGAATGGAAAGCCTGTCGTATGGAAGGAGACTTGAGGAGCTCAGTTTGTTTTCCTTAACCAAAAGAAGGATAAGAGGAGATATGATTGCACTCTTTAAATATATCAGAGGGATAAATACCAGGGAAGGAGAGGAATTATTTCAGCTCAGTGCTAATGTGGACACGAGGACAAACGGATATAAATTGTCAGTCAGGAAATTTAGGCTCGAAATTAGACGAAGGTTTCTAACCATCAGAGGAGTGCTATTCTGGAACAGCCTACCGAGGGAAACAGTGGGGGCGAAGGACCTCCATGACTTTAAGATTAAGCTGGATAAGTTTATGGAGGGGATGGTATGATAGGATAACGGGTTTAGTCAATAGGTCAATAACGTGCCACACTGGTAATTAGTACAAAAGGGTCAATGTTGGGCTATTGTTAGCCTTTTCCAGAGGGTCTGGCTGGAGAGTCTTGCCCACATGCTCGGGGTTCAGCTGATTGCCATATTTGGGGTCGGGAAGGAATTTTCCTCCAGGGTAGATTGGCAGTGGCCCTGGAGGTTTTTCGCCTTCCTCTGAAGCATGGGGCAGGGGTCGCTTGCTGGTGGATTATCTGCTACTTGAAGTCTTTAAATCATGATTGGAGCATTCAACAGCAGAGTCAAGGGAGAGAATTAGTTCAGGAGTGGGTGGATCGGCTTATGTGGCCTGCATCTTGCAGGAGGTTAGACTAGATGATCATAATGGTCCCTTCTGATCTTGAATTCTATGAAGTTCCGCCGGCGACACGTGACTGGGAGGCTTTGGAGGGGTCCTTTCTGGTGCCCCATCGAGGGGCCCAGTACCGGGTTTATTATTCATCGGGGGTGGCCTGGTGCTTTCTCTGCCGGGTGGCGGGGCACATCCGGAAGGACTGCCCCCTGGCCCGGCTTGGAGGGGCATCTGGGACCCCCGATACCTGGGAGGGTGCTGGCTCTATCATCGCCGGCGACCCTGATCGCCCGGTCCCTGGGGTCACCCCTCCTCCATCCATGACCGTTGTCAACTCCGCTCGGGTCTTAGGGGAGGCCCCCCTGACGTGCCCAGATGAGCGTGCGGGCCCCGCCGCTGAGGCGGGTAGTAGACCGGGGCCCTCGGAGGAGAGGGTGGCAGGGCCGGTAGCAGGACTCCAGCAGGGCTTGCCTCAGGGGGAGTTTGTTCCTTTGTCTTCCCTTGCCCTCCCATCATTGCCCTCGCTCCCTGGCCCTGACCCAGCTGGCCAGCCCCCCTCTTCGGGGAGCTGGGAGCTTGTGTGGGGGAGACACTGCAAGTGGGGAGCATGGGCCCAGCACCCCTCCCTCATTGGCGAACGGGAAGGGACTCCCTGTAAAACTATGAAGGGGGTCGCTGGTGCTGGGTGTTCTGTTGACTCCCCTGCTGACATTCGTTGTTTGGAGTCGGCCGAGGTCGCTGCAGCTGCGGAGGTGGGTAGTACCATCTCCCCTATGGACTCCCTCCCTGAGGGGGTTCCAGACAGTGCCCCCATTGCCATCTGTGCCCCCTGTCAGCGCCGCAATGGCTACTGCCCCGGCTGCTGCCGAGGGGGAATCTAGCGGCAGGTGGGGACTTTGCCTCTATTTTTGCTGAGATCGAGGCCCTGGGCTTGACCCCAACCACCGAGGGAGTGGATGCCCCCTTGTTGGAGGGCCTCGGTCCGGGTGATTGCTATCTGGCACCCCCACTCCTCCCTTTCCCTCCATCTCAGGTGGTTGCCCCTGATTTGGCCTCTGCAATGCCCCAGGCCCTGACCACTTGCCTGGCCGCGACTGGTAATCTGGCTGACACCGCCATGCCCATTGTGGCGGTGGCCAACGCTGAGCGGCCGGGCTCTGAGCCCACGGGTGCCCTGCCCCATGAGATGGGACTGCAGTTTTCGCCTCCCCTCAACGCTGTAACTGAGAGTGCCTCGTTTAGTGAGGCACCTGAGGCTAGCGCTGTGGAGGCACTCCATTCTCTTGCTGTCCCTTCAACTACCTGCTATGACTTGGCCCATATTCCATCGAGCCACCTTACCACTCATTCCACCAGGGCTCAGGCTTCTTCTGCTGCCTTCCTGGCTCATGTTCCCATCCAGGAGATATGTTGCGCAGCTACCTGGTCTTCAGTCCACACCTTTGCCTCCCATTATGCACTGGTCCAACAGTCCAGAGATGATGCAGCCTTTGGCTCAGCAGTTTTGCATTCTGCAACATCTCACTCCGACCCCACCACCTAGGTAAGGCTTGGGAATCACCTAACTGGAATGGATATGAGCAAGCACTCGAAGAAGAAAAGACAGTTACTCACCTTTGTAACTGTTGTTCTTCGAGATGTGTTGCTCATATCCATTCCAAACCCGCCCTCCTTCCCCACTGATGAAGAAGCCGGCAAGAAGGAACTGAGGGGCGGATGGGTCGGCAGGGGTATATATCCAGCGCCATAGCGGCACCATTCCAGGGGGCGCCCAGCCGACCCACTGAGTGTTGCTAGGGTAAAAATCTTCCGATGAACGTGCACGCGGTGCACGCACACCTAACTGGAATGGATATGAGCAACACATCTCGAAGAACAACAGTTACAAAGGTGAGTAACCGTCTTTTACATAAGGTGTAACTGTTTCTTTTGTTCTTACAGAGTTTTCATGTACCCTTATCAAAGTGACAGTCTGATTAAACAGAGCCATTTTAAGGCTCAGTATTTTTAACATTGCTTCTTTTTGTTTTGTGCACCTCACCCCTGCTGTTGCTTCAGAGGGGCACTGTTAATTTTTTTTTATTCTTTCATTACAGCTCTTATCTGCTATTTTTACAAAAAAAACAACCAAAAAAAAAGAGACTCCAGAATCTCTCCCTATTCTCCTGATTTTGACTGCCCTATTGCATCCATTACTTGGTTTTTATTTAAAAACATTTTAAATTTTATAAAGAATCAAGTTACTCCTTAAGGGTTAAATGCTAAATCCCAAAGCCAAACAGTAATTACCTGTGTCTTGCAAAAAGGTTTATCAGCTTTGAAACTTTGAATTAAAGAGTCAAAAGAATTTTTAGTGGCATTAAAAACAAAAACAAAACCAATTTATCTTACACCTACAAAACAGGAGTTTTACAAACCAGATGTGCTGGTTTAGATTCTTAGAACTTTACATATTTTCACAGACAGATAGATACATACACATTTTCTTTTCCTTAACATTCCTTTACACTGCTTTGTTTTTACATAGCTGTATATATATTTGGATTATTTACAGGCATTCTTCTGGAAAAGGGCCCATTTTCCCTTCAGAATGGCTGCAAAGAAACCAAGAATTCTCTCTCTTTAACATGGTCCTTTTTAACATTTTCACAAAATTTAACTGCTTAATTCTCTCCTGCCTCTGTAGAGTTAACTTTTCACTCTCCTTAAATCATTTGTTTATCTCCCAAAATGACACCTTTATCACCTCAGATTTCACCATTTTAAGTATTGTTCCAGGGGTTCATGCCTGTACTTTTCTTACTCCTGACACTATGCCCTTAGGGCTTCCAACCTGTTTTTCAGGCCTTGGCTACACTGGCACTTTACAGCGCCGCAACTTTCTTGCTCAGGAGTGTGAAAAAACACACCCCTGAGCGCAGCAAGTTACAGCACTGTAAAGCACCAGTGTAAACACTGCCCCAGCGCTGGGATCATGGCTCCCAGCACTGTAAGCTAATCCCCACGGGGAGATGGAGTACCTGCAGTGCTGGGAGAGCTCTCTCCCAGCGCTGGCGCGGTGACTACACTTGCACTTCAAAGCGCTGCCGCGGGAGCGCTCCCGCAGCAGCGCTGTTCGGCTGCAAGTGTAGCCATACCTTCAGTTTCTTTATCTGTTGCTTGCCTGCTTTTCTGGGCCCAATCCTGCATTTTTTCCAATGAACCGTTTGTGAGTGATATAGATGCTCCTCAAAAGTATGGGAGAACACTATGACATCATCAAGGTAAATCAGTACTGCTGAGAAGTTTAAATACCCCAAGACATGCATCATCAGACTCTGGAAGGTAGCCAGGGCATTCTGTAGACCGAAAGGCATTCAATTACATTCAAACAGTCCCATAGCATTTATCCTCCTCTGCCATTTCCACCTGCCAATACCCTGAAGTAAGATCCAGTGTGGAGTAATATCTGGCTCCTCCTAGGGCATCCAGAACTTCTTCGATATGGGGCAGAGGAAATGCATCTTGAGTGGTTCAATACACACTCGCATAGAACCATCTTTCTTCCTTGCCCCTACCATTGTTGAAACATACCTTCAACTACCTGAAGCGGGGTTCCAAAGATGATGGAGCTAGGCTGTTCTCAGTGGTGGCAGATGACAGAACAAGGAGCAATGGTCTCACATTGCAGTGTGGGAGGTCTAGGCTGGACATTAGGAAAAACTATTTCACTAGGAGGATGGTGAAGCACTGGAATGGGTTACCTCAGGAGGTGGTGGAATCTCCATCCTTAGAGGTTTCTAAGGCCCAGCTTGACAAAGCTCTGGCTGGGATGATTTAGTTGGTGTTGGTCCTGCTTTGAGCAGGGGGTTGGAGTAGATGACCTCCTGAGGTCTCTTCCAACTCTAATCTTGTATGATTCTATGATTCTAAGGGCTTTGACTCAGTCTGATTGCTCCCACCTCTGCCATCCCCCACAAGTGTTTATGGACCTCCTGGTATTGTGCCAGAGGTATTGTCCTATAGGGTTGTCTCACAGAAATAGTATCAATCAGGAGTATCTCATGCTTGACTGTGGAAGTGCAGCCCAAGTAGAGATCATTTTTAGAGAATATGCCTGCATTCCACCTCAGCAATTCTTCCAGTATCTTCAGTTGAGCTGGGGTCCTGCACATCTACCTGACTCAGGTCCACTTCTGGCACAGCCACTTTGGTCTGTGCCACTTCTCTCAGTGCTTGTCCTGGAGAATATTTTAAGTAGCTGCTCACGCTAGCCATGCTGTAGACTACTGAAGCTGTAGCTAGATGCTGATTCCTCTTTATTACAGCTGTTGTTTGTCCTACATTCTGCAGATAAATATAAACCTTCCTGTGTTCAACATCTGTTATGCCTTCCTCCACCCTCAGGTCTTCTGGAAGTGAGTCTTAATATCAGGTTCTACCAGAATAGTGTATGGTCCCCATCCTGTACCCCGGGGGCCTTCACAGGTACACTTTTTCCTTCTCCAGCTCTTAACAAGATGGGCCGCTTGCCAGTGTATCTCCAGGATGGCCTCTCTTGGCCAGAGAGCACTTGCTTGTTGGCTGCATACGAGACTGGTGATTTCCCTTTCAGGTAGGCTGGGTATTCATTCCCCCACTGGTTAGCTAAATCTTGCCAACTGGAACAGATTACAGATTAAATTAGTTGAAACAGTCATAAAGAATAAAATTGTCAGACACATAGAAGAACATAAATTGTTGGGAAAAATTCAACATGGTTTCTGTTAAGGGAAATCATGTCTGACTAATCTATTAGAGTTCTTTGAAGGGGTCAACAAACATGTGGACAAGGGGGATCCAGTAGATATAGTGTACTTAGATTTCCAGAAAGCCTTTGACAAAGTCCCTCACCAAAGGCCCTTATGTAAATTAAGTTGTCGTGGGATAAAAGGGAAGATCCTTTCATGGATTGAGAACTGGTTAAAAGACAGGGAACAGAGGGTAGGAATAAATGGTAAATTCTCAGAATGGAAAGGGGTAACTAGTGGTGTTCCCCAAGGGTCAGTCCTAGGACCAATCCCATTCAACTTATTCATAAATGATCTGGAGAAAGGGGTAAAAAGTGAGGTGGCAAAGTTTGCAGATGATACTAAACTGCTCAAGATAGTTAAGACCAAAGCAGACTGTGAAGAACTTAAAAAAGATCTCACAAAACTAAGTGATTGAGCAACTTTTGTTAGTAAATGAAATTTAATGTGGATAAATGTAAAGTAATGCACATTGGGAAAAATAACCCCAACTATACATACAATATGATGGGGGCTAATTTAGCTACAACTAATCAGAAAAAAGATCTTGGAGTCATCGTGGATAGTTCTCTGAAGACGTCCATGCAGTATGCAGCAGCAGTCAAAAAAGCAAACAGGATGTTAGGAATCATTAAAAAGGGGATAAAGAATAAGATGGAGAATACCTTATTGCCCTTAAATAAATCCATGGTATGCCCACATCTTGAATACTGCATACAGATGTGGTCTCCTCATCTCAATAAAGATATACTGGCATTAGTAAAGGTTCAGAGAAGAGCAACTAAAATGCTTAGGGGTTTGGAACAGGTCCCATATGAGGAGAGATTAAAGAGACTAGGACTTTTCAGCTTGGAAAAGAGGAGACTAAGGTGGGATATGATAGAGGTACATAAAATCATGAGTGATGTGGAAAAAGTGAATAAGGAAAAGTAATTTACTTGTTCCCATAATATAAGAACTAGGGGCCACCAAATGAAGTTAACAGACAACAGGTTTAAAACAAATAAAAGGAAGTTCTTCACACTGTGCACAGTTAACTTGTGGAACTCCTTACCTGAGGAGGTTGTGAAGGCTAGGACCATAACAAGGTTTAAAAGAGAACTGGATAAATTCATGGAGGTTAAGTCCATTAATGGCTATTAGCCAGGATGGGTAAGGAATTGTGTCCCTAGCCTCTGTTTGTCAGAGGGTGGAGATGGATGGCAGGAGAGAGATCACTTGATCATTACCTGTTAGGTTTACTCCCTCTGGGGCACCTGGCATTGGCCACTGTCAGTAGACAGGATACTGGGCTGGATGGACCTTTGGTCTGTCCCATTTCAGCCATTCTTATGGTCTTATGCCCCTACCAACATGGGGACTCCCTGGCAGTACTTCGTCCCAGGCACCACAAGGGCAGGGACTCCCATGTAGATTCAGCCAAGAAAAGATAATTCTAACTTGATTGTTCCTTGATGGGACACTCCTTGGCCACTGGCTCCCTCTATTAGGATATCTACAGGCATGGGATGCAACTTGCCCAGAGCAGGGTGGTTTCTCAAGAAATCCTTTGTCATGGTTGTGACCTGAGATCATGAATCAATTAGAGCCTTGCACAGGATACCATTCACTTCCATAATTTCCTCGTTCAAGGGCCCCACCAGGCCAGGATGCCAGGTTGCAACTGGTAGAGTACACTGGGAAGTTGTGCATATTGATGCTACTGGAGGACTTCTCACCAGCTCTACGCCCTTCACCTGCCCCTTGGTGTCAGGCTTTAGCAGTTTAAAGAAGAGGGAACCTCGACTTCCCTGGCCCCATGATGTGTAACTCCGGGCTATGTGGCCTTCTTGTCCACAATGGTGGCATATGAAATGGCCTCTGGTGCCACAGACACTAACATCATGGGTACCATGGGTACTTCTCCATCTACAATGTTGGGGTGTCATCCTCTCTACTGCACCCTGCTGCAGCACTTGTGCCTCCAGTTGTCCCATTCTTTCATGGCTCTGTCTCTGGAGGACAGTCAGTTCTTGGACTAGCCCAGTTAGGCCCTTCACTGCCACTAGCATCACATGATCTGGGGTTCTGCTGAGTTGAGGCACCTTGGGAACAGCCTGCACAGCGTCCTCTGACAGGGCAGGCTCCATGCTGTTTATTCTCTGGGCTGGCATATCCATTGTACCCTCTACGTTCCTCTCCCGGGCCAGCTGACGAAGTTCTCCTTGCAGCTGTCGGAATGTCATGTAGCGAGGCTGCATAGGTGCCAGCCTGTCCCACACTTCTTGCTCCTGGATGCCTCACATGAACCGCTGTGTCAACTTATAGTCCTGATCAGGGAAAGGATGGCCCTCTCGGAGCTTCTCCTCTACTACCCACAGTAGGGCCTCTAACTTGATGGCATAGGATGAGGTTGTCTCCCTAGGGCATTGGTGTCTCTCATAAAAGTCTGCCCTCTCATAAAAGTCTCTCATAAAAGTGATAAATGGCATTCACTGTCTCTGCACTAAGCTCTTCATTAGCTCGGGCTGGCTCCTGGGACGGCAGGTTAAGGACTAATTTATGCCCCTCCTCCCAGCTATCTGATGAGGGTGGGGAACTTCAAAGGCTCAGGAATGCCAATGGCTGCTAGCAGGTACTGTATATCTTTTATCCAGTCCTCTACGTTTACCCTGCAATCAGCCCCACCACTGAACACAGGAACCCCACAGATTTCATGCTCTGCAGGGAGGTATGGCATTACCGTGTTCCTTCCCAAGATTCCCCATCCCCACCCCCCGATACCTTCACCCTGAGTAGCAGGAGTATCCTGGCTACAACACCCATTGGAGGTCTCTATTCTCACTGGCACCAAATCAGGGTCAGGCCAACCCTCCTGGGCTCCAAACTGTGAATCCATACTGTACAGGTTCTCTTCTGTGGCAGCTTCCCTGCTGTATGCAAAAAATTAAACTTCTTCTATCTGAGTCATGGCACCAATAACTAAAAAATGTAGCCCCCTCTCTTGTTCACTGGCCCAGTATGAGGTTATCCAAGATAGGGGAAGCCTGCCTTGTGACTTTTTACACAACTTTGGGAAACCGGGCCTTTGTGTGCTCTGTGTTGTGTGTCAGTGTGTGTTCACCTCAGACCAGACCCACTCAGAAAAACCTCCAGGAACAAGACTTTATTCTGTAAAGAACATAGAACAGGATTACAGTCAAGCACCCTTCCCTCCGCTTTCCTGCTATGTGCTCCCAGCTCAGTCAGTGCTGAGACCTCCTGCTGTAGGGGGCAGAAGGTATATCCTGGCAGGAACCAGGAAGTTCTCCCAACATGCTGCAGTTTGTAGTCCACAACTTGTAGTTCCCAGGGCTGCTGTTGAAGCACACTGGACCTTGGGCTACAGAAGAAAGGATTAGAGTTAAAAATGACCTTGACAAATTAGAGAATTGCTCTAAAATCAACATGATGAAATTCAGTAAAGATAAGCAGACTTCACTTAGGAAGGAAAAATCAAATGCACAACTACAAAATGGGGCCTAGATGGTAGAACTGCTGAAAAGGACCTGGGGGCTAAAGTGGATCACAGATTGAATATGAGCCAACAATGTGATGCACTTGCAAAAAAGGCTAATATGACTCTGGGGTGTATTAACAGGAGTGTCATATGTAAGAAACAGGAGGTAACTGTCCTGCTCTACTTGGCACTGGTCAAAGTCACCCAGTGAGTTTGTGAAACAGTTAGCAATAGAACCCAACTGTCCTGGTGCCCAGGTAGCATTTGAGATTATGTGCCAGCAGCAAAGGTGAGGGAAAGCAGGTTAATTATTAGTAGTATTACGTACCTGGGATGCCCATGAAACACTTTTAAAAGTATTTAAAGCCAGAGTTCCTGCTCTGAAGAGTTTGCAGTCGAAGTTAACATGACAACAGGAAGAGATAACTCAGGGTTAGATAATGGGGCAGTACTAGGCTGAAGCTGAGGATAAGAGGAGCAAAATCAGCATTCAGAAGTGAGTCTCGTGGGGTGGGGAAACAGTGGGACAGATGTAGTGATGGGCCAAGCATGAGAGAGGGCAGCAGTGGCAATGATGCCTAGGAAGGCTATAAGGGCAGAAGCAGAGGAGGGACAGGAAAGAGTGGGCATTTCAGTGGTGCAGACAGAGGAGTCAACGAGATAGAAACACTTGGGTTGTGCTAGGGAAACTGCTTGGCAGGGTGGGTTTAAGGGGCCAGGGCGAATATGGCAGCAATGGGGCATGGTGAGATGCCTGTCTCAGACTTTGTACACCACCCAGATTTTTCCATGTGTTCATGCCAAAGCATAAATTTTTAACAGTGGTGGGAATTAACTATTGGAACAACTTATCTAGTGACACAGCAATTCTCCATCATTTCCAGTCTTTAAGTCAAGGATGGATGCCTTTTTAAAAGATCTGCTTGTAGTTCATACAGAACTTATGGGCTTGATGCAGGAATTACTGGCTGAGGTTCTCTGGCCTGTGTTCTGCAAGAGGTCAGACAAGATTATCATAATTGTTGCATCTGGCCTTAAACTCTATGAATATCCAAACTTTTCCCAGAGCCACATAGCAGCTAACCCCACAAAGCTCACCACTCCTGGGAAGGCATTGTACTGGCACTCTTGTTCCTCCCTTTTCCTGTAGGTGGGGTTTCCCTAGGAAACAGCAGCTGTTCTGCTTCCCAGAGCTGGCAGGCAGCCGACTGGAGTCTGCATTGCCAGAGTCAGCCTGTACTTGCAAAGACTCTTCTCTTTTCCCCCCACACTGAGGTTTTTCAGCCTGGACAACAGCTGGATCTCCTACCTGTTCTTCTAGGCACTGGTGGAGAAGGTGGGGATTTTCTCTCAGTGTAGCTGGACTTGCCTGGGATTTCTGTTCCTCCTTCAGCTGGTAACATACACTGATGGTATCTGGAAATGGGACTGTCCTTGGGTGAATACAGAAATGATTTGCAGGTTCTTTAAGCTTGGTCTGGGTGTGCAAAGTTTTGAGGAAAAAGCCATCTGTCTTGGGGCTGAGCAACAGTGTGGTTGGCTTTCTCAGAAGCATGCTTTTATTGTCACACTTTCTGCTTCAATTCTTGGTGTTGTGCTGGCACTTTTTCCTTTGTATCGATTGCCAGGAGGTGTCCCCCTTTGCTATGCAATACAAAGTGTTAGAAGAAGTGCCAAGTGGAACGGTGATAGGGAAATTATCTGAGGATTTTGGCTGGGAAGAGAGAAGTGAACCAGTAGAGACCTTCCAGCAGCTGCATTTCCCCAAGGAGCTCCCTGTCCGCGTTGGGTCTGGAGATGGTTTGCTTAGCACATCAGGGCGGTTGGACAGAGAGCGGTTATGCAGGCACAATGATCCATGCTTGTTCTCTTTTGATGTTCTGGCTGCCATACACTTGGCTTTAATCCACGTGGAGATTCAGGTCTTGGACATCAATGATCATGCACCCCAATTTCCTAAACCTGAGCTGGAACTAGAAATATCAGAGAGTGCATCTTTACGAACACGGATCCCACTGGACAGAGCTCTTGACCCAGATGCTGGCTCCAATGCCCTCTGCTCTTACTCATTATCACCCAGTGACCACTTTGCTTTGGATGTAATTTCTGGATCTGATGGGACTAAACATGCAGAACTTGTAGTTGTTAAAGAAGTGGACAGAGAGCTCCACTCTTGTTTTGATCTAGTATTGACTGCCTTTGATCATGGAGAATCACCAAAATCAGGCACAACCTTACTTAGGGTAATTGTTTTAGACTCCAATGATAACAGCCCTATGTTTGCAGAGAGTTCTTTGACAGTGGAAATCTGGGAAGATGCTTTGCCTGGGACAATTCTTATAAACCTTACAGCCACTGACCCTGATCAAGGTCCCAATGGGGAGATAGAATACTCACTCAGTAAACATGCTTCACTGGAGGTGTTGAACATGTTCAGCATTGAAGCCAAGACAGGCAGTGTAGTTCTGAGACGCCCACTGGACTATGAAGAAAACCATACCTATGAAGTAGATGTGCAAGCCAGGGATCTTGGAGCCAACCCTATCCCAGCACACTGCAAGATCCTCATCAAGGTCCTGGATGTCAACGACAATGCCCCAGATGTGCACATCACTTGGGCTGCCCAGGTGCCAGTGCTATCTGAAGCTCTTCCTAAGGACAGCTTTGTTGCTCTGGTGACAGTAAGTGATCCCGATTCTGGAAACAATGGTCAGGTGCATTGTTATCTTAGTCAAGGACTTGAGCATTTCAAATTGAAAAGAACCAACAGATACACTTATATGCTGTTGACCAATGCCATTTTGGACAGGGAGAGGTGGGCAGAATATAACCTGATGTTAATGGTCCAGGACAATGGGAATCGCTCCTTAGCTGTGAGGAAACACCTCACTATATGCATCAGCGATGTCAATGACAACCCACCATTGTTTGAAAGAATTACATATGATGTCACCATTGCTGAGAACAATGTGCCTCCATCCTACCTGATTACTGTCAAGGCTCACGATGCTGACTTAGATTTTAATGGAAAGGTCAGTTATAGCATCCAGGATTTCTTTGTTTCAGACTTGGTCTCTATTGATTCAAAAACTGGTGAAATCTTTGCGCTCAGAGCTTTTGATTATGAACAAATGACAAGTCTGGAATTCCTGGTGACAGCAGAAGATGGGGGTCACCCCAAACTTGTGTCAAATGTTTCTGTTAGGGTTAGTCTGCTTGATAGGAATGATAATTCCCCTGTGATTGTGCAGCCAGTGCTGGTGGGAGGCAAAGCAAGGATCATTGTTCTAGTCAATGCACAGACCGGATGCCTGTGGCTATCTTTAGGGAACGACAGCCCCCAAGGTACAGCAATAACCACCATGACACCAACACTGAGTTCAAACGTTTCCCTGCTATTCACCATAGCTGCCAGGGATGCAGATTCTGGCATGAATGGGGCCCTCCAGTATGATATTCTGAGTGGGAATGATACCAGTTTGTTTCTCATTGATTCACTGTCAGGGCAGGTGTTTATCAACAGCAGCAATGCCAGCAGCCTCATTGGCAGTGAATGGGAAATGGAGGTGTTGGTAAGGGATCAAGGGAACTCACCGCTGCATGCAAAAGCCCTTGTGCAGTTAAGTTTCAGAAATCATCTTGACCAGCTGACAAACTCAGCCCAGGAGGCTCAGATGCTGAACCCATCCATGGTGACTGTTATCTGCCTAGCTGTGCTATTAGGCACTTTTCTTCTTATTTTGGCTTTAATCGTGTCTATATGCAAAAGAGAGAAGAAAGATAACATGGCCTACAACTGCAGGGAAGCAGAACATGCCCACAGACATCAGCAGCTCAAGAAGCCCCACAAACACATTCAGAAAACAGACATATATTTAGTCCCTGTACTCAGAAACAGGCAAGCTGTGCAGAGTGAGACTGAGCAAGTTCTGTCCTGTGAAGAAGCTTTGCTGAAGGAAAGTGCCTGGGATGACCCACTGCAGACTTCATTTCATTTAACCCCAACACTGTACAGGACCCTTAGAAATCAGAAAGGTCCAGCTGAACAGAAAGATGCCTTCAATCTCCCTGCAATACAGTGCAGACCCTTCCACCCACACAGGCTAAGAAATGCATCAAAAGAGAGCTCAAGCCTTCAAGATGCACAAACCCATTCCAAAAGCTTAGAGAACCCACAGCTGGAGCTTTTGGGAGATCAGAATTGTGACCTCTCACTGCCAACTATTCATCCCTCAGACATGACTCTGAAGAGACAGAGAATTGCTGAGCCAGATGTGAGGCCCAGGGAAGCCCATCCCCACCAGCACCTCCTGAGAAGCCTAGTGAGGCTGTCCATGGTGGCACTTGCAGAACAGGACCCCATGGGAGAACTTGCTATGGAGTCACCTCCTGTTCAGGTAGGCGCTGCCTCTCAGCTGTATTAGATTGAAGGGCCACATTATCCCTCACAGTCTCCTGTGAATCTCTGGGCATGTAGAGGGCACACTGAGGGAAGAATTTAACCTGTCCTATCTGGGTAAATGTTCCCAAGTTTCAACCTGGAGCCAGTCTCTCCCCACCCTGCACAGAGGGCAGGCCAATTTGGGAGAGTGCTGGGACATGTCAGGGGCTCAGTGGAGCAGTCACAGCACCAAAATCCCCTCCCCCTGACTGAGTTCAGCACTGCAGGGACAGGCCAGGAGGGCTGGGTCAGAGGGCGAGACGACTGTCACACAGAGAGGGTGTGATGCCAGTTTGTTTTCCCCAAGTGTAAGAGTGGTCAAATATAGTCTGTGCTGCGAAGGGAGTGAGAGGCAGCAGGCATTGGGGCTTTAGGCTGGGGGGGCTGCTTGCTCGCTCTTTGGTTTCAGTCTCCAAGTGGGAATGCCAAACCATCTGCAAGAGAAGGAAACACTATAAAGCGCCAGCACAGTGAGAACATCCTGACAGGAAGCATCCTGAGTGGTGACTGCATGCAATCAACAGACTCTTCCTGTCTTACAGCAAATCTCTCAGCTGCTGTCTCTGCTGCACCAAGGCCAGTTCCAGCCCAAACCAAATCACAGGGGAAACAAATACACAGCCAAGAATGGCAGCAGGTAAGATTCATACACAGCTAGTCCCCCTGCCTGCTTCTCCCCAGCCCCTGCCAGGAGAAGTCAGCTCCAAATGTCTCCAAAGAGAAGATCTTCATGCTAAGAGGGCTCCTTGGAGCCTCAGGGTGCCTGCTTGGCCACAGGCCTGTGTGCTGCCTCCCTGCTCTGTGTACCTGAATTTGGAGATGAGAGGGATGAGGGCGACAGGGCTGGACTCACTCTGACTTTGCCAGGGACCCAGGCCACAGCCCCATGCATGCTGGCTCATCCCTCGGGCCCTCCTCTCATGTGGTCCTGCCTGTAGCCTTGATTTGGGCACTAACACTGCTGCACTTCTTCCTTCTCCCCACATGAGCTGCTGTGGGTCAGCACCCATTGGCATGGCTAGGACTAAGACAGTGGCTGGATGGAAGAGAGAGAACATGGTCATTGGGGATACAGGAGAGCCCACTGAGAGGGAAGGAGGACCCAAAGGGGAACTGGGAGGAGACAACCCAAAGCCTGCAGTAGCAGCATCCACATCCAGGGAAGGGGCCTTGGTGAGAAGAGCAGCTGGCAGAGAGAAGTGAAAGGGGGGGCAGAGCAGGAAACTCTGGGCTAGTGGGGGAGAAAGAGAAACCCCAAAGGAGGAGATGAGGAGAACAGAGACTGAGAGGGATGGGGGAAAAGGGAGAGAGACCCTGAGAAGTATTTGGGAGGGGAAAAGAGACTATCAGAGGTATGCAGGAGAGGAGAGAATGTGGGAGGGATTGGGGGAGGGAGAGAGACTGAGAGAGAGATTGGGAGAGGGAGACTGTGAGGTGCCAGAGGGGATGAAGGATGTGGTCTCTGGGAGGGAGTTGGAGTGTGGGGTGCAGGCTCTGGGCTGGGGCAGGGGGGTTGGGGTGTGGGAGGGGGTGAGAAGTGTGGGCTCCAGCCGGGCGGTGCTTACCTCGGGCAGCTCCCGAAAGCAACTGGCACATCCCTTTAGCAGTGGCTCCTAGGCAGAGGGGGCTGGGGATCTCCGCACACTGCCCCTGCCCACAGTCACCACCCCCACAGGTCCCATAGGCCACAGTTCCTGGCCAATGGGAACTGCAGAGTTGGTGCTCAGGGCAGGGGCAGCACATTGAGACCCCCTGCCCCCCACACTCCCCGCTTGAGCCACAGGGATGTACAGGCTGCTTCCGGGAGTGGTGCAGAGCTAGGGCAGGCAGGGAGCCTGCCTTAGCCCCACTGCGCCACCAGACTTTTAGGGCCTAAAATCTCCTGGTTTGGCTTCAGTAGCCTCTGGACATAGACCTTGATTCTGGGAGACTCCCAGTAAAACCAGGAGGGTTGGCAACCCTAATATTGAGAGGGATGGGGGAAGGAGTGTGAGAATATAATCAAGTCACCTCTCAATCATCTTTTAGACAAACTAAGCCGATAGAGCTCTGTCAGTCTCTCACTGTCTGGCATTTTCTGTAGCCCTCGAATAATTTTTGTGGCTCTTTTCTGTAACCTCTCCAATTTTTCAACATTGTTTTTACAATGTGGCCACCATAATGGCAGACAGTCCAGTGCTGGTCCACCAGTGCTATATGCAGGCATCAAATCTTTGAGGGGACTGGGCGGGAGGGAGTCCTCTCTGCCATGTCTTCTAGGTCATCTGCCTTCACTTCTGCAGCCTCTTGGCCCATGCCTGCACACTGCCATCCCCACTTGCCTTTCTTTAGCAAGTTCTTCACCTTAAACCCAAACCCAGCTCTGCCTCACCACATCCGCTCCCCTTCCCTTGCCCACTTCCCCAGTGAATCCAGCTGTCTCTCCCATGCTCTTCCCCACCCCTTGAGCCCCTAACCTCCTTTCTATCAAATCCCACCTCTCCCACGAAGTCTGAAATCAAACACCCTTGGGTTAATCTATACTAGGGATCAACACTGCATTAGAACATAAGTGAGGAGTTGGTAGCATTGCCAGCAATGTAGGCAAGGTCAAGTGAGGTCAGCACTGTCACTTGTACCTAGGTACAACATCAAGGTGTGCCATGGCCTGTTGACATGATGCTGCGCGCGATTGCCCATCCTATGCTGCCTGCAAGGCAGGGGCCTGCCATGTCCTAGCACAGGGTCGTGTTCTAGTTAATACAAACCCAGAAAACAGTCGTGTGTGTGTGTGCGAGACCTCCAGAGTCTCCTATGTGTTTGTGGTATTTGTATCCTTGACTGTGGGCTCCCTAAGGCAGGGTCTGGACTGTGCCCTGTTCTGTTCCCAGCTCACTGTTGGCACTTAATAAATAATAACAATATTCTGGGTTTGTGTGACTGTACACAGGAGGGCAATCTCTTCAATGATTTCTCATCAAGCCTGAGACATGTTGCCACCTGCCCTGCCTCTGCCCCTAGGGTTGCCAACTTTCTACTCACACAAAACTGAACACCCTTGCCCCACCCCTCCCCCGCCCCTCCTCCAAAGACTCGCCCCTTCTCTAAACCTTCTCCAAGGTCCTGCCCCCGCTCACTCCACTCACCCCCTCCCTCTGTTGCTTGCTCTCCCCACCCTCACTCACTCGCTCATTTTCACCAGACTGGCTCAGGGGGTTGGGGG
The DNA here is from genome assembly GCF_016161935.1 of Mauremys reevesii. Lineage (NCBI taxonomy): Eukaryota > Metazoa > Chordata > Testudines > Geoemydidae > Mauremys > Mauremys reevesii. The sequence goes on along the minus strand of NC_052630.1, from coordinate 39,894,081 downwards.
TGCGGGAGGGGGTGAGAGCTCTGGCTGGAGGTGCGGACTCTGAGGTGGGGCCATAAATGAAGAGTTCAGGGTGTGAGAGGGGGCTCCAGGCTGAGGCAGTGGGTTGGGATGCGGGAGAGTGTGAGGGCTCCGACTTGGGGTGTGGACTCTGGGGTGGGGGCAGGGATGAGGGGTTTGAGGTGAAAGAAAGGGCTCCAGACTGGGGGTGGAGCTGAGGGGTTCAGAGTATTGGGGTGGGGGAGGGGGGGCTCAGGCAGGGGCTTGGAGTGTGGGAGGGAGTATGGGCTCTGGGCTGTAGGGTGTGGGTTCTGGACTGGGCCAGAAATGAGGGGTTCAGGGTGCATGAGGAGGCTGGGGAAGGGGGTTGAGGTGTGGGGTGTGTGAGGGCTATGGCTGGGGATGAGGCTTGGGGTGCAGGAGGGGGCTCTGCTGGGACCAAGGGGTTTGGAAGGTGGGAGGATCAGGGCTGGGGCAAGGGGTTGGGGCATGTGGGGTGTAGGCTCTGGACAGTGCTTACCTCAAGCAGCTCCCAGAAGCAGTGGGATGTTCCCCCTCCAGCTCCTACGCAGAGCAGCCAGGTGGCTCTGCTCGCTGCCCTGTCTGCAGGTGCCGCCCCTGCAGCTCCCATTGGCTGAAGTTCCAGTGCTTGGTCTGGGGGCAGCGTGCGGAGTTCCAGTGCTTGGTCTGGGGGCTGCTCCTATGCATAGGAGCCAGAGGAGGGACATTCCATTGCTTCCGAGAGCTGTGTGGAGCCAAGGCAGGCAGGGAGCCTACCTTAGCTCTGCTGCGCTGTCGACAAGACTTTTAACGGTCCAGTCAGCAGTGCTGACTGGAGCCACCAGGGTCCTTTTTCGACCGGGTGTTCTGGTCCAAAACTGGACACCTGGCAATCCTACCTGCCTTAGGGTTGTCAATTTTCTACTCACACAAAACCGAACACCCATGCCCTGCCCCCTGCCCCACCTCTCCTCTGAGGCCCCATCCATGCCCTGCCCCTTCTCCAAGGCCCTGTCCACGATCACTCCATCCCTCGTCCCTCTGTCACTTGCTCTCCCCACCCTCACTCACTCACTCATTTTCACTGGGCTGGTTCAGGGGGCTGGGGTGCGGGAGGGGGTGAGGGTCTGGCTGGGGATGCAGGCTCTGGGGTAAGGTCAGAAATGAGGATTTCAGAGTGCGGGAGGGGGCTTCAGGCTGAGGCAGTGGGTTGGGATGCGAGAGGGGATGAGGGCTCTGGCTGAGGGTGTGATCTATAGAGTGGGGCCAGGTATCAGGAATTTGGGGTGTAGGAGGGTCCTCTGATCTGGGGTCGAGGGGTTTGGAGGGTAGGAGGTGGATCAGAGCTGGGGCAGGAGCATGGGGGTGGCTGAGGGTTGCAGGCTACAGGTGGCGCTTAACTCAAGCAGGTCCTGAAGCAGCAGCATGTCCCCTCTCCGGCTCCTATGTGGACGCACAACCAGGCAGCTCTGCACGCTGCCCTGTCTGCAGGCACTGCCCCTGAAGCTCCCATTGGCCTGGGTGCCCAGACAATTGGAGCTGCGGGGGCGGCGCTTGGGGCAGGGGTAGCGTGCATAGCCCCCTGGTTCAACTTATGTGTAGGAGCCAGAGCGGGGACATGCCGGCTGCTTCCCAGGAGCCACACAGTCCAGAGACTAGCAGGGAGCTTGCCAGCCCTGCTGCATGGCGCTGGCAACCAGACAGTCAACAGCCTGGTCAGAAGTGCTGACCGGAGCTGCCAGGATCCCTTTTCAACTGGATGTTCCGGTTGATAACCGGACACCTGGTAAACCTAACCTGCCCACCAGTGCACAGGGGACCTAGAGTCAGCCCCTTACTGCATACAATCCAACATACTGTGGCTCCAGGGTGTGCTGCGAGTGGCCAGACCACCACGCTGGCCCTTCCAGGTCCCCAGTATGAGCAGAGGGTACAGAGACAAGGGAGCTTCAAAGGAACACAAAGGAGCTGGGTCTGCAGACAAGGCTGGGAAGTACATGAGCAAAGAGCAGTGAAGGGAAGCTAGATCCTCGTCTGCCAGGGACAAGGGTGGTGGGTAAGGTGGAGGAAGGAGGGTGCCTGGCTGAGGAGTAGACAGAGGGAAGAGTAGGCTAGGCATGCCAGAAAAGCCTGGGTGGCGGGCAAGGAGGGGCAAGCAATCATTTTTAAAACTGAGAGGGCTAAGCCTTAAGTGGTGGGAAGCAAGGGGTGGGTGGGCTAGGGAGTGGAGAGGAGCTAATGGCAGGGGTTTGTTACAGGAGTGGGTGGGTGAGATTCTGTGTCCTGCATTGTGCAGGAGGTCAGACTAGATGATCATAATGGTCCCTTCTGACCTTGAAGTCTATGAGTCTATGTCTGCTGTACTGCCCAGGTAGGTTGGAGACTGTGGGGATCAGCTAACACAGTATCCCCAGCCCAGGTGACGTGACAGCCAGTGGTGGATTTAGAGTTAGTGGGACCCCCTGGCCCTGTGCTCAGCTTCATTTTTGCGGCCCCTCCTTGGGACCCAGCCAAGAAAAAGAACATTCTCTCTTATCTCCCTCCACCCCTGTTTTTTCATTCTTTTTTCTTCATCCTCCTCCTATAAGTAATCGCAAGTAAATGAAAATAAAGTGAGATACCTTGATTGTTCTTGTAGTATAACTTATTTTTCCACAGACCACTTGAAAATCGCAGAGAGTCTCAACAGACCACTTAATAATTTTTCCAAATATTATAAAAAATGTTGGGGTGCGGGGTCTGGCCAGGAGCTAGGGTGAGGGAGGGGGCTCAGGGTTGGGGCAGGAGGGTGGGGTGTGGAGCGCTTACCTGGGGCAGCTCCTGTTTGGCACGAGGGGTGCAGGTAGGAATGCAGGGGGCGGCAGGAGCTCACTTTTGGTGCTCAGGATGGGGGTGGGGATGTGAGGGGGTTCAGGAGTCAGGGCATGGGGTGGGGGCACTGGGTATGTGTAGGGGTGCAGGAGTCAGGGCAGGGGGCTGGGGGTGCGTGAGGGGGTGCAGGGGTCAGGGTGGGCAGGGGCGGGAGGTGTGTGAGGGGGTTGCAGGGGTTGGAGCAGAGGGCTAAGTGTGTGTGAGGGGTGCAGAGGGCAGTGTGTGGGGAGTGCAGGGGCTGGACAGGGGCTGGGTGTGCGTGATGGGGTGCAGGGGTCAGGGCAGGGGCTGGGTGTGGGGATGCAGGAGTCAGGGCAGGGGGCTGGGGGTGTGTGAGGGGGTGCAGGGGTCAAGGCAGGGGGCTGGGGATGTGTGAGGGGGTGAAGGGGTCAGGGTGGGCAGGGGGCTGGGGATGTGTGAGGGGGTGCAGGGGTCAGGGTAGGAAAAGGGCTGCAGGTGTATGAGGGGGGTGCAGGGGTCAGGGTGGGCAGAGGGTGTGGGTGTGGGTGTGGTCTGGGGTCATGGGAGTGGTCACGGCAGGGGGCAGAAGGGGGCATGCCCTAGTTCCAGCCCCTTCCCCAAGGCTCCGCCCCTGCCTCTTCTCCTCCTCCTCCCTGGAGCAGCGAGCATGCTGAGGGTCCGCTCTCCTCCCTCCCTCCTGCTGGCAAGCAGCTGATCCAGCTGATCGGCGGCGGGGGCGGGGGAAACGAAAGAGGCGGGGGAGGAGCTTGGCTGCCAGCAGAGCCTGCCCTGCTGCAGCAGGAGCTGGCAGCACTAAGCTTCTGCCCCCATGGGGGGGGAGGTGGAAAAGAGTGGGCCAGGCCAGGGCCCCTTTGGACCGTGGGCCTGGTGCCATGGTAAATCCAGTACTGGTCTGGGTGAGGAGGCTATGAAACTTGGAGAGGAGGGCAGTTTGTTACACAGGGGCTGCAGAGTCAGTCTGTGCTCCTGCTGCCTTTCCTGCACCTCAACAATACGCTGGAGAATATCAGTTTGATCTTCTAGTAGCCTCCGCATTGCATCCTGCCTCCTCTCATCATGCTGATGCCACCTATTATCTTGATCCCACCACATGTCCTCGCATTCATTTTGTGCTTTCCTGCACTCTGACATTGTCTGCGGCCATGCATTTGGCTGGCTCTTTCAGTGAGGGAGGACTGCATGAGCTCAGAGAACATTTCATCGCGAGTGCGTTTTTTTTGCCTTCTAATCTTCGCTAGTCTCTGGGACGGAGATGATACGGAGAGCGTTGAAACATTTGCAGCTGCAGGAGGAAAAAAAAAGGAGAGATGTCTTTAAAAAGACATATTTTAGAGAACAATGGGTAGACTCTTTCACATTGAACCAAGCTGTTAACATTACATAGCACATGTGCTTTCTTTACAAGGTCGCATTTTGCCTCTTATATTGAGGGCCTGCCGGTTTGGTGTGAGAGATCACACACGCAGGGCCAGCGGGCAACAAAATTCGGCTTGCAGGCAGCCATGGTAAGCCACAGTCTTTTGGCTTCGTTAACCTTCATTGGTTCTTCTTCGAGTGATTGCTCCTATGCATTCCATGTAGGTGTGCGCGCCGCGCGTGCACGGCTCTCCGGAACATTTTTACCCTAGCAACTCCGGCGGGCCGGCTGGGTGCCCCCTGGAGTGGCGCCGCTATGGCACCTGTTATATACCCCAGCCGGTCCGTCCGCTCCTCAGTTCCTTCTTACCGCCCGTGACGGCCAGTTGGAACAGTGGAGTGCTTCGTTACCTCCACAGCCCTAGCGTTTCTCCATTATTTTGCATAGTTCGTTAACTTAGTTTAGTTTAGTTGCTGGTTTAATTGATTAAGTTTAGTTAGTTGTAGTATTAGTAGGGAATTAGAGGGATTAACCCCTCTTCTTCCTCAACCGGTGCGGGCTTATGCCCAGGGCACCGGGATTCAAGCCCTGTGCGGCTTGCCAGCGGCATATGCCCATGGGTGACCTGCACGACTCCTGTCTGCGCTGCCTCGGGGAGTCTCACAGAACTGATAAGTGCCCGATTTGTGCAGCCTTCAAGCCCCAAACGAGGAAGGAGCGGGACTCTCGATTAAAGCAGCTCCTCATGGAGGCTTCGCTCCAGCCTCCCGCGCCGACCCCACCGGCGCCGAAGTCATCCTCGGCATGCAGCGCACCGGCGGCACCGAGCCGCCCCGGTACCGAGGCCTCTCGACACCCGGCACCGCTCCCTCTCCCCAACGAGGAGGCTCAAGACACCGAAGACGGCCTCGAAACATCCTCCGAGGCCGTTAGCCCAGCCACCTCCGATACAGACGGTTCAGGCTGTGGCAGTGCACAAACCGCCGACTCCGGCACCCCAGAGGCCATCAACTCCGGCACCACCCTGCTCCCAGCCGAGGTTGAGCTGCAGCTCCCGTCCACGCCTGAGGCGTTTGAGACGGCGAGAGAGCTTATCGAGCTCGCAGAGGCTCCGAGCCTCCGGCCCCCGGCACCGCCGGTGCAGGCTGTCCAGTCGGTGGGCAAGCCGGCAATGATACGGCCCCCAAGCCCCGACAGACGGCACTCCAAATCTCGGACCCGGTCCCGATCTCGGAGACTGTCACCACCACGCCGATCCCGATCCCAGCGCCGATCACCGTTGCGGCGCCGCTTCCCGTCCCAGCGCCGGTCGCAGTCCCGGTACCGTTCAGCATCCCGGTACCGGTCGCAATCCCGGCACCGTTCCCGCTCTCGATCGTGGTCAACGAGTCGCCGGCACCGCTCTCGATCACGGTCACCGAGTCACCGGCACCGCAGGAGATCTGGCTCCAGGGCCCATTCTCGGCACCGAGACTCCCGGAGCCGCTCCTGACGCCATCGGTCACCATCGCGGTCGAGCGCCCGACGCCGTTCGAGCTCCCGGCACCGTCGGTCGAGTTCCGGGCACCAGTCGAGCTCCCGGCACCGGTCGAGCTCCCAGCACCGCAGCGCACGCCGGTCCCGCTCTCCGATCCGGTACCGCGATGACCGGCACCGAGCCTCGGCACCGCTCAGAGTCCTGCCACCGGCATCGGAGGCACACTCGGGTGTCGCCTCAGCTCCGCCCTGGCCCTCTCATCAACCCTCGATCGCTTCTCCCGAGGGCAGTGGTGCTGACTTTGGAGCCGAGTCCCAAGGCCGGGAACATGGTCCCCATCAGTGGGGATTTTGGGTCCCCTGGGACTACCATGACCCTCGAGCGCTTCCCTTTCCCCCGAGGCCGGTGGGAGCACAGCGTCGGGAGCCAGAGGCCACAGTCAGCAGGCCGCCCCCATCACCGACGGGAGAGACCACATTGCCACAGGATCCGACTCAAAATCCAGGCTCCGTGGCGGCTGAGCACCCGTTGGAGGAGCAGGCTCCTGACGAGGTACTCCCAGGTCAGTCCTCGTCATCTTCTCCGGACGAGGCAGTGGCGGGGGCATCCACGACCGACCCCCCGCCTATTGATTTACGGGCACACCAGGACCTTCTCCGCCAAGTGGCGAAGGCCATTAACCTGCCCGTCGAGGAGGTCCCGGAGGACGAGGACCCAGTGACTAATGCCATTGGAGCGGAGGCCCCGATGCGGGTGGCCCTGCCCTTTATCCAGACAATTCAGCGTAATAGCACTACCATCTGGCAGTCGCCATCGTCGGTCCCCCCCACGGCACGTGGGGTGGAGAGGAAGTACTTGGTCCCGCCCAAGGGGTACGAGTATTTGTACATGCACCCAACTCCGGACTCTCTGGTGGTCCAGTCGGTAAACGACCGGGAGCGGCATGGACAGCCTGCGGCAGCGCCGAAATCTAAGGAGGCACGGCGCATGGACCTGTTGGGGCGCAAGGTCTATTCAGCGGGTGGTCTTCAGCTCTGAATCGCCAACCAGATGGCGCTGCTTTCCCGGTACACCTTTGACATCTTGGTGTCCCTGGGGACGTTTTCGGAGCTGACCCCACCAGCCTCACGCCAAGAGTTCTCGACACTCTTGGAAGAGGGCAGGAAAGCCTCCCGGTCCTTAATTCAGGCCGCCCTGGACTCCGCTGACTCAGAAGCCAGAACCGTGGCCTCCGGGGTGATTATGAGGCGCATTTCGTGGCTGCAGTCCTCCACCTTGCCGCCTGAGGTGCAGTACACCCTCCAGGACCTCCCTTTTGACACCCAGGGTCTCTTCTCAGACAAGACTGACTCTAGAATCCAGACCCTGAAGGATGGCCGGATTGCCATTCAGACTCTGGGCATGCACACGCCAGCTACCCAGAGAAGGTCATTCCGTCAGCAGCCCTACCGGCCCTTTACCCAGGCCAGGTCAAGGCCTTTTAACAGTCGACATACGGCGTTACACCGCCGCAAGCCGTCGGGGAGCAGGCGTAACCAGGCCCAGGGCCCTTCCAAGGCCCCTCAAGGTCCCAAACAGGCCTTTTGATGGGACGCCCGGGGACGGCCCATCAGTCTCACTCCAGGATCCTACCCCGTTATTTTCCAACCGTCTTTCCCACTTCCTCCAGGCGTGGTGCTCCATAACATCGGACAGCTGGGTCCTCAGTACCATCCAGCACGGTTACCGCCTTCAGTTTATTTCGCCCCCTCCCTCCCACCCACCTTCCCTGTCCCTCTTCAGGGACCCCTCTCACGAGCAAGTCCTCTTACAAGAGGTCCAGACTCTGTTGAGCGTGGGTGCCATAGAGGAGGTTCCGCACAGCAGGCGGGGCAGGGGATTTTATTCCAGATATTTTCTCATCCCCAAGGCGAAAGGAGGTCTTCGTCCCATCTTAGACCTCCGGGAGCTCAACAGACACCTGTGCAAGCTCAAGTTCCGTATGGTCACCCTGGGGACCATCATTCCTTCCCTGGATCCAGGAGACTGGTTTGCCGCCCTCAGCATGAAGGATGCATACTTTCATGTGGCAATTTACCCTCCCCACAGACGCTACCTGCGTTTCGTGGTCAACGGCGAACACTACCAGTTTGCAGTACTGCCCTTTGGCCTATCCACCGCACCAAGGGTTTTCACCAAGTGCATGGCGGTGGTTGCCGCTACCCTCCGTCGGCGTCGAATACATGTCTTCCCATACCTCGATGACTGGCTGATACGCGGGCCATCCCAAGAGCGGGTAGCGGATCAAGTGGCCGAAATACTGTCTCTGTTCCGGTCACTAGGCCTCCTTATCAATGCCGAGAAGTCCTGCCTGACTCCAACGCAAAGAGTGGAGTTCATAGGAGTGGTCCTCGACTCCAACTTAGCCAGGGCCTGCCTTCCTCGTCCTCGGCACCAGACCATAGTCTCGATCATACGGGACCTGCATGCCTTCCCCACAACGACGGTGCGGTCCTGCCTACGCCTACTGGGTCACATGGCAGCGTGCACGTTTGTGACCGCGCACGCGAGGCTGCGCCTTCGCCCATTCCAGATTTGGTTGGCAGCGGTGTACCGCCCCCATCGCAACCCCATAGACATGGTGGTGACGGTCGCAAAGCCCACTCTCCAGACGCTCAACTGGTGGCTAGACCCAGAGGTCGTATGCGCAGGGGTCCCGTTCCGCCCTCCTCGCCCGTCGGTCACCCTGACCACAGACGCCTCAGCGCTAGGATGGGGTGCTCACATGGCCGACCTTCACACGCAAGGTCTATGGTCGGCTCAGGAGCTCTCCCTCCACATCAACGTCTGGGAGCTGAGAGCGATCCGCTTGGCATGTCTCGCCTTTCGGCCCCACCTGCAGGACCTCTGCGTAGCGGTGTTCACAGACAATACGACAGCGATGTTCTATGTGAACAAGCAGGGCGGAGCCCGGTCCTCCCTACTCTGCAAAGAAGCGATGTTCCTGTGGGACTTTTGCGTGACCCACTCAATTCGCCTAGAAGCGTTTTTTCTGTCGGGAGTACAGAACACGCTGGCCGACCACCTCAGCAGGTCGTTCACCTCCCACGAGTGGTCCCTACGCCCAGATGTGGCCCACACAATTTCCGGAGGTGGGGGTTTCCCCAGATAGACCTGTTCGCCTCCAGGGAGAACAGGAAGTGCCACAGGTTCTGCTCGTACCAGGGTCGAGCTCCGGGATCCCTGTCAGATGCATTCCTCTTCACATGGACAGATCACCTCCTCTATGCATTCCCTCCGTTCCCGCTCTTACACCGGGTGCTACTCAAGCTTCGGAGGGACAGGGCCCGCGTAATACTCGTCGCTCCGGCCTGGCCGAGACAACACTGGTACACCCTGTTGCTCGAGCTCTCGATTCGGGATCCCATTCCCCTCCCGCTATGGCCGGACCTCATCACTCAGGACCTCGGCAGGCTTTGTCACCCGAACCTGTAGTCCCTGCATCTTACAGCTTGGTTCCTGAGTGGTTGACTCGCGCAGAGAGGGACTGTTCGGCGACAGTGCAGCGAGTCCTGCTCGAAAGTAGAAAGCCGTCAACGCGCTCTACCTATCTCGCGAAGTGGAAACGTTTCGCGATCTGGTGTGACCAACGAGGCCTTAATCCATTCCTAGTCCCCATCCCGACCATCCTGGACTACCTCTGGTACCTTAAAGACCAAGGTCTAGCGATCTCCTTGAAGGTGCACCTGGCAGCCGTGTCGGCGTTTCGACCTTCTATGGGTGGTCGGTCCATCTTCTCCAACGACATGGTTTCCCGATTCCTTAAGGGCCTCGATCGTTTGTACCCGCCGATACGTCGTCCTACTCCAACGTGGGATCTAAATCTGGTTCTGGCCCAGCTTATGAGACCACCCTTTGAGCCCCTGGCCACGTGCTCTCTGCTTTATCTCTCTTGGAAGACAGCTTTCCTCATGGCGATTACATCGGCCAGACGAGTGTCTGAGCTCCGTGCCCTGATGGCCATTCCACCGTATACCGTCTTCCATGGTGACAAGGTGCAGCTTCGGCCACACCCAGCCTTCCTTCCTAAAGTGGTGTCGGCTTTCCATCTCAACCAGGAGATCTTCCTTCTGGTCTTCTTCCCGAAGCCGCACGCCTCATCCCATGAGCAGCAGCTCCACACCCTGGACGTTCGCCGGGCCCTCGCTTTTTATATCGATCGGACGAAGTCCTTCCGGCGTTCGACCCAACTGTTTGTGGTGGTTACCGATCGCATGAAAGGCGAGCCGGTCTCCTCGCAGCGAATTTCCTCCTGGGTGACGTCATGCATACGGACATGCTACGAGCTTGCTCGCGTGCCACCATGCCACCTCACCGCTCACTCAACCAGAGCTCACGCCTTGTCGGCAGCCTTCCTAGCCCATGTCCCTATCCAGGACATCTGTAGAGTGGCCACCTGGTCTTCCGTTCACACCTTCGCTTCCCACTACGCGTTGGTGCAACAATCTAGAGACGATGCAGCCTTCGGCTCCGCAGTCTTGCGCTCTGCCACGTCTCACTCCGACCCCACCGCCTAGGTAAGGCTTGGGAATCACCTACATGGAATGCATAGGAGCAATCACTCGAAGAAGAAAAGACAGTTACTCATCGTAGTAACTGTTGTTCTTCGAGATGTGTTGCTCCTATCCATTCCAGACCCGCCCTCCTTCCCCACTGTCAGAGTAGCCGGCAAGAAGGAACTGAGGAGCGGACGGGCTGGCTGGGGTATATAACAGGCGCCATAGCGGCGCCACTCCAGGGGGCGCCCAGCCGGCCCGCCGGAGTTGCTAGGGTAAAAATGTTCCGGAGAGTCGTGCACGCTCGGCGCGCACACCTACATGGAATGGATAGGAGCAACACATCTCGAAGAACAACAGTTACTACGGTGAGTAACCGTCTTTTCCAAACAGCAGTGCCCTCATTTCACATACCAAGCACCCGTTGGGTTGGCTATTTAAAATGGGTTGGCCATTTAAAAGGAGGGGCTGCAGTTTTCGGGTTAACGTGCAGCACAAACCCAACTAACCCCCCCTCCCTCCACACACACACTCTGGGATGATTGCTTCACCCCTCCCCGCACCGTGTGGCTAACAGGCTTTGGGAGTACATCCAGGAGAGCTTCATTGAGATGTCCCTGGAGGATTTCCGCTCCATCCCCATACACGTTAACAGACTTTTCCAGTAGCTGTACTGGCCGCAAATGCATCCCAAGTCTTCAGAGCAAATTAATCATTAAACACACTTGCTTTTAAACCATGTATTATATTTACAAAGGTACACTCACCAGAGGTCCCTTCTCCACCTTCTAGGTCTGGAAGCCCGCCTTCGGTGGGTTGGGAGGGTACTAGATCCAGGGTAAAAAACAATTCCTAGTAGTTGGGGAAAACGGTTTCTCTACTTGCTTGCTGTGCGCTATCTTCAACCTCTTTCTCCTCATCATTTTCCTTGTCCCCAAAATCCACATCCCTGTTGCATCCATTGACGGAGTCCATGCACAGGGCTGGGGTAGTTGTAGCACCCCCTAGAATGGCATGCAGCTCATCATAGAAGCGGCATGTCTGGGGCTCTGACCTGGAGTGGCCGTTTACCTCTCTGGCTCTTTGGTAGGCTTGCCTGAGCTCCTTACATTTTACACGTCACTGCTGCGGGTCCCTGTTATAGCCTCTGTCCTTCATGCCCATGGAGATTTTTTCATATGTTTTGGCATTTCGTCTTTTGGAATGGAGTTCTGATAGCAAGGATTCCTCTCCCCATACAGCGATCAGATCCAGTACCTCCTGTTTGGTCCATGCTGGAGCTCTTTTACGATTCGGGACTCCATGGTTACCTGTGCTGATGAGATCTGCATGGTCACCTCTGAGCTCGCCACGCTGGTCAAACAGGAAATGAAATTCAAAAGTTTGTGGGGCTTTTCCTATCTACCTGGCCAGTGCATCTGAGTTGAGAGTGCTGTCCAGAGCAGTCACAATGGAGCACTCTGGGATTGCTCCCGGAGGCCAATATTGTTGAATTGTGTCCACACTACCCCAAATTCGACCCAGCAAGGTCGATTTCAGCACTAATCCCCTTGTCGGGGAAGAGTACAGAAATCAATTTTAAGAGCCCTTTAAGTCGACAAAAATGGCTTCGTCGTGTGGACAGGTGCAGGGTTAAATCAATCTAACACTGTTAAATTTGACCTAAACTCGTAGTGTAGACCGGGGCTTAGAGTCTCCCAGATCCTCAGTGGTGTTTAGCACCTAACTCCCATTGATTTCAGTGGGAGTTAGGAGCTGAAATACCTGTGAAGGTCTGGGCCTTGGTCCCTTCTCCATAGGGATTTGGAGAAGAGGAAGCAGGAAAAACTGAGTACACTGGCACGGGGGAGCGACACTAGGGCAGAAAGGAGGGATGAAGAGTGACTGAGTGCTTGTCTACATGGGGAAATTTTCTGGCATAAGTATACTGTGATAATTCTACTGGTCTAAGTCACCATGTGGACATGTATTAGGGAAAGAGGACCTTCTATGGTTTAGCTCATACTGCTTCCAAAGCGACAAGAGCCTAACCAGAAAAAGGCTGTCCAATGGTGGTAATACCCCTAAGATCTGAGAGGGAAAGGGCACTGAGAGTGAACAAACTGAGGGAGTGAGGGTCAGAGGGGCCCCCTGTAATAAATACCAAGCTTTGCCTTCCTGCATGCAGCACCTGAATTGGGGAAACTCTACAGCACAGGCAGCTGACACTGGAGTAGTATTCCCTTTTGTAGATCTCTGGACAGAGGGTCAGGGACCTGTCCTGCACCACCCAGAAAGTGAGTGACAGAGCCCAGGGCCTCCTGGCTGCCCACCCTCCAGCCAACATTTTGAAGGGACTAGAAGGGGATTGGAGAGGCTGCTTTCAGTCACTCAGGTTTCTCTGAAATGGTCGGCTTTCAGGAGGACACTTCCCAGACTCAGTCTCTTTCTACAGTTTAAGCAAAACACCTCCAAGAGTTTTAAAAGAGCTGGTCAATTAATGTTGATTTTCAGTATGTCTTGAAACCTTGGGAAAGTTTCAGAAGACTGGAAGAAAGCTAATGCTGTGCCAATGTTTAAAAAGCATAAAAAAAAGGACCTGGTCAATATAGGCTTGCCAGTCTGACATTAATCCCAGGCAAGATAATGGAATGGCTAGTACAGGTCTTGATTAACAAAGAATTGAAGGAGAGTAATATAATTAATGCCAATCAATACAAGTTTATGGAAAATAGGTGCTGTCAAACAAATGATGAGATTACAAATTTGGTTGATAAAGGTAGTAGTGTGGATGCAATATACTTAGACTTTTGTAAGGCATTTGACTTGGTACCCCATGACTAGGGTCCTACCAAATTCATGGCCGTGAAATCTGGTCTTCCCACATGAAATATGGTCTTGTGCTTGTCCAGCTAGAAATATATTGTTAAGTTGGAAATCAATAGCAAAAAGCGCAAACTCTGTACTCCAATTCCGTACATGTCACAAGTATGCAGGGCTGCAGAAGTGTACAAAATTCTATTGTATTATTTAAGGAAAAGCCTGTGACCATGTAATTCCAGCTGATAGAGATGAGGGGGAAGATGTGTGCTGAGAGGAAGAGGGGTGAGAGAAACTAATGGAAACAGGAAGCACCAATAATGGGCTTCAAAACAATCAAGATGTGACAGTAGCACAGCAGCTCTGCTCCCCCAGGGCCTGTTTTTCTGGGAAGAGGCAAACCATAAAGAGATGAGGTGGGGGGGACATGGAGATTGGTCCCTGGAAAAGGGCAGCATCAATGCTCTGGATTTGGTTTCCTTTGCAGGAGTGCAGGGCTGGATGCTGATTGCTTCACTATAAAGGACAGTGGTCAAGGAGAGAGTGAGGCAGATGACGGGGATTCAGAAAATGGACTCAATCTTTCCATAGACCAGCTGGTGGGAGAAGAACTCGAGAGCCTTCTAGAGCCCCATGCAGGTGAGATCACTATGCTCTGTATGGCACCAGAAATAACCTGCTCCATCCTCACAGAAGACCTCCTTTGCACCAGTGTGGGGCTGCCTGGGAAGGGGACTCTGATTGTCTGAAACCACAATCTAATTAGCTGGTTGGGCTTTTTTGATGATGACACTGCTGAGATCAGGAAACTGAGAGCTCTGGCTGCCCAGGGAGTTGGGAAGCTCTGGCAGCTGAGGGAGCAGACTGAAAATTTCCATTTTGGTTTTCCCAGAATGGAATTTTTCACACTTTTTTTTTCTGTGAGAAATGGTGAATTTTTGACCTTTTGTTCCAGTGTGGGACAATTTCCCCCCTCCCTATTATTCCATTTTTTTCATAGGAGGGAAAGTCTTTTTCCTGCTTGTTCTAGTGGTGCTCTTCCAAGCTCCTCCCACAAAATAACCTTCACACACATGAATCACCACAGTGGGATATGTCTCATATTAAATTGTGCAGATATTCAGAATAGGATTGTCCTGCTCCCAGGCTCTGTTGGCTCTTCTTAGTGGGGCTTGAACATGGCCATATGCTTGACTGTGCTGGGCTCCTTGAGTGGAGGGAGAAACTGATGAGCAGTAAATTGTGCAGCTGCTGTGATTTTCCCTCTTCCTCCTTACATGGGAAAGGGTTAATATCTTGTAAATTATCATTATAGGACACCTTCCTTAACCTCTCATTGAGCCCCTCCCCTCCCAGAACTATTGTTCCAGGCTGTCTGCAGATTCAAGTGTACATCCTGTCTCCCATTTCTTTTTGCAATGCCCTTTCCCCTGCAGTCTCTGTCTAGCAGGGTCTGTATGAAACAGGCTTCTTCTTCTGCATTGTGGACCTTGCGCTGCCTTTCTCTCTCTTCCCTGTCCCCTTTGACTCTGACTGCCTCTCCAGGCTGCAGCTCAGGGTGGGGCCTTGCTGAACTGTGCTTGTCAGAACAATCTGCCTATTCCTCAGGCAGGTTCATCATCTTACAGAATCTGGTCAGAGTCTGTCCATGTAGGAACAAATCCCACTCCGTTCTGGGAGCTGCTGCTATTTGCCTACCAGCATCAGTGAGTCTGAGTTAAGTTGATGCACTCAGAGTTGCTCTGTAAGTGGATAAAGCTAAGAATGGATTTTCCTCAGCTGTCGGCACAGTCACTTGCTTGAGGATGGGATGACTGGAAACCATATCTTTGCATGGAAGCATGGCAGTCTGGTTGGATCAGGCATACGTTTGCCTGTTCCCTTTCCCACAGTAGGAATGTTGCCCCAAGCCTGGTCACCAGGCTTATAAGTATATCTGAGCACTGCGCCATCTCAATAGCATTCTGCTGTGGATCTCATCTTCTCAGATAAATCCTAAGTACAGTGCTCTCTGGAATGTTTTAAAAGAGCTCCTGGTTCCTGACCCCAAGTCACATCCCCCTCCTAACTTATATATGCTTCTAGCAAACAGATTGGCTGATACTGCAGGTGACTGAGCTAGTGACAATAAGTCCCCCAGGAGGATAGTAATAGGAAATAACCAGCTGGGGCCTCAGAAGGCTCCAAGAGAGTTTGGCACCCAACTGCCCAGGGCTCCTGTGGGATTGCCAGCCCACATTTCTCAAGGACAGTCTGTCTCACAGGCATTCACTCCTATTTGCTCCTCTCTCACTAAAGCTCTGCAAACATATCTAGCTTCCCTCCCCCTGGCATGCATACCAAGTGCACAACCATGGCCTAATCTTCCTCCCTCTGAGCTCAGTGCTGATGCTTTCACTCCACCCAGATTGTGGGCTGATAAAAGTTGAACCACTCAGAAGCAGCAAACAGGCTTGTAGTGAGGAGCTATCAATGTCTCCCAGAGTTCCTCTGACACTACGTCATGATAGATGGAGCCTTGGTCCATGCTACATAGGAAGGGTGTATGAAAGAAAATGACTATGATGACAGTCCTACAGAGGTTTTGCCACAGCACGAGTGGAACTTCATGCGGACAGACATATCTAGTGGTCAAATATACTGCAAGTAGCCATCATTCCATGGGGGAGGAGAAAGTCTAAATAATCCAAGGAACTATATGGAAAAGTCTTACAAAACTGATGGGGTTCTATAAAACTGGGAAAGGGACCAAGAGAAGTTACTGCATGGAGAATAGCATATTTTCTATAGGGATTTGGACCCAGTCTATAGAATTTTATAGCAAGAATTCTCCATTCAATCCCATAAGGTGTTTAAACATACTGTAGAAAGGCTACAATTTTTATTACATTCTACAGCACTTTTCCCAAAACGGGAGGCGGGGCTGAGGGAGAAAAAAAATTAAAACGAAATCTATTCCAAATCCTTGCACATCTCCCCCCCCCCCCTCCCCCAGCAACATGGGGAGCCATAAGGCAGTACCTAAGCCCCTGGCTAACACTCCTAGCATAGGCACTTCCCCAATGGTGTAGAACTGGAGCAGCTGTCTTGATGCCCTCCCCGCAGCAGAGGGGTTACCCCAGGGGCAGAAGGAGCATGGCAAAGCACCATTGCACAAAGGTTATTCTGCTGAAGCAGCCGCTAGGGTTTTTCCATTCATTATAAATGCCTGCAGCCCTGAGGTTGTTCTAATTCCCTCCAGGAGCTGGGCAGGGCTCTAGAAAATTCCAGGACATAGCATGACATCAAGGCACTTATTGCTCCTTACTCCAGTCCTATACTGAACGGAGGTGAGTAGGGTTGAGAATTATTTCTGCTAGTCTCTCTTCTCTGTTCATGGGAGCTGCTCCCCACAATGGCAGATGCTGTATAAATCTCCACAACATTGTTTCTTTAAAGAAGTTTTGAATAAATTGAATGAACTCAGAACAACAAGCCCCAACAAGGGAAACCTATAAGAACTATAGACTATCGGAACTGCATTAGGGCAAAAGGCAGAAAGGCACCAGAGAAGCACTAAATAGCTGGTTGTTCTCACCTTAGCAGGGCTTATTGTTACAAGAGCAAATTGACTTTATAGAGCACAGAGAAGGCTGCCATGGTGGGCAGGTGGCTTTACAAAGGCTGTTTGGAAAATAAGAAGGAAAGACAGTTTACACTGAATTGCTCTTACTCTATCCAGATAGAGACCCACAGGAAACACTTTTCACTGATCCAGAGTTTTTCAAGTCCCGAAGGGACCATTCTGCTCATCCAGTCTGAGCTCTTGCAGAGACAGGCCAGAGAATGTCACCCAATGACTCCTGCACTGAGACATCCAATCTTGATTTACAGACCCCAAGTCAGAGAGAATCCACCACAACCCTTGGTGAGTTGTTGAACATAAGAATGGCCATATTGGGTCAGACCAAAGGTCCATCTAGCCCAGTATCCTGTCTTCTGACAGTGGCCGATGCCCATTTCCAGAGGAAATGAACAGAAAGGTAATCATCAAGTGATCCATCCCCGGTCGCCAATTTCCAGCTTCTGGCAAACAGAGGCTAGGGACACCATCCCTGTCCATTCTGGCTAATAGCCATTGATGGACCTATTCTCCATGAACTTATCTAGTTCTTTTTTTGAACCCTGTTATAGTCTTGGCCTTCACAACATCCTCTGGCAAAGAGTTCCACAGGTTGATTGTGTGTTGTGTGAAGAAATACTTCCTTCTGTTTGTTTTAAACTGCTGCCTATTAATTTTATTTGGTGACCTCTAGTTCTTGTGTTATGAGGAGTAAATAACACTTCCTTATTTACTTTCTCCACACCAGTCATGATTTTATAGATGTATATCATATCCCCACTTTGTCGACTCTTTTCCAAGCTGAAAAGTCCCAGTCTTATTAATCTCTCCTCATATGGCAGCTGCTCCATACCCCTAAATAATTTTTGTTGCCCTTTTCTGAACCTTTTCCAATTCCAATATATCTTTTTTTCAGAGAGGGCGACCACATCTGCACGCAGTATTCAAGATGTGGACATACCATGGATTTATATAGAGGAAATATGATATTTTCTGTCTTATTATCTATCTCTATCCTAATGATTCCCAAGTTTCGGTTCGCTTTTTTGATTGCCGCTGCATATTGAGTGGATGTTTTCAGAGAACTATCCACAATGACTCCAAGAGCTCTTTCTTGAGTGGTAACAGCCAATTTAGACTCCATCATTTTATATGTATAGCTGGGATTATGTTTTCCAATGTGCATTACTTTGCATTTATCAACGTTGAATTTAATCTTTTGTTTTGTTGCCCAGTCACCCAGTTTTGAGAGATCCTTTTGTAGCACTTAGCAGTCTGCCTGGGACTTAACTATCTTGAGCAATTGTGTATCATCTGCAAATTTTGTCACCTCACTGTTTACCCCTTTTTCCAGATCATTTATAAATATATTGAATAGGACTGGTCCCAGTACAGACCCTGGGGGGACACCACTATTTACCTCTCTCCATTCGGAAAACTGACCATTTATTCCTAACTTTTGTTTCCTATCTTTTAACCAGTTACCAATCCATGAGAAGACTTTCCCTCTTATCCCATGACAGCTTAGGAGCCTTTGGTGAGGGACCTTGTCAAAGGCTTTCTGAAAATCTAAGTACATTATATCCACTGGATCCCTCTTGTCCACGTTTGTTGACCCCCTCCAAGAATTATAGTAGATTGAGGAGGCATGATTTCCCTTTACAAAAACCATGTTGACTATTCCCCAACAAATTATGTTCATCTATGTGTCAGACAATTTTGTTCTTTATTGTAGTTTCAACCAGTTTGCCTGGTACTTAAGTCAGGTTTACCAGCTTGTAATTGCTGGGATCACCTCTGGAGCACTTTTAAAAAAATTGGCATCACATTAGCTATCCTCTAGTCATTTGGTACAGAAGATGATTTAAACGATAGGTTACATACCACAGTTCTGCAATTTCACATTTGAGTTCCTTCAGCACTCTTGGGTGAATGCCATCTGGTCCTGGTGACTTATTACTGTTTAGTCTATCAATTTGTTCCAAAACCTCCTCTAATGACACCTCAATCTGGGACAATCCTTCAGATTTGTCACCTAAAAAGAATGGCTCAGGTTTGGGAATCTCCCTCACACCCTCAGCCATGAAGACCGATGCAAAGAATTCATTTAATTTCTCCGTCCTTATCATCCTTGAGTGCTCCCCTCACTGTGAAAAATGTGCACTTTATTTCCAGTCTCATTTTGTCTAGCTTAAATTCATAGCCACTGGATCTTGTTATACTGGTTTGCTGGATTAAAGAACCCTCTTCTAGCAGAAATCTCTCCATGTAGGTGCTTATGGGCCGTGATCAATTCACCTAACTTTCTCATCAATAAGCTATGTAGACTGAGCTTCTTTAATCTCTCACTGTGAGGCAAATTTTCCAGCCCCTGAATCATTCTTGCCGCTCCTCCTTGACCCTCCCTAATTTTTCAACATCTTTTTAAAAATATCAGATACGAGGCTCAAGAGTTGGCTGTTGGTTGTGGATGGTATCTTGGGGATGGCTCCTAGCCCATACTCTATCCATCTCTGAAATGGGCACACATGGTGTTTGTCACTGTGATCTTCGTGTGATTGTTTTGAGTTGCATGGCAAAATACACCAGCTTGGCTTAGGGTTGCCAACTTTCTAATCAAACAAAACTGAACACCCTTGCCATGCCCCCATCCCACTCTTTCCCGGGGCCCCATCCCTGCCCCACCCCTTCTATGAGTACCCACCCCTGCTCACTCCAACTCCCCTCCCTCCATTGCTCTCCCCCACACCCACTCACTTTCACCACTGGACTGGGGCAGGGTGTTGGGGTGTAGGAGGGGGGGTGAGGCCTCCGGCTGGGGGTGCAGGCTCTGGGGTGGGGCTGGAGATGAGGGGTTTGGGGTGTGTGAGAGGGCTCTGTGCTGAAGCGGGGGGTTGGGGTGCAAGGGGGTATGGGCTCTGGGCTGGGGGTGTGGGTGCCGGGTGGGGCTAGACATGAGTGGTTCAGGGTACAGGAGAAGGGTTGGATTGTATGGGGCAGTGTGGACTCTGGCTGGACATGCAGGCTCTGGGGTGGGGCCAGAGATGAGGGGTTTGGGGTGCAGGAAGGGGCTCTCGGCTGAGGCTGAGAGTTTCAGAGTGTGGGATGGGGTACAGGCTCTGGCTGGGGTGCAGGCTCTGGGGTGGGGCCATGGATGAGGGATTTGGGGTGCAGGAGGGGGCTCTGGGTTGAGGCAGGGTGTTGGGGGTGTTAGGGCTTTGGCTGGGGGTGTGGGCTGGGTGGGGCTGGGGATGAGCAGTTTGGGGTTCTGGAGTGGGTTTAGGCCTGGGGCAGGGTTGGGGTGTGTGTGAAGGGGTTGCAGGGTGCAGGATCCAGGATGGGGTTGGGGTGCATGAGGGAGTTTGGGGTGCGGGTTTCCCGGCAGCACTTACCGCGGCTCCCATGAAGCGGCCTCCAGATTCCTGCAGCCCCTAGATGCAGGGAGGCGCCACGCGCTGTCCTCACACCTGCAGGTGCCGCCCCCCGAGCTCCCATTGGTCACAGGTCCCAGCCAATGGGAGCTGCAGAGGCAGGGTCAGCGTGCGGAGCCCCCCTGGCCGCCGATGCATCTAGGGGCTGCAGGGACCGGGAGGCCACATCCGGGAGCCATGCAGTTCCTAGTGTAGACAGCACAGTGTGGTGAAGCTAACTCCACAACCAAGCAGCTATTTCTTTAGACTGTATAATTGCTGAGCACCTGGACTAGATCCCCAAAGGGGGGGATCCACATGTGGTGATGGTGTGTTAACTTTTTAGCACCCTGCAACCCAGTGGAATCCTGAAACCTGAGTGCAGTACCCAGGCTCCCCATACACTGCGTGAGGAGAGTTGGGTGCCTAACAATGGGATTCACAGAAGCCAGCACACTCACCTAAGCTAGCCAGTGGGAAATGTTGAGGAGAGGTATGGGGCTTATGCCTTGCCCCCCAAAGAGAGTTAGGGTCTGATCCATAAAGATATTTAGGTAGCTAAGTTTCCATTTTAGCCTCCACTGTGAGCCACAAAACCCCCACTCAGCTGCACCAAACCCAGAAGGTGCCTACATTTTAAAGGTAAAAGTCCCTTAGATGCCTAAGTTTTGGCATCTAGGGATGCACATGGCTGCATCACTCCAGGCCTCTAGACATCTGTCTCCTGCTTATGCACCAAGGTGATGCACGACCTGGGGGAAGATAAAGGCAGGAGTTTCTATGTCACCTATGGGGTCAAATCTAACAGGTGTGCTCAGAGGCCTACCAGATTGGGACCCATTCAAAATCCGATGGGGGAGAAAGGCAGGTCTCGCTTTATGAAGAATTCTTCCATCAACCTTGCTACTGCGTCTCAGGGAGGTGAATTAACTACATTGATGGGAGAACCCTTCCCATCACTGCAGTGAGTTTCTGCACTGAAACACTAAAATGTTGCATCTGCAGATCTGCTGCTATGCCACTGAAACATTTTAAGTGTAGACATACCCAGTGTCTCATAACTGTCTGCATAGCTGATTCCACCTTACTGTCACTCTGTGGGTATGCTCGGAAGGAATTGTGGTGGTCAAACTGTATTGCATGCAAATTCCTTACAGTGATGACTCAAGGAGTCCAATCTATTAACAAAGAGAAGGTGAAGGGGTGAGTTGATTACAGTCTATATGTACATACATGGGAAACAAATATTTAATAATTGGCTTCTCAATTTACCAATTAAACCTATAACACAATCCAACAGCTGGAAGTTGAAGCTAGACAAATTCATACTGGATATAAGGTGTAAATTTTTAACAGTGAGAGTAATTAACCACTGGAACAATTGACCAACAGTTGTGTTGGATTCTCCATCACTGACAATTTTTAAATCAAGGTTGGATGATTTTCTAAAAGATCTGCCCTAGGAATGATTTGGGGGCAGTTCTCTGGCCTGTATTATACAGGTCAAACTAGATGATCACAATGGTCTTTTCCTGGCCTTAGAATCTATGAATTCTTCTGAGGCAAACTGGGTGGATGGGGAATACAGAAAGTTGGCTCAGTTTGCCTAACACTGACTTGCTTCTTGAATGAGACACGACACTGACCTCCCAAAAATTTAAGTGTAAGTCCACTGTAATCAAGTATTGCTTTTCCTTGAAGGTAAATAAGTCTGCTCCCACCTTTTCCCATGGTTGGATGTGGTAAAAGACGGTTACTCACCATTGTAACTGTTGTTCTTCGAGATGTGTTGCTCCTATCCATTCCAGTTAGGTGTAAGCGCCGCGCGTGCACGGCTCTTCGGAACATTTTTACCCTAGCAACTCCGGCGGGCCAGCTGGGCGCCCCCTGGAGTGGCGCCGCTATAGCCCTGGATATATACCCCAACCGGCCCGTCCACTCCTCAGTTCCTTCTTGCCGGCTACTCCGACAGTGGGGAAGGAGGGCGGGTCTGGAATGGATAGGAGCAACACATCTCGAAGAACAACAGTTACAATGGTGAGTAACCGTCTTTTCTTCTTCGAGTGATTGCTCCTATGCATTCCAGTTAGGTGATTCCCAAGCCTTACCTAGGCGGTGGGGTCGGAGTGAGACGTGGCAGAGTGTAAGACTGCTGAGCCGAAGGCTGCATCGTCTCTGGATTGTTGCACCAACGCGTAGTGGGAAGCGAAGGTGTGGACAGAAGACCAGGTGGCCGCTCTACAGATGTCCTGGATGGGAACATGGGCCAGGAAGGCGGCAGACGAGGCTTGCGCTCTCGTAGAGTGAGCGGTGAGGCGGCCAGCTGGCACTCGAGCAAGCTCGTAACATGTCCGGATACAAGATGTTATCCAGGAGGAGATCCTCTAAGAGGAGACCGGCTTGCCTTTCATGCGATCAGCAACCGCTACGAATAGCTGGGGCGAACGCCGGAAGGGCTTCGTCCGCTCTATGTAAAATGCGAGGGCCCTGCGGACGTCCAGGGTGTGAAGCTCTTGTTCACGACTTGAGGCGTGCGGCTTCGGGAAGAAGACTGGAAGGAAAATGTCCTGGTTGAGGTGGAAGGCCGACACCACCTTAGGGAGGAAGGCCGGGTGTGGTCGAAGCTGCACCTTGTCTCCGTGGAAGACGGTATACGGTGGACCAACCGTTAGGGCACGGAGCTCAGAAACTCGTCTTGCTGACGTTATAGCGACGAGAAAAGCCGTTTTCCACGAGAGATAGAGCAGGGAGCACGTGGCCAGGGGCTCGAAGGGTGCTCCCATAAGCTTGGCCAGAACTAGGTTCAAATCCCAGGACGGGATAGGACGTCGTATCGGCGGGTACAAGTGGTCCAGGCCCTTAAGGAAGCGGGAAACCATCTGGTTGGAAACGATGGACCGATGGCTGCCAGGTGTACCTTCAAGGAGGAGACCGCGAGTCCTTGTTCCTTAAGGGACCAGAGGTAGTCCAGGATTGTAGGAATAGGGACCAGGAAGGGTTAAGGCGTCTCTGATCGCACCAGAGCGCGAAACGCTTCCATTTTGCGAGGTAGGTTGAGCAAGTGGAAGGCTTCCTGCTTTCCATCAGGACTTGCTGCACCGCCGCCGAACAGTCCCGCTCCGCGTGGGTCAACCACGCAGGTACCAAGCTGTAAGATGGAGGGACTGTAGGCGGAGTCTGCCGAAGTCCTGTGTGATGAGGTCCGGCCATAACGGAAGGGGAATGGGATCCCGAACGGAGAGCTCGAGCAGCAGAGTGTACCAGTGCTGCCGTGGCCAGGCCGGAGCGACGAGAATGAGGTGGGCCCTGTCCCTCCGAAGCTTGAGTAGCACCCGGTGTATGAGTGGGAACGGAGGGAAGGCGTAGAGGAGGTGATCCGTCCAGGAGCAGAGGAATGCGTCCGACAGAATCATAGAATCATAGAATCATAGAATCATAGAATTCAGGATCAGAAGGGACCATTATGATTATCTAGTCTGACCTCCTGCAAGATGCAGGCCACATAAGCCGATCCACCCACTCCTTAAGCAAGCGACCCCTGTCCCATGCTTCGGAGGAAGGCCACTGCCAATCTACCCTGGAGGAAAATTCCTTCCCGACCCCAAATATGGCGGTCAGCTGAACCCCGAGCATGCGGGCAAGACTCTCCAGCCATACCCTCTGGAAAAAGGCTAACAATATCCTATCATTGACCCATTGTACTAATTACCAGTGTGGCACTTAATTGACCTATTGACTAAGCCCGTTATCCTATCATACTATCTCCTCCATAAACTTATCTAGCTTAATCTTAAAGTCATGGAGGTCCTTCGCCCCCACTGTTTCCTTCGGAAGGCTGTTCCAGAATTGCACTCCTCTGATGGTTAGAAACCTTCGTCTAATTTCAAGCCTAAATTTCCTGACTGACAATTTATATCCGTTTGTCCTCGTGTCCACATTAGCACTGAGCTGAAATAATTCCTCTCCTTCCCTGGTATTTATCCCTCTGATATATTTAAAGAGTGCAATCATATCTCCTCTTATCCTTCTTTTGGTTAAGGAAAACAAACCGAGCTCAAGTCTCCTTTCATACGACAGGCTTTCCATTCCTCGGATCATTCTAGTGGTCCTTCTTTGTACCCGTTCCAGTTTGAATTCATCCTTCTTAAACATGGGAGACCAAAACTGCACACAATACTCCAAATGAGGTCTTACCAACGCCTTATATAACGGGACTAGCACCTCCTTATCCCTACTAGAAATACCTCGCCTAATGCATCCCAAGACCGCATTAGCTTTTTTAACGGCCACATCACATTGCCTACTCATAGTCATCCTATGATCAACCAGGACTCCTAGGTCCTTCTCCTCCTCCGTTACTTCCAACTGGTGCGTCCCCAGCTTATAACTAAAATTCTTGTTAGTCATCCCTAAATGCATAACCTTACACTTCTCACTATTGAATCTCATCCTGTTACTAATACTAATAGAGCCTCTGGAGCGACCCTGGTAAGAACAAAACCGGTGGCACTTCCTGTTCTCCTTGGAGGCAAACAGGTCTATCTGGGGAAACCCCCACCTTCGGAAAATTGTGAGCACCACATCCGGACGAAGGGACCACTCGTGGGCAAGGAACAACCTGCTGAGATGGTCGGCCAACGTGTTCTGCACTCCTGGAAGAAAGGACGCTGCCAGGTGAATCGAGTGGGTTACACAGAAGTCCCACAGGAGCATCGCTTCCGTGCAAAGCAGGGAGGAGCGGGCTCCACCCTGCTTGTTGACATAGAACATCGCCGTCGTGTTGTCCGTGAACACCGCCACACAGCGCCCTTGCAGATGGGCGCGGAAGGTGTGACACGCCAAACGGATCGCTCGCAGCTCCCTGACGTTGATATGGAGGGAGAGCTCTCGGGGCGACCAGAGACCCTGGGTGTGTAGGTCGCCAAGGTGAGCCCCCCATCCCAACGCCGAGGCAAACGTGGTCTGGGTGACGGATGGGCGAGGAGGGCAGAACGGGACTCCTGCACACACGACCTCTGGGTCCAGCCACCAGCTGAGCGAGCTGAGGATTGGCTTCATGACCGTGACTACCATGTCCAGAGGGTCGCGGTGCAGACGGTACACTGACGCCAGCCAAGTTTGAAATGGACGAAGGTGCAGCCTCGCGTACGTGGTCACGAACGTGCAGGACGCCATGTGGCCCAGGAGGCGTAGGCAGGACCGAACCGTTGTCGTGGGAAAAGCATGCAGGTCCCGGATAACGGAGACCATCGCCTGGTGCCGAGGTCGAGGGAGGCAGGCCCTGGCTAAACTGGAGTCCAGGACCGCTCCGATGAACTCCACCCTTTGTGATGGAGTTAAAGAGGACTTCTCGGCATTTATGAGAAGGCCCAGGTACCGAAACAGGGCTAGGATCTCGGCCATTTGACTTGCCACTAGCTGTCGGGATGGCCCGCGAACCAGCCAGTCATCGAGATACAGGTAGACATGCATGCGACGACGGCGGAGGGTGGCGGCAACCACTGCCATGCACTTGGTGAAGACCCTTGGCGCGGTGGAAAGGCCAAAGGGTAGTACCGCAAACTGGTAGTGCGCCTCGTTGACTATGAACCGCAGGTAGCGTCGATGGAGAGGGTAAATCGCGATATGGAAGTACGCGTCCTTCATATCGAGGGCGGCAAACCAGTCTCCCAGATCCAGGGAGGGAATGATGGTCCCCAGGGTGACCATGCGAAACTTGAGCTTGAGCAGGTACCTGTTGAGCTACCGGAGGTCTAGTATAGGTCGGAGACCTCCTTTCGCCTTGGGGATAAGAAAATATCGGGAATAAAATCCCCTGCCCCGCATGTCGTGCGGCACCTCCTCTATAGCACCCAAGCTCAACAGAGTCTCAACCTCTTGCAAGAGGAATTGCTCGTGAGAGGGGTCCCTGAAGAGGGACGGGGAAGGTGGGTGGGAGGGAGGGGGCGAAACAAACTGAAGGCAGTAACCATACTGGACCGTACGAAGTACCCAGCTGTCCGTTGTTATTTGGGACCACACCGGGAGGAAGTGGGAAAGGCGGTTGCAAAATAACGGGGAAGGATCCGGTAAAGAGTCTGATGGGCCGTCCTCGGGCGTCCCATCAAAATGCCTGCTTAGGCCCTTGAGGGGCCTTGGAAGGCGCCTGGGCCTGGTTGCGCCTGTTGCCCGACGGTCTACGGCAGTTTAGGCTGCCTCTGCGACTATTATAAGGCCGTGACCTGGCCTGAGTAAATGGTCGGTATGGCTGCTGCCGGAACGACCTCCGCTGGGTAGCCGGTGTGTGCATACCCAGGGTGCGAATGGCGATTCGACCATCTTTGAGGGTCTGAATCCTTGAGTCCATTTTCTCCGAAAAGAGACCCTGAGTGTCAAAGGGGAGGTCTTGCCGGGTGTACTGCACCTCGGGCGGCAAGGTGGAGGACTGCAACCAGGAGATGCGCCTCATGGTCACTCCCGAGGCCAGAGTTCTGGCTCCTGAGTCCACCGAGTCCAGAGCGGCCTGGATGGAGGACCGGGAGGCTTTCTTGCCCTCCTCAAGGAGGGCCGAGAACTCCTGTCAGGAGGCTGTTGGGATCAGCTCCGAGAACTTGGACAGGGACACCAAAATGTCATAGGTGTAGCGACCAAGGAGAGCCATCTGGTTGGCAATCCAGAGCTGGAGCCACCTGCCGAATAGACCTTCCGGCCCAACAGGTCCATGCGCCTTGCGTCTTTAGATTTTGGCACTGGAGCGGGTTGCCCATGTCTCTCCCGGTCATTGACGGACTGCACCACGAGGGAGTCCGGAGTCGGGTGTATATATAGGTACTCGTAGCCGCTGGGAGGAACCGAGTACCTGCGCTCCACTCCGCGAGCGGTGGGAGGGACGGACGCCGGTGACTGCCAGATGGTAGTGGCATTCTTTTGAATGGTGCAGATAAAGGGTAGGGCCACCCGCAGCGGGGCCTCAGCTCCAAGCACCCTGGTCACCGGGTCGTCATCCTCAGCGACCTCCGCCACGGGGAGGTCAATAGCCTGCGCCACCCTGCGAAGAAGGTCCTGGTGGGCCCGCAAGTCAATCGGAGGGTGGTCCGCTGTAGATGCCCCCTCCATCGCCTCGTCCGTCGAGGAAGACGAGGACAGACCATGGACCACGGCCGCTGGAGGTGGTTCTTCCAGGGGGTGGGAAGCCGACTCGGCCACAGGATGCTCTGCCGTAACAGGTGGCGGTGGGGCCTCACCCGGTGGAGATGGGGGAGGCCTGCTAATCAGGGCCTCCGGCACTTTGCGTTCAGAGCCTGCGGGTCGCGGGGGGAAGGGGAGCCCTTGAGCCTCATGGTAGGCCCAGGGGGCCCAAAATCCCCACTGCTGTGGTCCGTGGTCCTGGCCTTGGGGGTCGGCCCGGAGATCTGTACCGCTGCCCGCCTGAGAGGCGACCGAGGGCTGACGAGAAGGCCACGGGGGGGCAGAGGCGCTCAGGGACTGTGCCGTTGATGCCGCCAGTCTGTCCCTGGACGGTGCCGAGGATCGGTGCTGGTCGTCGCGGTGCCGGGAGCGAGAGCAGGACCATCGACCGTGCAAGTGCCAGGAGGTCGACCGCGATCTCGACCGATGGCGGTAGGAGCGGCTTCATGAGTCGCGGTGCCGGGAACGGTACCGGGAGCCGGACCTCCTGTGGTACCGACGGTCGGGTGACCGGGACCGGGTTTGTCTCCGGGAGTGCGACCGGTACCGCGATACGGAGCAGTACCGGGACTGCGACCGGCACCGAGAAGGGGAGCGGTACCGAGATGGTGATCGGTGCCAAGACCTGGATCGGCGGGATGGTGATCGGTGCCAAGACCTGGATCGGCGTGACGGCGACCGTCTCCGGGATCGGGATCAGGATCTATCCCGTCTGTCAGGGGAAGGGGACCGCATCATAGCAGGCTTGCCCGCTGACTGGACAGCCCGCACAGGCGGTGCCGGGGGCCGGAGGCATGGTGCCTCTGTGAGCTCGATGAGCTCTCTCGCCGACGAGAAGGTCTCGGGCGTTGACGAGAGAGGCAGCTCGACTGCGGTTGGCACCGGGGAGCAGGGAGGTACCGGACTCAACGGCTCTCCGGACGCCGGAGTCGAGGGAACCGTGCACGGCTTGTGCACTACCACAGTCGGTGCCGGAGGTGCCGGCGGTGGCTGGGTGAGCGGTCCCGGTGCAGGAGGCTTAGAGGCCGTCTGCACCATCTTCCGTTTCCTTATCGGAGAGAGGGAATGGTGCCGGGACGCCGGTGCCGGCTGCGGAGGCCTAACAGTCTCGGTACCGGACCGGCTCGGGACCACTGGTGCGCTGCGCGTCGAGGAGGACTTCGGCGCCGCTTGGGTCGACGCGGCCGGGCTAAGTGCCGACTCCATAAGGAGCTGCTTTAAGCGCGAGTCTCTCTCCTTTCTTGTCCGTGGCTTAAACGCCGTGCAAATTGGGCACTTATCTGGCCGATGGGATTCCCCGAGGCAGCGCAGGCAGGAATCGTGCAGGTCCCCAATCGGCATGTGCCACTGGCAAGCCGAACAGGGCTTAAACCCCGGTGCCTTGGGCATGAGCCCGCACCAGTTGTGGAAAAAGAGGGGCGAACCCCCCTAATTCCCCTTACTACACTAACTAACTAAACTATTTAACTAACTTAACTATACTTAACCAACTATGTACACTTATCCAATGGAGAAACACTAGGGTTGTGGAGGTAACGAAGCACTCCACTGTTCCAACTGGCCGTCACGGGCGGTAAGCAGGAACTGAGGAGCGGACGGGCCAGCTGGGGTATATATCCAGCGCTATAGCGGCGCCACTCCAGGGGGCGCCCAGCCGGCCCGCCGGAGTTGCTAGGGTAAAAATGTTCCGAAGAGCCGTGCACGCGCGGCGCGCACACCTAACTGGAATGGATAGGAGCAATCACTCGAAGAAGAACAGCCTCTTTCTGCTGGCAGTTATCACATGACTGACAGGTGCCACACCCTTCTGTCAAGGAGCAGAGTTGTGTATTTATTCTCAGCCAGTAAACATATTCTTGAGCCTATCTAAGACAGTTGTCGATGCCCAGGTGTGAGGCTCATATTTTGTGCATGAAATACTTTGTAATGAGGTGGAAACAAAAGGTGTCTGTCCCTGTGGCTCTGCTTCTACTAGTACTTGGCTTTTGCCTTCTGGCCACCCTACTGGGAGTGCCTGTAGTTGGATGTGCTTTCCATAGCCTCTTTGATTTCCATCAGCTTCACTTTTGAAACTTGGAGATAGGCAGCATGTTAATGGAGTCAGTGCCCTTATCTACCTCCCTCAACTTGCTGATTCTGGTTGTACATGCTCTGTTCAGGTCAGCCAACACCAGTTCATGCTGGACAGCAACTGATCTCTACCTGATAGTGCCAGAGATGCATAAACATGTGCTGCAATCTCTTTAGAGCACTAAGGGCTTGTCTGCACTTAAAAAGCTGCAGCTGCACCACTGCTTTGTGAGAGCTTTTCCCATCAATGTAGCTACTCCACCTTCCTGAGAGGTGGTAGCAATGTTGACGGAAGAAGCCCTCTCATTGACATAGTGCCATCTACACCGGGAGTTAGGTTGGTGTAACTGCATTGCTCGGGGGAGGGAGGATTTCCCACACCCTGAGTGATGTGCTTGTACCGACGTAAGTTGCTAATGTGGACCAGGCCTGAGAAGAGGCTTTACCAAAATTGTCACTAGGGGGCTGTGGTCAGATTGGATGTCCTGATAGAATTGCTTCACTCCAAATACTCCAGCCAGAAGCTATTTTTCTATTTAAATGTATCCCTGTTCTGCTTCTGACAGGGATTTGCTGGCATAAGCAACCAGCTGCTCCTGCAAAAGAGCTACACCCAGTCCTTTCTCTGATGCATGACACTGGAGTGCCAGTGGCTTTACTGACTGGTAGTACAGTACTTCATGACGGGTAGCCATTATCATGTATGACATCATGTCAAATACTTGCTGTTAGGGACTTGCCCAGTCCCAGTCAATCTCCTGCCTTATGAGCTGATGTATGGGTTCTGCTACTGCAGGTGTGAACAGAACTTGGAAAGAAAAGGTATCATTCCTGTGAAGCTCTGTACCCCTTTCACATGCACTGGAGCTGGTGTGTCTCTGCCTCAGTCTTGTTGAGATCTGATTTCAGTCTCTCTGCCTGAGAGCAAATGTGCAATGTATTTCACCTCATGTATTTTCTGGGTTGAGTTTTATGTTCTTGTTCCTGCATCAATGCTGAAAAGCTTGTTTTCTGTTATTCTTGTTCAGCTTCTGTATCCCCT
The DNA here is from genome assembly GCF_016161935.1 of Mauremys reevesii. Classification (NCBI taxonomy): domain Eukaryota; kingdom Metazoa; phylum Chordata; order Testudines; family Geoemydidae; genus Mauremys; species Mauremys reevesii. Next base: position 39,863,773 of record NC_052630.1, on the reverse strand, counting down.
CCCCTTCAGATTGGTCTTTAGTGAAAAACCTGTGTCACTCCACAGTTTCGTTCTGCTTTGGGGAGCAATAGACTCCTAGGCTCGAGGCAGTGGGGAGCTGTTCCCTATTAATAATAGTTTTACTTTCCTGCTGTTGTCATCCTCCTGGATGGCCAGGTCTGCATACATCTTGAACTCCTCCTTCCACCGGGTCCATTACTGGGCTAGGACTGCAAAACCTAGGACTCCAGAGGGACCCCAGACCAATCTCCATGACTCATACTGCCAGCTGCTGCACAGATTCCGTGACTTTCCTTGACTTCTGAAGTGGCTGGTGCTGGCAGAGCCAGACAGCCCCTGGACCAGCAGCAGCAGCAGTTTGGGTATGTGGGAGGGGGCTAAGCGATGGGGCAGGGAGTTGGGTTTGAGGTATGAGGTGGTGCTTAACTGTGGGGGAGGGAATTCCTGGCTCCCACCAGCATGTCCCTGCAGCTCCTAGACAGAGGGACCAGGGGGCTCCGCGTGCTGCCCGCACCCACAGGCATCGCCCCCGCAGCTCCCATTAGCTGTGGTTCCCAGCCAATGGGAGCTGTGCAGCCGGCACTTGTGGCAGGAGCAGGCGCAGAGCCCGTCTGACCGCCCCTCCCCTAGGAGCTGCAGGGACACACCAGTCAGAGCCAGGTAGAGATCCTGCCAGGCCTGCCAACCCCCCCCCTCCCAGCACCAGCTGGGGTCCCAGGCTATGCACTGCTGCCCACCCCCTCCCAGAGTTGCCAACTTTCTACTCGCACAAAACTGAACCCCCTTGCTCCTCCCCATGCCCCACCCCTTCTCCGAGGCCCAGGCCCCCATTTGCTCCACCCCCTCTTCCTCTGTCACTCGTTCTTTCCACCCTCACTCACTCGCTCATTTTCACCAGGCTGGCTCAGGGGACTGGGATGTGGGATGGGGTCAGAGCTGGGGGTGCGGGCTCCGGGGTGGGGCCAGAAATGAGGAGTTCAGAGTGTGGGTTGGGATGTGAGAGGAGGTCAGGGATGAGGGATTTGGGATGCAGGAGGAGGCTCTGGGGTGGAGTCGAGGGTTTTGGAGTATGAGAGGGGACTCTGGGCTCAGGCAGGGGGGTTGGGTGTGGGAGGTGGTATGGGCTCGAGGTGCGGGTTCCAGGGTGGGGCCAGAAATGAAGGGTTCAGGATGTGGGAAGGGCCTCTGGGGAGGACAGGGGGTTGGAGTCCAGGGGGGTGAGGGCTCTAGCTGGAGGTGCAGGCTCTGATGTGGGGCAGGGGATGAAGAATTTCGGGTGCAGGAGGGTGCTCTGGGCTGGGATTGAGGGGTTCAGAGGGTGGAAAGGGGATCAGGGCTGGGGTAGGGGGTTGGGGCCCAGGAGAGGGTATGAGGTGCAGGCTCTGGGTGGCACGTACCTCAAGTATTTCATGCTGGTGAAAATGAGCGAGTGAGTGAGCCCCCTCTGGCTCCTACATGGAGGCATAGCCAGGTGGCTCTGCGCACTGTCCCATCTGCAGGCGCCGCCCCCACAGCTCCCATTGGCCACGGTTCCCAGACAATGGGAGCTGAGGGGGCGGTGCTTGGGGCAAAGGCAGGGTGCGGAGCCCCATGCCTACCCCTACATGTAGGAGCTAGAGGGGGGATAGCTGGTTGCTTCCTGGGACCCGTGGAGGCTAGCAGGGAGCCTGCCAGCCCCACTGCATGGCACCGCCAACTGGACAGTCAACGGCCTGATCAGCAGTGCTGACCGGAGCCCCCAGGATCCATTTTAAACCGGGTGTTCCAATTGAAAACTGGACACCTGGTCATCCTACCCTTCCCCCCAGCACCAGGCCCGTGCCCCCCCACCACCACCCCCACACACAGAGCGGCACCCTGGCCCAGTTTTAGCTAAGGGCATATAGTAAAAGTCATGGACAGGTCATGGGCTGTAAATTTTTGTTTACTGCCGGGGACCTGTCCATGACTTTTACTAAAAATACCCGTGACTAAAACATAATCTTATTCATGATACATGCCTCACTTATTCTTGGAAAGAACAACGTAGGTGGGTAAGCTGTCTGACTCCAGGAGAAGATTCCACCTGCAGCCAGGATTCAGGCACATAATTCTGTGAGGGGGCAGGGCTTAAGCCAACCCCCCTTGGCACTTCACACTGGCTAGTTTAGGTGACTTCCCATTTAGCATGCTGACTATTGTGGATTGCATTGCATAGGGAGCCTGGACTCCTAACTCAGGCTGCGTGGATCCCACTGTTGTTCCAGTGATTTTCTAGGTGCCTGAAAGTTATTCATTGTGACACTCAGCACCACAGCACCCATGGGTGGCAGGTATGAAAGGCAGGGGAAGGCTAAGCCTACCCAAACTGCCAGTGTGGCCCTGCATGGCCCATCCCCCAGGCCTTGCCCATCCACTTTTTGCCTAGATGGAACCCTCCCTCGCGCCCCTCCTCTTCCCCCTTAGGCCCCACCATCAGCCAGGGTAGCATGGAGCTCAGGCAGCTGTGGGGAGCCGCCGCAGACCTTTCACTTGCCCGGGGGAGCTGACAGCAGCCCCTGGCCCATGTCCCCACCTCCCCCCCCCCGGCTCTCCGGTAGCCTGGGGCAGGAAGAGGATTCATGAATCCATGCCGACTTCCCACAGCTGCCTGCATGGCTCTCCCCAACTGTGCCCCAGCCAGCAGGGAGGAGCCTCAGTGCCACAGCCCGGCCATGGTAAGAGTCCCTCCTCTTGCCCCGGGTGGCTGGGGAGCCTGGGGTAAGGGAACACAGGCTGGGGGCTGCTCAGACCCCCCCACAGTGCAGGCAGGTAGAGGGTCCACCACAGCTTCCCGTCTGGCTCTTACCATGGCTGGGCTACAGCTCCTAGCCCCTCAACGCCAGCCAGAACCGGGTCGGGAACAGCTGCATGGGCAGCTGTGGGAAGCCTCAGTCCCTCCACCTGCCCTGGGCACGGAGGCTGAGACATGGAGAGTGGGCTGCTTTTGCTTTGGGCAGGAGCCCCCCCTCCCTCCCCACTTTTGGGCGGGCTCCAGCATGGAGCCCTTGCCCTGCAGCCAGGGACTCCCATCTGTCTGCCCGCCTGGCACTCCAGGGTTTGGGCTGGGGGCCACGCTGCCTGCCCTCCTGCCAGGTGCTCTGGGGCTGGGAAGCCAGGGGCTGGCAGCGGGCAGGCCCCGGGCCCCAGGCAGAAGAGGTGGTCTGGCCAGGGGCTAGCCTCCCCAAGCCCATCCGTCACCCGCCACCCATGACAACACCTAAGACCCTTTATGGACCTGGGTCTAGGTGCCTATCTCTGCCTGCAATTCACAACTGTGAACTGTCTCCTGGAGTTAGGCATCTAAGCCTGATCAGCTATTTTTCATAACAAAAACACAGATTCCCACCCACCTAGTCCATGATAACCAATAGCCCAGCAGTTATGACACTCACCACATCTAGATTAGATCTACAGAATTTCCTTTGTCTTAAAAAAAAAAGTTTCTTCTCAAAGAAAGAAATCTGCTTGGTGTTACAAAATCTCCTTTTGTAAAATCATGGTGTATTTTATCCCAATTATTGACTTTCTCTTTCAAAATTTGTTCCAAGACCTTGTATACAATTGAAGTCAAACTAAAAGACCTGTAGTTTCCTGGATCATTATTTTCCCCTCTCTTAAAAAATGGATACTATATTACCAATTCTCCAATCATAGGGTATGGCTCCCAAGTTTACAGAGGCATTACAAATACTTGCTACGGGCTTGCTATTTCATATGCCAGTTCCTTTAATATTCTTGGATGGAGATCACTTGATGATTACCTGTTCTGTTCATTCCCTCTGGGGCACCTGGCATTGGCCACTGTTGGAAGACAGGATACTGGGCTAGATGACCTTTCGTCTGACCCAGTATGTACGTTCTTATAAAATTAAGTATTTGTTTAGGTGTTGGGCCATGACTAGATTATTTTAATCTCCACCCCATCCTCAGTGTTTAGCAGTCCCCACTACTTCTTTCCTTGATTTATTTTTGTTTATATGGCTAAAGAACCTTTTACTATTGGTTTAAATTTCCTTTGCAAGGTCCAACTCTGCTTGGCTTTTGGCAGTTCTCACTTTCTCCATACACTTTCTGATCTCCAAGAGGTAGCTTTCCTTCTTGACTCAGCCCATCTTCCATTCCTTGTAGGTTTTCTACTTTCTCTCAATAATCTGTTAGAGATGCTTATTCATCCAACTTGGTTTGCAATCCTTTCCTAGAATTTTTTCCCCCTTGCTTGGGATGCAGGCTTTCAGATAGCTTCTGCAACTTTGACTTAAAGCAAATCCAAGCCTCCCCCACATTCAGATCCTTGAGTTGTTCAGTTCAGTCCATTTCCCTAACTGTTTTCCCTAACTGTCCATTCCCTTTGTGTTTTAAAATCTGCCCTTTTGAAATCAAGGACTCTAGTGGCAGACCCATTTCTATTTAGTTTAAACTGAATTAACTCCAGATCACCTGAACCAAGGCTGTCCTCTACAATCAGTTCTTCTATGAGGTCTTCACTAGGTATCAATTCTAAATCTAAACTGGTATCACCTCTTGCTATTCAGTGAGTATTTGGTGAAGAAATCTGCCAACAATCACATCCAGAAATATCTGGGCCCTACCATTATTAGTAGCACTTGTTTTACAATCTATATCTGGGAAATTAAAGTCTCACATAATCACACAATTCCATTCCATTCCTTCTAATTCCTTTACAGTCAACCTCATCACTAATATACAATGTGACGCCACCACTTTTGCCTTTATTTCTGTTTTTCCTGAACAGCCCACATTCTTCAAATACCCGTACTCCTGTCATAACTCGTATTCCACCATGTTTCTGTTATCCCTATAATAATGGGCTTCACTTTCTGCACAAATAGTTTTAGTTCTTCCATTTTGATTCCCAGGCTCCTTACAGACATCTTAGCTGTTTCTGCTTTGCTGTGCCCAAATTCCTCAGCTGATTGGGTAGTCATTTTACTACCAGTATCACCTGCCTGCCTGTTAATGCCAATACTAAGGATACTATCTTTCCTCTTGATGTCCATTCTTCTACCCAGTTGTTCCTCTTTCAAGTGCTATATCCTCTTTTACTTGATTTTCCACTCACTCAATATTAGAATCAGACATAGAGATTACATGAGCATCTCCCAACCAGCTTCCCCAAATTGTGACACACTGGGTCACAATTCAGACCGGTGGAGGATGAAGGGTGTGTCACTCCTGCTCTGCAACCTTGGCTGCCTTGCAATACCTTGCTATAGTAGCTTTCACCTGGGCCACTCACAAACAGCCTTCCAACAGGCAAGTCACACCCTGAGTGTCTGTGTGTAAATGCAGCTTGCCAGCCACATTCTGGATCTCACCAGTCTTGGGGTATGCAAGGGTCACCATGCAGTATAACCAAGTCCTGGATTCCTCCCCCCCAGAAATGCATGTCCTGTACTGCCCAGCCCTCTCCTGGATAGCATAAATATATTAAGTCCATTATTCTTTTAAGGCAGTGGTCTCCAACCTTTTAATGCCCAAGATCACTTTTTCAATCTAAGGACAACCCAGGATCTACCCCACACCTTCCCTGAGGCCCCAACCCACTCACTTTCACCAGGCTGGGGTAGGAGTTCAGGAGAGGGTGCGAGCTATGGGCTGGGGCAAGGGGGTCACAGTGTAGGAGGGGACTCTGGGCTGGAGCAGGGAGTTGGGGTGCAGAAGGGGGTACAGGCTCAGGGAAGAGGGGGTCAGGGCTGGAGCAGAGTGTGGAGGTGCAGGAAGGGGTACAGAGTGCTGGCTCTGGGGGGGCATCAAGGATGGGGCTTGGGGCGCAGGAGGGGGCTCAGAGTTGGGGTGTGGTCTCCCGCTGGGCAGCACTTATCTCCGGCAGCTCCCGGTTGGTGCAGCTTGACTAAGGCAGGCCCCCTGCTTACCCCAGCCCCACGCCACTGCCGGAAGAGGCCAACGCACCCCTGTAGGGAAAGTGGGGCAGGAGGCAAATGGCTCCGTGCGCTGCCCCTCTCTGCAAGTACCACTCCTGCAGCTCCCATTGGCCAGGAGAGCTGCAGGGGCAGTGCTTGCAGGCAGGAGCAGTGTGTGGCAGGAGACCTCTGTCCCCCCGCCCCCAGAGCCATGCTGGCCACTTCCAGGAGTCTGCCTTAGTGGCAGCCATGCTGCACTGATGGAGATCGGTATCAACCGGATGGGGACCATTGTTTTAAGGTAATACTATACCATCATATTACATTAAATAGTTGCCTAGACTCTAAAAAACCTCAATGGCTTAAATAAAACAGTAAAACAAGTTTATTAATTAAAGAGATGTAAGTGTCTATAAGCAATGAGGTATAAAAGCCAGAAATGGTTACAAGAAAAACAGAGACAAAACACTTATTAATATCTACTTAAGAAACTATCTTAGTTGCAAAGCACACTTTCTCAGCACATGCTCCAGCAGATTACTGGTCAAACTCTCAGGTCAGGACCCCTCCCCTCAGAGTCCAACAGCTGTTTCCCTTTTCTCTTCTCAGGTGCAGAGAATGTAATGGGCAGGAAGAGAGAGGGGGATGTATTGGATTGTCTCTCCTTTTCATAATATCAGTTGCCCTCTTGAAAAACATTTCTGGCCAAGACCAAGAGTCTATGTGGCAGGATATTCCCTGCTGTTTTTTTCCCCCACCTGTTGAAACTTCATTTGTTTCTCTCCCTGCTTGATGACTTTGTTTATTGTTTAAATTAAAATTAAGGCAAGCACACATTACTTCCTTTGTTTAGGACAGACCTCACTTCTGCCTGGGCAGGGCTGTGGGATTTGGAACGTGTTAGTAACATCATACAGGGGAATCTTATAACTTCACATACAGTGTTGCCACACATGTTTTACAAGCATAATGACTGACCAGCAAGTTATAAAAGTTTTCAAATGATACTCTACAGGGCATACTTTGTACAAACAGATTACTACAACAGTGTGCAGGGTGTGAAGGACAATCAGTGGATTCTTTCCTGCTCTCATTAGGATCCTCTGCAGCCTCAGGTCCACATCCCATATCTTAACTCCCAGCATACACCACACCCTTCTGTTCCCTAGATCATCTCTGGTGACAGGCCTGTCTTTCTTAGTAGGTAGTCCCTAATCACACAGACCTGCCTCTTCCTGGTGTTGGTGCAATTCTCTGGCCTTCCTCTTCCACTTTTTTCTGGCTGCAAGTCCTCTCATCCTTTGCTCTTACTTGCAGTCTTCTGTCAATCATCCTCTATCCTCCTGTGATTCCAAACTCTGGCTTTCTTATAGGACTAGCCACTCTTCTCTTTTTTGTTGCCCTCCCACCTTTTTTGTTGCCCTCCCACCTTCTGCCTGCTATGCCCATTCTTCATTTTGCAACTCAGCAAACCTGTTCTTCAGCTCTATTTCCCCCTCACTAGGTGGTCTTTTCCTCTGCCTGGTTCTTGCTGTCACATGGTTCCACTGGCCACTTTCCTCATCTAGCAGTTTTCCATTCAGCCTCCTCTCCATCAGCTGCTCAAATCTCCTTTGAAACTCAACCATAGTTTTTACCAGCAGCTCCAAACCTTGGCTCTTCTCTTCCATCAGTTGTCCCAGATAGCACTTCATACAAATGAAGCACCTTTCAGGTACTTGTTCTGGGATACATCCTGCAGCTCTACATCCAGTCATCTTCATTGTCTTTTCCATTCCTTGGCTCACTGATATTGCTGCCCCTGTAGCTGTCATAGCCTTCCCTCCTATAATCCTCTCAAGAAAAAACAGAACACCAAACATTCTCTCCCCCAAACACCCACTCATACTACACTATTTTCAGCTGTTTGCTAACTCCTATACCACTGGCTAGCTACTTGGCTGCCTTTATAGGCCCCCCAATAAGGGAAACCCCACCCCCTAACAGGGCTCTGCTGTGATCAAAGGCTCTGTCTCTCTCATGGCACACAGCCCCCTATCAGCTTCTGCAAACTGAAAACAAATCAGCAAGCAAGCAAAGGTCAACATCTGATCTACACTGGAGGGCAGGCATAAAGTTATAACCCCTCAGGAGAGCCTTGTAGCTGCAAAAGCAGCTATTAAAAGTGAGGGAATTCAGAGATAAAGGTGAAATTAAATATTTGAAAGCATGGAAATTCATGGCCACTGGGTTTGATTTCCTCCTCAAGGTAACCCGACTGAATAACTGGGACAGATTCCTCTCTCTCACCCACCCTAGTGATGTAAATCAGGAGCAACCCCACTGGAGACTGGAGTGACACTGGAGTAAAACCAGGGTAACTGAGAGGAGAATCAGACTGACAGTACCCAAACGACCCTAGTTCTGCCCCAGTATGGAACTAGCTTATCTGCCTCGTTTTTGCACTGGAACATCAAAAGATGAACACTTTTGTATTACCATTTTCTAAATCCATGGGCTCCCTGCCCCAGGATCCTGTGTATTGCACTAGGAATGCAACTGCAGAAAGGGTCTTGCAGAATTGGAGGGAGTAGGAGGAGGGCAATAAGAATGATTAGGAGCTTGGAGAGATTGCCATGGGGGAGAGTGAAAAGGTCAGAAAAGCTTAGTTTAGAGAGCAGATGAGGCGATATGACAGACAGAATAATGAATGATCTGAAGCAAGCACATTGGAAATTGGGAACTCCATTTACCCTCTTACAAGAGCAAAGGAACAGTCAAAATTCTGGCATTTCCTAATATGCAAATGCTTGATTTTGCAACCCTAATATAATTCACTTAACTGGGTTTCATAAGCCATTTGCTGGGTTTTAGGGGTTTTTATTTAAAAAAAAATTAAAATATCATTTTATGGGTCACTCTTCACCGTGCTGTGCCTTTAGCAGGGTTTGAACTCTAGATTTCCATGCTCCACCTTTAACAACTTTGCTGGCAGCAAGAGTAGGCTGCTATCCTGTGTGGACCAGCCACTGGCAGGGGGCACATCATACCGTGGATTACATGAGAACATAGCCAAACCAGAAATTTGGCTGTTTCTTTTTAACAGGCAACCTGGCTAAGTAGATGAATCTGAGCCACCATTTTAGAAAGAACTTTCCTAGGGAACTGCTGACTGTAAAAGGGCTGTGTGGGGCACACAATTATTACAGTGATGCCACCTCCTGCCATTTTAGAATGACTTTTATGCTATTTAGTGTTTTCCTTAAAGCTCCCAGATGCTGGAGCCATGTGATGACACCAGAATCTCACCTCTGATTGAATAAATGCTAAATATAGGCCCTTGTGGTTGTGAAATAAAGTCTGAAATGTGATCACTAAAAACTCCAAACTACCAAGGCAAAGAGGCCCCACATTTATTTTATTTTAAAATCTCATTACTTTTAAGCCACTTCCATTTTTGGGCTGGCTGACTCACAAGGTTTGAAAGCCTGGAGTCAGGAATGCTCCCCCTGCCCTTCTCCCAGCTGGTCCAGGGCACTTTCCTCAGTCTTTTCTTTCTTCTTCCATGGACTGCTCAGCCCCAGCTCTCACCATCCCTGTTTCTTTTTGGTGCATTGCTCCCTGCAGGGCTGGCCCTGGAGAGGTTGACGGCAGACCCTGCATGGATGGCTCGGCTCTCCCTGTCCCTCACCAGCAGCTACAAGGACAATGTTTTCTCCCCTGCTTCTCTGCACTCTTCTCAGGACCAGGAAGATGCAGGGCAGGATAAACCAAGAACCTTTGAGACATTTGGCAAAGTTACTGGATCTGACCCAAATGCAGCCAGGACGAGACTGGCCAGCACTTTCCTCTCCGAGATGAGCACCCTATTTGAAATGATCTTATCCCAGAAAGCACAGGCCCATTCAGCAACGGCCTCAGGATTCCTGCAGCAGCTCTCTGCGCATAGCAAGCCCTTTGGGATGGACGGCGATGCTCCTGCTGTGTAGGTCATATGGGAAGGCTGACGGCTGCAGCAGACACATGTGCAGAACTAATGCTCTTTGCAAATGGAAATAGCAACTGACGGTGGTGAACAGTTCCAGCGTGAACCACACCTCAGTAGAGATTGTCATAGATGCAGCTGCCCTCCTGCTTCCCTTATCTGATCCCACCTCCCCCAAATCCCCTTCCATCTCTTGGCTCCTTCCAAAGGAGTTCCTATTCTCCAACCCCATATCCCAGCTCTGCTTCCCTGCCCTTGGCCCGACACCAGGCCCATCTCTCTGCCCATGAACAGCCTAGCACTCAGCCTCTCCTTCCCACCCACAGCCTGGCACCAGCCCCACCTCTAAGCCCATAGCCCAACACCCAGCCACTCCTCCATACCCACAGTCCAGTCTCTCTGCACACACCTCCCCATCCACAGCCTGGTACCTGGTCCCTCTTCCCCATCCATGCCCAGCCCTGCATCTCTGCCCATAGCTCATCTCCCTGCCCCAACACCCCAGCCCAGTGTCTGGTCCCACCTCCCACCTGACAGTCTGGCATCTGGACCCACCTGCCCTGCCCATAGCCCATCTCTCCCTCTCCACCCATGGCCCAGCTCCTGGTCCTTCCTCTCCATCTATGGCCCAGCTACAGGTCCCATTTCCCATCCATCACGTCTCCTCCTTTCTGCCCATGGTCTATCCCCCAGCCCCATCTCTCCACCCATTACTTGAGCACCTCCTTCCTGCTCATGACCTGCCCCCACCTCCCATCCATTTGCCTCAGGCCCAGCAATTCCTCTTTCCTCCCTTGCTAACATGGGAGGGTAACTTAGGAGAGCATTTACCATACTGCAATCTGCCCTACATCCCAGCTGGACCTGGGCTTTCACTTCTGGTAGCAGGAGGACATGAAAATTGTGCAACAAACCCTATAGCAAGTGCAGTAGACACTGCAGTTACTGAAGCCACCTGGTGTCTGACAGGCAGTGACACTCTTGCAGGGGCCATAATTCAGCAAGGCCCTTTTCTCCGAGTCTGGGTAGGGCAGAGTGGATTGTGCTAGAGAAACAATGAACAGAACTCACTCAATCACATGCAAACTTCATTCTGAGACCCAAATTCAGCAATCCTGAGCTCACAGACAAGACCCCAGCTGCAGAATTCACATTGCCGCAGAATCAAACTCCAGGATCTTCAATTTTATTTAAAATTAAAATATTTTAAGCCTTTGTGGTTGTGACAAAAGCCTCATAAATGTGATCAAGTGTAACCGATACAGTAATGCCTGCCTGAGTCTTCAGAGAGACTGAAAGTACAGCTTGGAGAGGTGAGACCTGTCTTGTTCCTCTCTCTCAGACTTCACAGGCTCTATGATTCCACAGCTGTGGACTAACACATTTTGCCAAAATGCCTCAGAATTCAGTATTTTTCTCCCACATCCCCCATGGTGCTGCACCAGATGACTGACACTGTGGTTTCTGTATCCCTGCCTGGCTGGGGACTGCCCACAACTGCCTCATGTTCCCCAGCTTTCCCACAGAGGCAGGAGCCAGGCTGCAGTGTATCAGGGTCCAGCGTGTAGCCAGGGGGTGGGGGAGCAAGAAGCCCAGCTAGATAGAAGCCCAGCCTGGAGATCAGCTGACCAGTAACGAGGAAGGGAGCAGAGCAGAGGACCCTGGAAAGCACAATGGAAACCCAGCTGTAAAAATACTCACAAGCCTCACCCCAGTGACCATCTTCAATTTGGCACTAAGGGGGGGGGTGTATGTGGAGGGGGGTGAGCCACAGGGATGTCTCTGTGGAGGGGGTGAAGCCATGGGGGGTGACCCATAGGGGTATGGGAGGGCAGCTGAGCCATAGGGTGTAAGGAAGGGTGGATGGTGAGCTTTAGAATTGTGCATGTGCATTTGTGAGAACTAGAACATGGGGGGAAGAGAGGGAGCTAAGTCTTGGGGGCATGTATTTATGGTGTGGGGTGAGCCATATGCCATAGGGCTGTGGGGAGAGTGAATGAGCCCTGGGTAGGAGTGGCTTCCTTGCAGATCAAGTGCCACCAGAACTGATCTCTGGTCTGGCTGGATATTCACAGTTTGTCCATCACTGGCAGTCTTATCACACCACTGAAGCTTTTGGCACTCATGTGATCACCAGCCAGTTCATGGCATTCCTTGGTACATGTGCTTGAGAATTCATTGATCTTCCATCCTGACATGACCATGCCAAGATAACTGTCAAAACCAAACCCTTGCCCATTTCTGATCCTGTCCTGCCTTAAATAAGGAGCAGTTGATGATGATGACGACAAGAATTGAAAACGTCAGTCCATGCTCTTCAGCCTTCCTCAGCGCCCATGTTTCATTCCATACAATAAAATTGGTATAACCATAGTTCTATAGACCTACAGCTTTGTGGTAAACTTATGTCCCAACATCTCCACAAAGGTCACATGAAGGGCCCAAAACATGGCAGTAGCTTCTGCTGTATGAGTGTCCACGTCTTATGAGCATCCTCCAGCACTGACACTACCCAAATATTTGACAGTTGTCACCTGCTCAATGTTCCACCAGACAGGTTAATACTGAGGTGATTGTAATCTGGAGCTGGAGGCAGCTTGTTGGCAATAGCCACAGGCCTAGTTAAGGCTAAGCAGCACTTTCTGTTTAGATGTACTGATAGCTCCACTTTAGTGTCTCTCGTTACAAATTTTGAGGTGAGCTCTCCAAAACAACTGCATTTCTGGCTCCCCTTTATGTAATGGCATTTCCCCAGAGCTGGCAAAGATCTAGCAGTACTAGCACAGGGCCAAAATTGTCTAGTGAATGCCCACACCTGCCCTGCCCTCTCACTACCTTTCCCACCTGCACAGCAGTTACAAAACTTTGCTGTGTGTGTGTGTGCACAGCAACCCACAGCAGGAATAGACACTGTGGGGTGAAGGGTCCATTTAAAGGAGCAAAAATGAAAAGACATTATGGGGAGTGGAACTTGCTCCCAACTGCCCATTCCCTTGAGAGTGCCTTCTACATGGCTGGCACAGGTGATGGAGCAATGCATCCAAAAAGTCTCTAGCACTTGGAGTTCTCAAAAAAAACAGGAGTACTTGTGGCACCTTAAAGACTAACAAATGTATTTAAGCATGAGCTTTCGTGAGCTACAGCTCACTTCTTCGGATGCATTTATATGCTTAAATAAATTTGTTAGTCTTTAAGGTGCCACAAGAACTCCTGTTTTTTTTGCGGATACAGACTAACACGGCTGCTACTCTGAAACTTGGAGTTTTGTAATTTTTCAAAAATCAAATCCTAACACTGGACTCTCTAAAATACTTTAAGAAAAGTCCAAAGATCCTTGGAAGCAAAAAACTGACCTGAAGGATGGGGCTCATTATTTGCTGCTTGCATCATCTTATTATTAGTTACACCACTAATTCTTCACTACTTGCTGATTGCTGAAAACAAAATTATTTTTCCTCAGCAACCAAATGACTGTGAGGCAAATTCTGGCCCAGCCACAGGCCTGAACTCCTCTGCAAGCTACAGGGGACGTGCTTGTGGCTATGGGGGAGCTCAGCACTGGAGGGCTTGTTATCATCTCAGACTGTAGGCATCCCACAAACACAGCGAACAACCTCCTATTTGCATGTAGCCACTGGATTTATTTGTAGACGACAATAAACTAGTGAATTAAAGAGGGGATTAATTCCATTCCCCTAGCTTAGCCTTGCTATGCTTCATTCCTCCCCGCTGCACGGTGAGTTCTATAACAAAGGAAGGGGGTGGGTGCAGCTCCCGCTTCCTCCCCCCGCCCACAGCAGGGAGATGATGCTCAGGAGCAGCCCTGGTTATTATGAGAGTAGGGAAATCCGTTGGAGGGATTTCCTGCCAGTTGCATCCTGCCTCACAAAGGAAGAGCAAGTAAACTGAGTGGCCTTGAATGCAAGGCCACAGGCTCTGGGAACAGAGGGGGAGCCTATACCCTACAGTTGCAGAATGGAGGCTGGAATTGAGAACAGGTGCCAGGGGACAGCTGCTGTTGTGAGGCCAGGTCTACACGCACAGATGCACCAGTTTGACTACAGGGAGAATTTGCTACTGAATTAAAACAGTGCAATTTGTGTGTAGATACTCTTAACACAGATTAAACCCTGCTTGTATCGGTTTTAGCTTGTGCGGGTACATGTCCAGGTGCAGGCAGAGATAAGCATCTGTTTGACTTAATCAGCTTTTAACTGATTTAATTAAACTGCTGCAACTTGTGTGTGCAGAGCCACTATGTGACCTGCAGCCCTGGTGGCAAGTCATGACATGGTGCCAGACAGTACAGGTAGGGGATGGACCAAAGAGCCAAGTGCAGCTCCTACGTGGAGCAGAGCATTGGTGTTCAGAGGAAGAGCCTCCAGCAAGGCCTTCAGGCCAGCAGAGACAGTGAGGCGCTGGTCCAGTTCACAAAGCATGGGGGCTGAGCTGGGTTGGGCTGTGTGAATGCATATGGTTAGGCCCCTGGGCCAAGGCAGAGTGGAGGAGCTGGGGCCCGGGGTTGGCTGGGGCAGTGTGAAATTAGGCCAGGTAGTGCAGAGTAGTATCAATAGGGCACAGGGAGACTGCTCTGGAAGCACCTGTATCATTCCTGTTCCATTAGAGAACTTGCACTGCCCCCTCCTCTCCAAACACCATCGCCTACCCCCATACGCCATCACCCCGCCCCCTCCACACTGCTGCCTCTCCCCAAGGGCTGGTGGAGTTACGGGAGGACGATACTGCTCCTCTTGGGCATGATTTCCACAGGAAGGGATTGATTCCATTTGTACCTACTAGCCAAGTGCTATCCCCTGAGAATAGGGCACTGGCTGTGGCTCCAGGCAGGAAGAATCCGATAGACTTGCCGTGTGTTCTGGGGCTGGATTCCATCTCAGTCAGCTGACGTCAGCCCCCGCCAGACTGCCTGTGCTCCAGGCGTGGGGCAGGGGTAAAGCACGACATCCCATTGGAGGGGCCTGGCGCTGCTCTGCTAGTTGCTCCAGGACCCAGAGGCAGGGGCTGGAGGAGAACGCTCTCATTCCAGAAGGAGCTGGATGGCTGCTCTCTGCGACTATCAAGCCCACAAAGAGAAGACGTTACTGAAACTCTCGGGTTGCAGGTGACCAATCCCACCATTCAGCATCCTCAACAACCAACCAGTGAGCACAGGGCAGGGTGGAGAACAAGAGGAGAGACCCTTACTGCAGCAACATCAAAAGCTGCGGTGTCTCCCCTCATGGCCTCTGGTGACAGGGGCTTCCCCCCTAATGGGGTCCCAGCCTCTGGTGACAGGAGCTTCCCCCCCACACGGGAGTGCTGCCCAAGCCTTTGGCATGTCCCTTTTGCCCTGAACCTCTGATGCTGTAGTACCTGCCATCTCCTGCTCAACAACTTGCACTCTCTCCTGAGCATGTCTGTTTCCTGCAGCAGCCGAGTGCTGGTAATGCTCCATTGCTTCTGTGAAGTTCTGTTGTACTCCAAGGCCCTTCTCATAGCAAACACCAACATGATACCTGCTTTGGGAATCCTAGATGTAAATATACACACAGCAGTCAGGGAGGAGGGGGCGGGGGTCAGGCTATTCAATTCAATTGATATGACATACATCTTTGGCAAATACAAAAAGAAAAAAACATTCACAATCTAAAAACACCAATATCCATATAATACAATAACATGTCAATCAGAACTTAAAAAACCTCTCTTCTCCAAGACAATGCTAAAAGGGCAAAAATTGCCACCGATTTCATTACTACCAGGGATTGAGAAAATACTAAAAACATTATCTTCTGAGATGGTGATAAAAATTATTTATTATACAAAAGAGGTAAAATCCAGCATGCTTTCAAAAGCTGGAAAATTCTACAGTGCAAAAGATAATGAGGTAAATCTTCCAACACTCCAGATTTACATGGGCAAAAACACAGACAAAGGGACTTTTCTGTATTTACCTTTAAGGACAGCAGTTTCCATGGTGTGAGATCTTTACTGAATATATGCCTTACGTAAGTGAGGATTTGATAATTCATTCAAATATGGTTAAAAAGCATGGACTGTCTTCAAAATAGAAAACCAAAAGGCAAACTAAGACTCATGACTCATACTAGATCATCTTGTTGGGTAATATCTGTCACTCTCTTGTTGAGCATATACTCTCCCGCATCCATCCATCCATATATGATCATGTTGATTAAAAGATAGCAATAATAACTGAGTGTGACAGGGTGGACTAGGCCCAGAGGCCCCCCTGCTAGAGGCTTCAGGGTCCTGCCACATCCATCCCAGGAAAGGAGTAGTAGAGAGGCCCTCCAAACGGGCTAGAGGGACAGTGCAGGAAGCAGCCAATGAAAGAGGCTGCAGGGAGCAGCCAATCGGGGCCCAAGAGGGCCATATAAAAGGAGCTCCATAGCCAGCGACAGGCACTTCTTTGCTGGAGCTAGATGAGTGCAGATGGCACTCCTGGCTGGCTAAAGGGAACTGCAGCACCACAGACAGCTCAGTGCTGGCAGGGACCTGGGGAGCAAGGAAGAGCATTGGCTGGCTGCTGGGCCTGAATGTAAAAGAGCCCTGAGCTAAGGGTGAAGCTTTGGTAAAGGCTGGGGCCATGCGGAAGTGGCCCAGGGAATTGAAAGCAACATTGCCATGTCCGTTTAACTATGTGTGGCTGCTATTCTTAGGGTCCCTGGGCTGGGACCCAGAGTAATGGGTGGACCCAGGTCCCCCCGCCCCTGACAGGCCACTGGGAAATTGGCCTACAATCCTCAGAAGGGGAAAAGAACTACTTAGTGGCCTGGCTGGAGAGCTGGGGCCAGAATAGATCAAGAGAGTGAAACCATTGCCTCCAGGGATGAAGCCCTGGGGGTACAGCCCAATACCAGGGCTGGGACTGGTTTAAAGACTGCAGACACACCCAACCAGAAGGGGTGCTCATGAGAGGTGGGTGCCACGCTGTTACAGTGAGTAACAGAAAACCACAACCTAGCTATAATAAATTGGAAGGTCTTATACCATGGAAATATGGAGTATACAAATTATTCCTCAATTTCCTGGAGGAACAAAGATAGGGCAATCTATAATCTGGAAGAGTACAGACTTTTGCCCAAAATTTAAGAAAAGCAATATAAGATCTATTACAGGATCAGATTACATGAAAGGGGAACTGACAACCTTTAATAAACACAAGAGAGTACAAGTCTTGAGGCTTCTTTTTGTTCCTCTATCATTCACCCTGGCTCTCCTAGATTGCTACTTACTCCTCTGAGCATCTCTTGAGAAAGAATTTCTGTCAGACACCTCCAGTCTGTTCCTTTTATCATACCTTGCTAAACAATTTGATTGCGCCCCCCAACTTCTAGGCCTATGCTGAAGGAACAAACCAAACATCTGGCTCAAGCAAACATTCAGATTGCATAAGAAAGCACCCAGAAATTGGGATACCAGAGCTAAGGGGGCATGTGCAGCCCTATGTATGTCCCCTTGTCCATAAGCACAGCAATCATTAACGCATGGTCACACACAAAGGGTGCTTGTCCCACAGGACACCTTGCCTCCTGCACAGAGGACACACTGAATTGTGAAGATTTACAAAGTCCTGTAAAACTGTAGTGAGTGGCAACTCACAAGCAGCCCACAGCTCTGACTCAGCAGCCACAGCTCCCCATTGGCAACCTAAGCACTATAGCTTGTGTGCCTGTCACACAATGGACAACCATACTATTGCTCAGTCAAGCCTAAAAGAGGATTGTGAGGAACTTCAGGAGATCAAATAAAGCTAAGCAAATAAGTAACACATAGGGACAATCTGAATTACCCAGATCCCAGACTTACTGACTGGCTCTAAATAAACTGTAATCTCTTGAGTAAAAGACCTGGGGGTGTCACTGTGAACAGCTCATTAAAACCACACCTAAATCAGCACTATTCTGGATAGATATGCAGCTCTGGGCAGCCCATCCCAGAGATCTCGAAGGAAGAGAGGGGGCCTAGAGATGGGCCCTGCAGAGAGGGGTTGGAAAAAGTAGGGTTGCTTAGTACTGGGACAGTAAGAAGTAAGAATGGACAGGACAGAGAGACATACAGAAGAACCAGTGCGCTAGAGATGATCCCTAGGGCTCTATTTATCCTCTCCTAATGGAAGAACAAAGGGATATTTAATGGGTACGTCTATGCTGCAGCTGAACACCCACGGCTGGACTGGGTCAGCTGACTTGGGCTCTCAGGCTCAGACTATGGGGCTGTTTAATTGCAGTATAGATGTTCAGGCTCAGGCTGGAGCCTAGGCTTGGGACTCTGCGATGAGGAAGGGGCTGTCACTCCCAGTGTGAGATGGGTGGGGCTCCAGCTGTGTGTGCCCCATACTGCCCCACTTTAGTGGGTGGAAGTGCTCCAGGTGAGGACACACACCACTGACAGAAGGAGCACGTGTGGGCACGAACCACTGCTTTAATTACTGTGGTGGCTGTATTTTGACTTAATTTTGTAGTGTAGACATCCCAGAGACATTGTTTTTATGGTTCATTACAACAGTTGGTAACACACCCTTCTGCCGGCTAACCCTTAACTGCCCACTTAATTTTAAGTGGTCTCCTACAGCATGTATGAACCACTTACACTTAACAATCTGTCCCATCTTGTATTTAGCTTGGACACTCTGGTTACCTTCTCCTTATCTGAAGAAGAGCTCTGTGATGCTCAAAAGCTGGTCCCTTCTACCAACAGAAGGTAGTCCAATAAAAGATATTACCTCACCCATCTCGTCTTTCTAATATCCTGGGACCAACACAGCTACAAAAACACTGCAAACATTTAGAGAGAGAATCTCACTTCCAGCAATCCTGGCTCCTGGCCTTTGAGCTCAATTGAGAAGACCCAGCGAGCCCAGGACCTTAGCAATTATTGCCTTCTGCAGGCACAGAAAGCACTTACCCCATTCTTGGCCGCCAGCCACAGGTATTTCAGAGCCCTCTGCTTTGCAGACTGCAGCCCCTTCATGTAGAGCACCCCAAGGTAGGCCTGTGCCTGCAGCAAAACCACACAGCACAAATCACTAGGGATTATCTGTCTTTATTATAGATCATGCCCATCCCCATGGTATCTGTGTGCCTAGTGACTCACTCCCTGTGGGGTGTCAAACCATGGTCTCCAGTGCCACAGGCAAGATGTTCACCAGCAGACTGGAGGGAAGAACATCCTCCCTGCTGCACAGCCCATGGAAGGGGAAGAGGTTGTCCCGAGAGGATAAACCTGGGTCTCTGTCATGGAAAAAATGAGGAAGCCATAAGTGTATAAAAAAAAGGCAAAAGGCTCCGAAGCAGGATGCTTGGAGGTAAATACCCTATACTTTGCAATAAAACCACTGCACTAACACTAACACCCAGGTTATGCTCTCATACTCACTGCCCTAGGCAAACAGAGCCACATGTGTGCATGACAATGGAGATATCCTGACCACGAGC
The DNA here is from genome assembly GCF_016161935.1 of Mauremys reevesii. Classification (NCBI taxonomy): domain Eukaryota; kingdom Metazoa; phylum Chordata; order Testudines; family Geoemydidae; genus Mauremys; species Mauremys reevesii. The sequence continues at coordinate 39,844,448 of NC_052630.1, read as the reverse complement.
TGTTACCCCAAATCCTACAGACTGTCACTCATACAGTAGCTGTGCGTGTTTGAACACCGCCAGCATGGAGTGCTCCACACAACGCACAAGCTCTGAACTTTCTGGGAAGCAGTGTCCCTGGGGCTGGCATATACTGTTCCTATATACTGCCATGTCCTCTCCCATCTGAAGGAGAGTCCCAAATACAATTCGGTGCCTGCCATAGAATCACCACTTTGGTAAAACTCCAAACTAGTAGAAAAGGAGGGAAGGGAGCATAGATCCATGCAGGTGAGTCATGTCAGAGAACCACAATTACTGGGTAAGTGACTGTTCTTCCTTCAAGCATGAGGCGAGGCGAGGCGAGGTTTAGGAGTCTCAGTTGAGAGTTAAGATTGCAGGTTGGTTTAGGTCCTAGAGGCTAAATCTGGTGAACTTGGCCAGGGGCATGTGTGGCTGGAACTCCAGATAATAACCTTGCATGACTCAGAAGAGGACGCATTTCGAAAGCATGCTGTCTGGTGGCATGTGCTCTTTTTCTAGTACTGGGATCCTAGCTACTTCTTAGCAAGAGAGTGCACAATGTAATCACCCTGGAAGGAGTCTGTGTGGAACTTTACTGACCCCTTGTACTATTCCCAGGCGCTACAATAATCCAAGTTATTTATGAAACCCCTTCATCCTGTTCAGACTGTTGGTATGTCTGCACTAGCGACTGTACATGTGTACATGCACTTGGTTGTGCCATAACCCTATTGTCCACACCTAAACCTCACAATCACGTCTGAAGGCGAGTAAAAGGCAAGTATAAGGCTAGCACCATTGAGGGCCGTGGGCAAGCTCCATGACTGCCAGTTTGCAGTATGGACAAGGGTAAAAGTCCTCCACCTCCATTCCCACAATGAACTGAACTCTTTTCTTCTTGACCCTTACCCAATCTATAAAGGTCCCCGTTTTCACCAGTAGTAGTGAGCTGCACTAACCACATCAGAACAGCTTCCTGGTGCACTTTACAGATCAATCCAGGTGAAACTGGATCCTGCTCCAAGAGCAGCCACTTGGTCCAACAACCACACCTGGATGTCAACCAACATGTGGTTGGAGTACACCATCTTCCACAATGTCACCTGGAGTGGCAGGAACATGCACTGTACCAGGAAACGTCATGGAAGTAAGACCAGGCAGGCATTCAGCAGACTCCGGTCTAGTGCCTGGAACGTATCAAGCTTTTGAGTTCAAATGCAAGAGGGCTAAAGACTAGAACAATCATTCCAGGAGGGTTTGCTGTTCATGCCCCTTCTACAAGGAGCTTGTCCGGATGCTGTCATGGGCTCCTAGTACAGAGTTTGGAGTGGCTCACAATCCTCTCCTCAATCTCCCCAGCCTCCTTGTCTGTCAGGATGCTGATGAGGGCAAGTGCAAGGAAGCAGCAGGGACCATGGAGGATGTCCTGGAAGACCCAGCAGATGAGGAGCATGTTGTTTTGCGCCCTACCTGGATGAGCCAGTTAAGAAAGTCCCCCAATCAACCCGAAGATAACCCTGCATGGCAGCAGGAACCAGAACCCCATACAACAGCCTTCCACCCTCTTCATGAATCTCCCCTCTTACTCCACTGCTGCAATCCTGATTTTAAGATCAAAGGCATTTGCAGTATGTGCACTGACTTTTCCTCCATGGATACTATGCCATGCATTACTACATCTGCAAGTTTGAAACTGTCATGCTGAAATCATGGCACTGTCATGCCCTGGCCTCTCACAAAAAACTTCCAACTTTCTCTCCTCCATCCAGGCCACCCCACCCTGACAGTTATCAATCAATGATTTTACTCATTTCTGATAAATCACTATTATGCATTTGGCTACAAGTATTTCTTAAAAAGAGATTATTAAGGAAAAACACTGCTCCTGTGTCTGTGTGTTTCTCAGCCAGTGGTCAGGTTGCAATGGTCCCAGCGCTGAGAAGACTGGGAGATGGGAGTGGGTGGGTTACACAGCTCCTGACTGGGGAAGGGAAAGTTGTAGAAAACTTATAGTTGGTTGTCTAAAGTTAGACACAGCTGTCTTTTGTCCCCTGGGAGATTACACAGTTTCAGTGCTTCTCCCACCCCACTGATCTTACTGCCCCTTTACAAGTAGGAGACAAGCAGAACAGGGCCGGAGAGTTAGGTTCGAGAAAGAAGGGGACAGAACACAGTTGTAGAAAACTTTTGTTACCTAGGGAGGTGGTGGAATCTCCTTCCTTGGAGGTTTTTAAGGCCCGGTTTGACAAAGCCCTGACTGGGATGATTTAGTTGGTATTATAAGTGAGATTAATGCAGGCAGCAACTTAAAAGCATTTAATAAAGTCTGAAAACTAAACACATTCTTATAATTCTAATACCTATTTTAACAGTATCAAACACACAGGTGGAGCCAAACTGGTTCCAGCTATATATTGATCACTGTTCAGTTGAGACCTACAGGCCTTGGCACAGGCTGATGCCTGGTCCGCCAGCATCACAGTGCTGATTTGAAACACCAGGGAACCAAAGTGACTGGGGCTTTAGGAAAAATACAGGTAGGTTGATGGACTGATTGGTAGAAACTGGAGGACACCTTTGATGGATTTTAGGGTGTGGACATAGGTACCACCTTGTCCTTAGAGGGCACCGCATCGGTTGGGTGAACCAGTAGTGCCTGTATCTCAGACTTTCCAGGCCAATGTGATTTCCAGAAGGAATTCAGTCTTCCGTGAGAAATGATGATCACCCCAGTCATTGTCAGGGTGACTGTCACATTGATGTCCCAGTATGGAGGTGGTTCCTGAAGAAGTCAGAATGTTATAACTGTAGGTGAGAGGACATGGTAAAGTACTGTCTGGTGGGTGGAAGGCTGAAATCTCAGTGGGTCAAGCAGCATCTGGCTCAGACTCAGGGCAGGATGCAGAATCTGGCTTTACCCATGAGACAGCAGATCCAGGTTGGACCAAAGAATCCAGTGGCAGGTCCAGCAGGTTGGAAAAGTCCATATTGGAAAGAGACCAGCACCGTGGCCTGGTCCACTTGCCTGGCAACGAGGCCTGGGGGCTGCCTGGTTTCAGTCCAGGAGGAGTGGATCTGCTAGAGACCCAGGGCTGTTTCTGCCCCAGGAGCAGAGCTGGCTGCAGGTGGCATTCTGTGCTATTGCACCAGAGTGGCTCCCCATCCCAAGATCTGAGCACTGGTTAGTGAATGTCTGAGCACTCCCTACTGTAGCAACATCCCAAGCAGCTCTCTGCCCAGAAAAGGTGAGAAGTGGTGAGTCTGATGTGATGATGGACACACCATCATGTGAGCTGAGCCAGCTGAGACAGACACTGACCTCTGGCAGTGAGACCTGCCCTTTGCCTTCTGGTTGCCTTTGTGCAGATTGCTGTCGGGGGTCTCTGCTTGGCAGCTGAAAGGGGGATGTGTCCTTATTGGCAAGCTTCTTCTGGGCATGGAATATAAAAGGCTCCTGGTGTCAGAATCCACAGTTCGGGACCAAGACCTCGACACCGACTCCTGGATATTTGGAATTGGGGAGGAGCCCTCTTTGAGGGCCCGTTGACAGCTGGCTCCTCCAGCCTCTCTCCTTGTTTGAGCTTAGTAAAGGCCTAATCCAAGGGGAATCAATGATGACAGAAAAGGCACTGAGCGTGCATGTCCACCATAGGCCTAGCACCATAGTGGGAGCAGGGGGCTTGGACTTATCTGAACAAAGAGCTGCACACTGGAGTGGGGAAAGCTCACCACAACTCTGACACACAGGAGCCAGAACAACCTAGCATAGTGCCATACCCCAAGGCTTCTACACGCCTAAAAATACAAGGGCAGGAACAAACCTTGCTGAGGAGGTGATGCTAACGTGTCACTGCAGCTAGCTGATTCTGGCATGCCGGTATATTGGGGTGGGGGGGTAGCAAGGACACAAGCAGGGTTTCTCCAACCCCATGGACACTGCCCTACAGAAGACCCGGTGCTGTGCAGAGGGGGTTCCCTGGTGGCTCCATGCTACTCAAACACTCAGCCTTAGCAATAATTCATGTGCTACAGAAACTCACCTCCACTAGCCCTGCTGCTGCTGCCTGCTCTAGCAGAGTCACAGCCTTCTGCATGTCAGCCCTTTCAGCTTTGAGCCCATGGCGTAAAAGGAACCTGGCATAGCGGTACTGGGCCATGAGGTGCCCATTGCTGGCTGCACGATGGTAATAGAGAGCTGCCTGGAAACAGAGAAACACCATCACGAGTGCCCGGAGGTATGTGTGCCAGGCTGCGTTGTCCCAGGCATCTTTGTGAGGAGGCTGCCACTCTCCAATACTTACCCAGACTGGCAAGGACACCATAGCATGCATCTGCATCCAAACCCTCTTGCCGGTTCTCATCACAAGCTATGCATACTTCCCCAGGCAGCCATTAGCAGAAATACTCTCCCTACCTGTGCAGCCTCCTTTATACTCAGTGCCCTGCAGATCCCAGACATGCACCAGATTTAGTTGGGGATTGGCCCTGCTTTGAGCAGGGGGTTGGACCAGATGACCTCCTGAGGTCCCTTCCAACCCTGATATTCTATGATTCTATGAAACATAAGACTATTCGGGTGAGACCCTGCTTCTCAGGTATGATCATCAGGGACAGAATTGACTATGGGAGACACGCAGCCTCTCCCCAAGTGTGCACTATCCCTCAGGAACAACCCAACCCCAAGCACACACAGCACATGCCTGCACCACTGCCCTATACACAATCATACCCATCCTGCCATCCAAATGCCATCACATTACAGCCCTGTGCTAGCTGCAGCAACTGCTCATGTAGGAGAGTGAAAATAGGGAAGTGGGATGATTGGCAGCTGGGGACTGTACCCATTCCCTCTTTTCCTAGCCACAACTCCTATTCCATAGGGGGTGGCATAGGGCCAGCTACACCAAAGATTCTTCTATGCTTTGGGACTGGCACAATGCCCAACTAAGCTGGTTTTGCAGTTCCTTTGCACCAGCTGAGTGGCACAAAATAGCCACAGCAGGGGCACTCCTATGAACTTCCTAGGTTCAAGATGTGGATCTCAGTGCACGCACACAAAGCTGCTGGGAGGTGGTCCAGGCAGGACATGGTTCCTGCACATGTGGTGGTGTTTTACATCTGTACCATATGGTAACAGGATTCCCCAGTACTCTCCCAGCCACTACTAATGCTGCATACATAAGTGTATGGAACAGGGCCTGGGAAGGTATGTTTGAAAAGGACAGGGCTGCAAAGGAGCCCAGTCTTCTCCCATGAGGGGCAGTCTTCCCAAGGCACCCATGCCATTAAAGCCTACACTGGCACACATGCAGCCTTAGCTTTAGCATTTCCCGATGGGAAGGTGTTTGACTCTGCAGCCCTAACCTTCCCTCCTAGGAGTTTCCTGGCTGGAATAATTAACCTACTCATGATGTGTGGAACAGGGCTAATAGCGCTCCCCCAGCCTCCTGGTAGTGCAGGGGGTGGGTGGGTGCGCGCACGCCACTAGGTACCTTTGCCAGGTCTTTCTCCGTGCCTCTGCCATGCTCATAACACAGGCCCACGTTAAACTGGGCTTTGCTGTAGCCCCGATCTGCTGCCAGCCTGAAGCAGGAATAGGCTGCCCTGTAGTGGCCATCACTCACTTTCTCAATCCCTGGGGAGGGAACAGTGCATGTTCAGCAAAGCAGCACAAAGGCAGCAGGCAGGACAGGGTCATGGAGCTCATCGTGCCCCACCCATGGCAGCTAGCCTCACTGCACCCTGCCAAGTTTGCCAACTCTTGGCCCCACCCCACCTCAAGCCATAGTTTAGGAGGTGGGAGGGACCAATGACCCGACCCTATGTTGGGGGAGGGGTTCTCTGGCCTCATCACCAGCCTCTCCAATACTCCAGGCTCCCTGTCATTTCATTTCCCAGAGTTCATTGCAAAGCAGGGTGAATGCCAGTAAGAGGTGGTACAGAAGAATCTGAAAAGCCTGACAATGATTGCAGGAATGGGACAGGTAATGGGACCGTGACAACAGCCAACTCACCCAAACAACACTTGGGAACCATTACTAGTGATGCAGATTCCATAGACTAGAATAGCAAGAGGCTTCCCAACATATTTGAGGTCCTCCAAAAAGCAGAGGGTGTGTGGGTGTCCCTGTCTCTATTCCTGCTATCTGCAGTTTAGGACACAATGAAGCCTGATCCACGTTACCAAGGATATTGAGCGCAATGGAAACGCTGACCCGGAACACCTGCTGCAGCTGGGTAGCTGCTTCCTCCAGGCGTTCCTGCTGTGCTGGCTTCCCCTGTAGAGTGGAAAATGACAGCCCCTAGGAGAGAAGAGAATTAGAGGAGTGTTAGCAACCCCCCCCCCCCCCCAAGTCTCATGACAGCTCGTGTCATGGCTGCCAGAGCACCTCCCTCACATTAGGGCCACATTATACCAAACTAGGTTGTCATGGTGTTTGTGCTTTAAGAGGTGACAAAAACCTCCCCACCAGCCCCATCAGGCCAGAGAGCCGTCTCAACACTCCCCCAGTGCCACCCTTCTCAGCACCCTCAGGCCAGGGAGCTGCATCAAAGCACCCCGAACCCCAAACAGGCTCCTCAGGCCAGGTAAACCACCTCAACGCTCTCCTAGCCCATCCAAATAGCCCTTGCAAGCCAGAGGTTGCAGCTCAACATTCCCTGGGTTCCATGTGGGCTCCTCAGACCGGGGTAGCCGCATAGACGTTCCCCCAGCACAGTGTCATCTAGACCCTTCTCCAGTCCGGGGCAGACCCCTCAGGCCAGGGGAGCGCTGTGCCCCCTCTTACTCAGCAGCAACTCCATAGAATCCAGGAGAGCCCTGAAAAGGCAGTCAGTAACTCTCCCATACAAAAACACTACCCGCTCCTCCCCTTCCCAGGTCAGGTTCAGCAGCATAGGCAGCATCTCCCTACAGCAAACATGGAGCAGCCCATTTCCTGGCACTCTAAATCATTCAAACTTAAATAGCCTGTCAGCTAAATAAATCCTTCCCCATTGTCCTTGTTTTATGGCTTTTTCCTAACATCCCTGCTAATTAGCATTATCTCCTAATTTGCCTAGTCAGGAGTGGGAGGGAAATCAGGCTTGGAGTAATTGATTCCTAGTATCTATGATACAGTTTGGTGCCACCAAGTGGCAGCAGTGCACACTTCAGCTAATTTCAGATTAGCTCCATGCTACTATTTACAATGCAGTTCTAATCAGGAGAGGAAGGATGGAGAGGCCCCTTCTCACCCAGCAGGTTTGCTTCCCATCTGTCAATCAGAGCAACCCTCAGCAAACAGAAATATAGGGATCTTTTCACTCCTGCAAGCCCTGCAGAGCCAGCCCAACCATGGAACAGGGAGCTGGGTCCATCCCTGTGGGACCTGCAGAAGTAGCCCACCAACAGAACAGGGAGCTGGGTCCATCCCTCAGGGCCCTGCAAAGCCAGCTCAGCCACAGGGGAGGGAAAAAAATAGTGCAGAAGTATGTAATTAAAGACCATACAATAATACAGATACAGGAAGAGGTCTTGAACTAATGCAGTCTTGATTCTGATATTTCCTAATTTTTTGTGCTTGAGTTTGCAACCTTAATGTTATTTGAGTTGACTTTGTGTGATATGTACGTACAATGGGGTCCTGATCAATGTTCCCTCTAATTTTTTACATCCATGTGTGGAATGAATTTTGTTATGTGCACCAATATGGAGGTGATGTGTAGCAGAGGTGGGGCTGAGTGGTTCAGTGTGGGAGGGACTCAGGGCTGCGGCAAAGGGTTGGGGGTTTGAGGTGTGGGAGGGGGCTCAGGGCTGGATCAGAGGGTCCGGGTGCAGGGGGGCTCTGAGGTGGGGCCAGAGATGAGGGACTTGGGGGTGCAGGCTGCTGTGGGGGAGAGGTGCCTTTCCCCACTGTGACAGCTCTGGCGCTCCTCTCCCACGGCTCTGAGGGCCGTGGGAGAGGCACTTCTCCCTGCCGCATCCCTGCATGCCCCCGACCTCACTCTTCTCCAGTCCAGGCCCCTGTGGCTGAGCACCTGCATGGCCCTTGATAGTCTGCAGGGCAGCCGTGCGGCTTAGGTCCTGATCCTGACTGGGCACTATCGGTGGCACGTTCCCACAACACTAGTGGCATCCCTCCTAGGGCAGGATGCCACTACACACAATCTGCAGGATGCCACTACACACAATCTGTGGAAAGGGGGCAGAAGTGCCATAGCTATGACTCCTGCTCTGTGGCCATGACTCTCCAGGGATATGGTGCATCAGCCAGGCTGTACTGGAAAGAGCACTGACTATGTGATTTGGGACAAGCTCCTTCTAAAGCCAAAGACCCACAGAGAAACAAAGAGACTGTACCTGTACACTGCAGTGGGCTGGCCCCAGGCTGGTGCTGCAGCTCTCAGGGAATGAATGCTCCTCTGCAAGGAGAGATCAGGGTAAGGCATGGGCCTGAGACAGACCAGTAATCTTGCAACCCTTCTTCCTCCCTCCTTCCACTCCACTCTGGAGAACTGGGTCCTATCCCTGTTCTGCAACAGAGTTCTTATAGGATACCAGGCAAATCACTGCAACCAAACTGTCACACTCATTGTGTGGTCCTCATTTCCTGGGTGCCCAACCTGAGCCCTTGGGTCTGATTTGCAGAAGCTCTGAGTACCCACAGCTGTAACTGAACTCAACAGGAGCTGTGCTTTGAACACAAAGTGCTATGTAATGCTGTGTACTCTAAAAATCAGGCTTCCAAAATTAATGAACACTTTTGACTTTAATCTTCCTGTGCCTCATCTGTAAAACAGAGATAATAACCCCTGACCACCTTACAGGCATTGTGAATACAAACTGGACTGTAAAGTGCTCAAACATTGGAGTGACAAGTGCCACGAAGCAATGAATTCTGCTGTGTTCAGTGTGGGGTTTGGATGGAAGCAGCAAATAAGGCAGAGGCTGCAGTGAGAATATGTACTGAACAGGTAGCTAGCCATTCAGCGAACACCTTCCTGTAGCAGCATTCTGGATTATGTCACCAGCATCCCTCCTCGATGCACCGCTGCTCCAGGACACTCACAGACACAGCCTCACACTCATTGACATCAGGAACTGGAACATATGCTCTAGTTCCAACTGGAATTGTTTTGGGGAAGTCTCAGGCCTGTGTTATATAGGGGGTCAGACTAGATCAGTAGTGGGCAATTTGTGGCTCGTCAGAGTAATCCGCTGGTGGGCCATGAGACAGTTTGTTTACACTGACCGTCCACAGCCATGGCCGCCCGCAGATCCCAGTAGCCGCGGGTTGCTGTTCCTGGCCAATGGGAGCTGCAGAAAGCAGTGCGGATTGCAAGGACGTGCTGGCCGCTGCTTCCCGCAGCTCCATTGACCAGGAATGGTGAACTATGGACACTGGGAGCTGTGGGCAGCCGTGCCTGCAGATGGTCAATGTAAACAAACTGTCTTGTGGCCTGTCAGCGGATTGCCTGATGGGATGCGTGTGGCCTGCGGGCTGCAGGTTGCCCACCACTACACTAGATGATCGCAATGGTCCCTTCTGGCCTTGGAATCTATGAATCCTCCTCTTCTTAGTGACATCAGCTCTCCGCATGGAGAAACTGCCATGATGGGTCATCTGGATTTATGGCTTATTACAACAATTTGTAACCCATTAACACCCTCTTTTTGTCTTATGAGTACAGGGGGTTTAACAGGCCACTTCACCTTGAATGGTTTAATACAAAGTGTGTTAATGACTTATGCTAATCATAGAATATTAGGGTTGGAAGAGACCTCAGGAGGTCATCTAGTCCAATCCACTGCTCAAAGCAGGACCAATCCCAACTAAATCATCCCAGTCAGGGCTTTGTCAAACCAGGCCTTAAAAACCTCCAAGGAAGGAGATTCCACCACCTCCCTAGGTAACCCATTCCAGTGCTTCACCACTCTCCTAGTGAAATAGTGTTTCCTAATATCCAACCTAGACCTCCCTCACTGCAACTTGTTCTTGTTCTGTCATCTGCCACCACTGAGAACAATCTAGATCCATCCTCTTTGGAATCCCCCTTCAGGTAGTTGAAGGCTGCTATCAAATCCCCCTCACTCCTCTCTTCTGCGGACTAAATAAGCCCAGTTCCCTCAGCCTCTCCTTGTAAGTCATGTGCCCCAGCCCCCTAATCATTGCCTTCCACTGGACTCTCTCCAATTTGTCCACATCCCGTCTGTAGTGGGGGACCAAAACTGGACGCAATACTCCAGGTGTGGCCTCAACAGTGCCTAATAGAAGGGAATAATCACTTCCCTCGATCTGCTGGCAATGCTCCTACTAATACAGCCCAATATGCCGTTGGCCTTCTTGGCAACAAGGGCACACTGCTGACTCATATCCAGCTTCTCGTCCACTGTAATCCCCAGGTCCTTTTCTGCAGAACTGCTGCTTAGCCAGCTGGTCCCCAGCCTGTAGCGGTGCATGGGATTCTTCCTTCCTAAGTGCAGGATTCTGCACTTGTCCTTGTTGAACCGCATCAGATTGCTTTCTTTCTAAACAATCTGTTGATATACCATTTTGCTGTAACACTGGGAGTTCCTTTCAAAGACCCGAGGAAGAGCTCTGTGGCTCAAAAGCTTGTCTCTCTCACCAGCAGAAGTGGGTCCAGTAAAATATATTATCTCACCTATCTTGTCTCTCTAATATCCTGGGACTGACATGGCTACAACAATAAGACCCAGTGATGGCTCACTGGCAGGTAACCCTCCAACACACACCACTTTCACCACCCCCTACAGCAAACCGTCAGGAGAGGCAGCTCTTTTGCAGGCTCAACCCTCCCACAGCAAACTGACAGGGGCCTGCAGTTCTTCCTCTCCCACACACCCAGCCCCATAATGAACTGAGAGGGACCTGCAGCACTTCCTCACTCCCCACCACTGCTCAGCCTTGTTGGGAAAACATAGCTGTTTCCTTACAGCCCCTTGCCATGACCATCACAGAGGGAGGGGTTTGGCTGTGAGGATGAGGCAGTTCTACTGCTAGCGCCCTTCTTCCCAGACCCTTCTTGGTAGATGCCTTCCCCCTCCGCTGGCACCCTTACATCCTTTCCTGAACAGCAGAAGCTCTTGGGGATGGGCAGAAGGTGGCATGTGGAGGTTGCAATGATGATTTTATTGTGTACAGGATTACTAGGAATCATAGTGGCACTATAAAGCCGAGTGAGATCCCATGCCCCACAGCTGGCTCAGAGAATGCAAAATCCATCACAGCCTGAGAGCAATTTTCCCAACGGTCAATTCCCTCACTGTTAAAAACATGTGCTCTACTTCCACTATAGATTTGTCTGTTTTACACTCCCAGCCAGTGGATCCCGCTGCTTTTGACTGCTGCATAGGAATCCTCTGCTCTCCAAAAATCTCCTTGTGCACAACTAGCTGCTCATGATCAAAGTTACCTCCTAACCTGGGATAAGCTAAAGCAGTGGGTCTCAAACTTTTTTACTGGTGACCCCTTTCACGTAGCAAGCCTCTGAGTGCGACCCCTGTAGTAAATTAAACACGCTTTTTAATATATTTAACACCATTATAAATGCTGGAGGCAAGCGGGGTTTGGGGTGGAGGTTGACAGCTCGCGACCCCCCTTGTAATGACGTTGTGACCCCCTGAGGGGTCCCGACCCCCAGTTTGAGAACCCCTGAGCTAAAGAGATGGGACTCCCTACAATTCTGACTGTGAGGCAGGTTTCTAATTGCTCGAGGCTCTTTCCTGGACCCTTTCCAAGTCAACACCCCTTCTGAAGCAAGGACACTAAACTGGACGTAGAGTTCCAGGTGCCAAGGCCAATCAAGCCCATCCTCAGTTGCACCATAGGCTCCTTCCCCACCTCCAGGAGACACCTTGGGCTCCTTGAGACTCTCAAAAAATCCCTCTGCCTTGGGTACCCTGCCCCATACACCCTAGTCTGGTACCTGTTTCTGGGCAGAGCTGGTGCTTTCCTTGCCCTGAGGGGATGCCAGAGGATGGATTCTCTGGTGCAGCATCTGGAATCCCTTCCAGCAGGAAGCAGGGCACCTTCTGGTTACTGTGGCAACTGGATGAGCCTGCAGCTGGCACTGAAACACAGAAGACAGGCCCCAACACCTAAAAGTCATGCAGAATGTCACCTGTGAGACATGCCTGGGGTCGCCCCTCCAAGTTTGGCAGTGCCTGGGGGCCCTGAGCATTTGCTCAGAGCTCTCCCATCTCTGAGCATGGGGCCAAAGGGCAGAAGAAGAGAGAATTCCAGAGTCATGGGCAGGGAACATAAGGAACCTGCTGTGTGTGTCTCAACCCAGAAGGTGCCCAAGGCAGGGTGAAGGGATAGGATGTTTCCCAGCGACATGACCCCCAGGCTCACAGGACTTCACACCCCGCTGGCTCTCAATTTCAGACTGACAGGTGCCTTCTGCACAGGGGTAGCACAGCCCTCCCTGTACCCTCACAGCGCTTCCACAGCAGAGACCCTCAACCTACAGTCACCCTGGGCCCCCGTTCTCCTGCAGGAGGCAGAACTGACCTGAGTGCTGATGAGGCAGCAGAGAAGAGAGGAACCCGCCCACTCGGGGATGCCCGTCCTCTCTTCCTGCCCCTGGCACGGGGCTCAGCCATGGGATCTGCCTGGCCAACTGCAGAACAAGCACAGCTAGTGCACCCTAAAGGAAGGAAAAGACACATCAGAGAAAACAACCACCCCTTCCTCCAGCACACAGCAATCCCTTTCCATTGGGTGCCCAGATACAGCAGAGCATCCTGCCCACAGCTCCCTGTGATGAACTGGGACTGTTCTTAATGTTTCCTCTGAATACTGTGTGAGTGCCTCAGTTTCCCCTATACATTTCTTAAGTCTCCAGTGTGCATAAATGGCCAACACTCTGTATCCTGGCAACAAATGGCTGGGGCCCTTCCCCCTGCAAGGGAATAGCTAAAGGTGAACAAAGAGATCAGGTGACTTCCTGACCTGGGAAAGAGACAAAGGCCAGAAAGGAGCGGCTGGAGGGGTTTTTTTCAGTTGGGAGCTGGCTGTGGACGGGAAGTGAGGGCAGACGGGGTTGTCTGGCTTGCTGGGCCCTAGAATGGACTCGTCTGAGGGGTCCCGTTCTCTCTACCTACAAGCTCTGTTTTAGACTGTGTTCCTGTCATCTAATAAACCTCTGTTTTACTGGCTGGCTGAGAGTCACGTCTGACTGCGAAGTGCGGGTGCATGCAGGACCCTCTGGCTTCCCCAGGACCCTGCCTGGGCGGACTCGCTGTGGGAAGCGCACGGAAGGGCATATGATGAATGCTCCAAGGTCAGACCCAGGAAGGTGAAGCAGTGTAAGCTTCTTACCCTGAAGACAGTCTGCTCCAAGGGAGAGGAGGCTCCCCAAAGTCCTGACTGGCTTTGTGGGGAGCAGTTCCTAAGCATCGCCCGAGGACTCCGTGACACTTCCCACCTACACAGCATCCCAGCTGCAACTTCCCTCCACAGTGCCATATGCATCCCGTCCACAGCTCCCCAGACATCCCTGACTCCCCACCCCATTCCTGCAGGGCATCCCAGGCTCAGCTCCCCACCTCACTCCCGAAGAGCATTCCATCTGCTGCTCCCCATCCAACTCAGCTGGCCACACCATTCCCACAGGGTGTCCACCCCACACACCTCTGCAGGGCATCTGGGTCACAGTTCCACAGCATCCCATCTAGCCACAGCTTCTTCCCTCCAACTACCCACATCCCTGCAGGAGCTATCTTGATCACAGTTCCCTTCAACCCCCCCAAGCTGCAGCTCTGCCAACTCCCTCCTCACAGGTGCCTTGGCCACAGTCCTTTTATAGAGGCATGCATTGGTTGCAACTCCCTCCTCCACCACCAGAGGAAACTGTCCCTTACCCAGGTGAAGGCATCGAGGACTGTGTAGTGAGGCTGCAAGTTCAAGAAGGGTCTCTGCGCATTCCCTTGCTCCCAGCCATCTCGACCCCATCTGCTCTGCCAGCCGGGTGAGAGAAAATAACTGGAAAACAAACAAAAATGTAAAACTCCTTTCCCTGCAAAACTGGGTGAGATATGAGCTCTCTAGACCACAGTTAAGTCAACCAGAGTTTTCTATTTAGACCTGAATTTTCAAAGGGCTCTACAATGCAAGGCAGACAAAGTCTGATTTGAGACCTGAGGGTGGGTTTGCAGTGCAAATCTGAGGTCCATCGATGCAGGGGCTCGGGAAATACAGGAGCTCACCCTCCCTGACCTGCTTTTAAAATTTTCAGGTTATGAGGCTTTTGACAAAGACCTGGGGAAAAAACTATGGCCATGAGCCACATAAAACTAGTACTGTAGGACTTCCTGATCCAGACTAGTGTCCAGCACCAAGAACCAGTCTGGTAAACCAATATTTCAAGTTACTGGACTTTCATTCTGGTTCTCCCAGCACTAAACTGAGCTACTATAATTCCGAGACAGCTGACACAGGCCAGACCTGGGTGGTTTACTGCAGTGTAGAGATGCCCCCATTCTGGTTCTCCCAGTGGTGTACAATGCAACAATCCGGAGTGGAGACAGGAAGCCACTGCATATGTTCATTAGTGCTCTCAGTTTTACAGATCAGCCTGAAACTCACTTCAGACCAGGGGTTATGGCACAAACACAGGGTCATTAGGTCAGGTGGTTCCCAGGATAAGGCACTCCCATCCATACACACCCAACAATGACCTGGCTCTGTTTATCAGCCTGTTGTAAAATGTACATGCAGGGTTAGACTGACTTGAAAATGTGAACGTCAGGTAAGGACCAGGAATAGACCGAAGAGAACAAATCTGGGGGCATTTGCACAGGGGTTCCTGAGATGCAGCCCCCTCAAAATGACCTATCTGCAAGAGCAGCGTGGCATGAAAACTGACCTGCCAGTTGAATGCCTGTATAATGTGCTATGTGGGAAACTTGGCATCATTTAAGGGGACTCCCAAGCTGTGTCAGGAGAGCAGCTGCCAGCTCAGTTTCTCTAGAGGCTTGCTACTGCAGGTACAGGGACAGAGCTGGCAGCTGTGGGGTCTCGACACCCCTTAAGCCTGCTCCCAGGAAGCCAGCAGTAGGCCATGGGAATGAAACATAACCTCACTCCTTCCTAACCCTGCCATTTTCTCTGTACTTAGCACAGCTCCAACCCACCATTCTCATCCATGTCTCCTGATGCCCATGTCACAGGATGCATGAGGGAGCACCACCAGCAGCTGGTGCGCCACACCTGACACTGACATCTCAGGAGGCTCATGGCTACAGCTGTAGGGATCAGAGCTTTAAAAACTTTAATGCCACTATTCACCAATTCTCCTTCTGTATTCCCGCCAAGCTGGTAGAGGGAATTCAGTGCTGCTGCTTGGCTGCTCCTGCCTCCACAGCACTAACTACAGCTCTGTTATTCACTTCCCTCCCTTTAGGTGGTGCAGCTTGGTGCGCTCCATGAGAGGTATTGGGTGGGAAGCAGGGCAAGCAGCAGCAATGTGGGCAGTGGCAGAGGCCACAGCAACTAGGGGCAGTGAGGGGAGCCCAGTATGAGGGTGGGAAGGAATGCAGAGAAGATAGATCTGGGGATGGAGCCATGACTTGGACAGTCTCTGGTGCTGTGGATAAAGCTTAGCCGAGATGCTGGAAGGGCAAGGATTGAAGAGATGATCTCAGCCAGGGCCGGCTCTAAGTTTTTTGCTGCCCCAAGCAAAAAAATTCTCACGCCCCCTCGGCCCCGCCCCAACTCTGCTCCTTCCCCGCCCCATTCCAACCCCTTCCCCAAATCCCCGGCCCCGCCTCCTCCCCCGGCCATGCTGCATTTCCCCTCCTACCCCTCTCTCCCAGGCTTGCATGGGAGGAAGGGGGGAGAAGCGGAGTGGCGGTGTGCTTGAGGGAGGAGGCGGAGGTGAGCTGGGGGGGTAGCGGTTCCTTTGCTCCCCCCCAGGTTACTTCCTGCAGCCTTCCCCACGCCCCCCACCGCCGCAGCTCACCTCCGCTCTGCTTCTCCCCACTCCCTCCCAGGCTTGGCGCAAAGCAGCTGATTCGCGCAGCAAGCCTGGGAGGGAGGGGGGAGAAGCGGAGCGGCAGCGTGCTTGGGGGAGCAGGCAGCAGTGGAGCGGAGGTGAACTTGGGGGAGGGGAGTGGTTCCTCTTCCCACCCCCAGGTTACTTCCAGCGGCCCTCCCCACACCCCCTACCACCTCAGCTCACCGCTGCTTAGGGCCGGCTCCCGGTTTTTTGCGCCCCAAGCAAAAAAAAAGGAGACGAAGTGCCGCCCCTTGGAAAGTGCTGCCCCAAACACATGCTTGGAGCACTGGTGCCTAGAGCCGACCCTGAACTCAGCAGAGGCACTAGAGGGCATCTGGGCATTTTCCTGCTTTCTGTTACTCCATCTCTTCCTGGATTTCACAGTTGCAGCTGTTGCCAATAGCACTCTTTATTGCCTGGGCTTGGCTTGGCAAGAATGTTCCAGTCCAGCCTTCCCAGGGCTTCTAGGCCCCTGTGTTACTACTGTATTGCTCTCTGCAGGACTACGTGCCTGAAGAGCATTCACAAACTGTTGCAGATGCCTGCCTGCAAATTAAGCAGTGCCTCGTGCCAGGGGCCACACTGATTGCTGATTCCTTTCTAGGTGACATCTGAGGTCCTACTGGTGGACCTATAAATATGGCTTGAAAACGCCACTCAGACAGTGGCTTAGGACAATGAAAATGAGGATGAGTAACTGGGCTGAGTTCCCACACGGAAATGGCTTGAGTGCTGGGTTCCAGCATGAGGTGACCTGCTCCAGCAAACCTGCAACCTCTTCTCCATTCAGGACAATGCAGGGAGTAGGAAAGTGGAGCAGCTGAGAACCCAAAGGCAGAGCAGCAAACTGAGCAGACTGGGACGGGGGCAGATGAGAGGGCCAGATGCGGGAAGCAGAGGTACTGGTGAGGGTCTGTTACTGACCATCAAATAAAACCAGAGGACAGATGGTTACTCCTGTCTAATGTATGGACAGAAAAACTATGTTGTTTTGAGAGGCCTTTAGTTTAGGAGACATGTTGGAAGGTGTCCTGCAGCCAACAGTAAAACATCATTAATTTCTAAACATTACAATTTTCTAACCCAAAAGGACAACATTGGCTAACCCATCCTGGTTCAGTGGCAAAATCAAGGCAGCAATTAGATATAAAAAAGCAATAAATAACAAATGGGTAAAAGGGGAAATAGACAATCATTGTGAATCAAAAGTTATGATGTGCAGAAATATAAGGGAAGCTAAAGATGGAAAAAATCCAAGGTTGACAGGACTTCATATGGACAGTATGAAGGAATTGTTTAAAGTATATTAGGTACAAAAGTATCCAAGCAATGGTGTAGGCCTGTCACTATATGGAGATGGTAAAATTGTTAATGATGATGCAGATAAGGCAGAAGCGTTAAATAAATGTTTCTGTTCTGTGTTTGGAAAGAAGCAGAATGACACACTCACATAACATTAGGAGGAGAAAGTACTTTCCAGTACATTAGTAAATTAAAAGGATATTAAACTACATCTACTAAGGACAGATATTTTTAAATCATCTGGCCCAGATAACTTGCAACCAAGATTCCTGAAAGGTTTGGCTGAAGATATCTGTGGCCTGCTGATTTTATTTTTTAACAAATCTTAGAATACTGGGGAAACTCCAGAAGACTGGAAGAGTGCTAATGTTGTGCCAATATTGAAAATGGGCAAGGGGGAGGATCTGGGTAACTATAGGCCAGTTAGTCTGACATCAGTCCCATACAAAATAATGGAAATGCTGATCTGGGATTCAATGACTAAAGAATTAAAGGAGGGTAACACAATTAAGGCCAGTCAAAGTGGTTTATGGAGAATGGGTCTTCTCAAGCAAATCTGATTTCATTCTTTGATGAGATAACAAGTTTGGTTGATAGAGGTAACTGCACAGATGTAATGTACTGTTTTTTGTATGGAAAGAGTTTGACTTAGTACCACTATGATATAATACACCCAGGGCCGGCTCCAGCGTTTTTGCTACCTGTAACGGGGTGTGTCCGGGGCTCAACCCTCTGAGGGGAAGAGAGGAGCCACACCGGCCCGCTGGTCTCACGTAGGCTCTGCCCTGTCCCTTTAAGACTAGCCCACAGAGTTAGAGTCTACTGGGGCTCCGGCCTTTGGCTGCAAGGCGGAGCAGGAAACAGTACAAGGGGAAGCTCAGGCCTCTTGCAGCAGGGCTGAGCAGGAAACAGTACAAGGGGAAGCTCAGGCCTCTTGCAGCAGGGCTGAGCAGGAAACAGTACAAGGGGAAGCTCAGGCCTCTTGCAGCAGGGCTGAGCAGTGAGGTGAGGGGGATAACTGCCACCCGTGAGTGGGGTGGCAGGGGGGACACAGGCCCACCCACTCCACTGTGTCCCGGCCCGGGGCCCTAGGCAGCGGTCGTTACCACTGACGGTCAGTGGGGATCCTGACCGCAACACACTGACATGGGCACTGTCTGGTCAGCAGCCTGACTGAGGTCGGCTGCCCCCGAGCCACTTCCAATATCCCCCTCTGGTCCTACCTGGTCCACGGCGTCAGGTCCCAGGAAGTCCCACTTCATGGGTTCCTCACAACCCGGGCTGGGGGGTGGATCGGGTAGTTCCTCGGGGAAGTCCGGCCAACTCTGCTCCGGGGGTTCCTCAGGGTAACAGCACGGTAGCGGGGAAGTCCCTGGTGGCTCCTCTTTGTATGTGGTGTGGGGAAGCTCCGGCAGGTCTTCCCAGTAGCGAGCGAGGGGTATCTCCGGCCAGTCCGGGCAACTGCCCTGGACTCCAACAGCTACCCCATCAAGAGCTCCCTCAGGCAGATCTGCTCCCCGCAGTGGCTGGGCGCCGACTGAGTTGGGATGGCCGGCTTTTATCCTTCCGGGTCGCCGCCTGACCCTCTGAGGGGCGGGCTCACCGTTCTGTAGCCCCGCCCCTTCCTGTGTCCAGGGCTCAACCCTCCCTGGGGAGGAGGGGAGCCACACCAGCCCGCTACACTGCCCCATGCGGCAAAAAAAAAATTTTTTTTAAATCTGAGACGCAAATACTATGGCAATAGCGCTTCATTCTTCGGGGGCAGTTCAGCGGCAGGTCCTTCCCTCCGAAAGGGACTGAGGGACTTGCCGATGTCCCGCCTCTTTCCGTTGGCCGCCCCAAGCACCTGCTTGCTGCCCTGGTGCCGGGAGCTGGCCCTGAATACACCCCTATGTTCACATCCAATACACTATTGTAATAATCTTTGTACAAAGTATGCCCTGTAAGGTATCATTTGAAAACTCAATTTGCCGGTCAGTACTGTCCTGATAAAATGTGTGGCAACATTGTATATGAAGTTCTAAGATTCCCCCGTATAATGTTATTAAGGCTATGTCTGGTTGGGGTGTGACTGACAGATTTCACTGACAGAAGCGCTGATGTGGACAGCATTATGTCAGTGGGAGACGGTCTCCTGCTGACACAGCTACTGCCGCTCATTGGTGGTGGTTTAATTATGCCGATGACAGAACTCTCTCCCGTTGGCATAGAGTGGCTACATGGGAGACCTTACAGCGGCACAGCTGCAGCATTA
The DNA here is from genome assembly GCF_016161935.1 of Mauremys reevesii. Lineage (NCBI taxonomy): Eukaryota > Metazoa > Chordata > Testudines > Geoemydidae > Mauremys > Mauremys reevesii. The sequence goes on along the minus strand of NC_052630.1, from coordinate 39,824,887 downwards.
CAGCTGTGCTGCTGTAAGGTCTGTAGTGCAGACATATCCTAACACATGTTCCAAATCACACAGCTCTGCCCAGGCAGAAGTCAGGACTGTCCTAAATAAAAGAAGGAATGTCTGCTTGGCTTAATTTGGATTTAAGTAGTAAATCAAGCAAGGAGAGAAAACAAAGAAGTTCAAAGGTGGAAAAAAGCCCAGCAGGGAATATCCTTCCACACAGACTCTTTGTCTTCTGGGTCTCAGCTAGAAATGTTTTTCAAGAGGGGACTGAAACTATAAAAAGTTGAGACAAACATCCTAGGCACCCCTCTCTCTCTCTCCCTGCCTATTGCTTTCCCTGCACCTGAAGAGACAAAGGAGGCAGCTGTTGGATTCTGGGGGAGGGTCCCGACCCGCGAGTTTGGTCAGTAAGAGTGCTGAAAGCATGTGGTGAAAAAACAAACTATATCAGATTCAAAGCAAAGTTAAACTGGGCACCCAGATAGCATTCTACCTTTATTTTTTTTGTAAGCAACTCTGACTTTTACACTTCATTACTTATACTCACTTACAAGCTTTTTCTCTATAGTTAATAAACTTGTTTTAATGTGTTCGCTGAAACGTCCGGGAACACCATTTGGGGTAACAAGTTGTGTGCATATTATTTTTTCAAAAGAAGAACAGACTCAATATACTTGCACTGTACAGGAGATGGCTGGACAGCACAGACATATGTTTCTGGGGGAAGATCTGGGACTGGGAATGTGCTTGGCTCACCCTCTGGATTCTTTAAGGCAGGTAAGAGCCAAGGGGTGGCTGGCTGGCTGCAGCACACACAGACATAGCTGGGAGTGACTTACATACTGCAGGCTGTTTGTGAGCAGTCCAGGTTGGTGGCTCCAGCAGCAAAGCAGTGCAAAGGGCACCCCAGGTTACAGGGCAGGGGTGACAGATACTCATTGGTCTGAATTGTACCTTGGTATGTCACAACATTCTGGGTTTTAAATGAGCACTATACAATATCAAGTCATACTAAAAGGATTAAGAACTGGCTAACTGACAGATCATCCTGGAAGGGTTTTTTTCTAGTGAAGTTCTGCAGGGATAGGTATTAGGCCCAACACTATTCAATATCTTTATAAAGACCAGGAAGAAAATATAAAAAAAACCCACTGATCAGATTTGAAGATTACACAGAGATTGACAAAGTAGCATATAATGATGAGGACAAGGTAGCCATACAGAGCGACCTGGATCAGTTAGTAAGGTGGGACCATTCAAATAGAATGCTTTTTAATACAGCCAAATAGAAAATTATACATGTAGGAAGGAGGAACGCAGGTCAGACCTACAGACTAAGGGATTTGGAGCAATCACATTTTTTTTATTTCTCCGCTCCAGCACCAATAGTGACTGCTAATAGTGACTTCAGCTCCGGGCAAAAACCTGCAGCTCCACTGCTCCGAGCTCCAGCTCTGGGCTCCGCTCCAAGGCTCTGAAGGGAGCATACCCTGGAAAACAGGGACTCTGACAAGGGTTTAGGGGTCATAGTGGAACATGAGCTCCCAGTGTAATGCTGTGGCAAAAGGACCAATACAGTCCTTGGAGATATAAACGTGAGTGTAGAGTGCAGGAAGATGATTTTATCTCTGTATAGGACATTGGTGAGACTGATATGGAATACTACATCCATTTCCAGTGTATGCATTTTAAAAATGATGTTGAAAAATTGGAAAGGATGCAGAAGAGAGCCATAAAATGATGTAAGGGCTGAACAAAATGCCTTACAGTGCCAGACTTAAAGAGATCAGTCTGTTTAAAGTTATCAAAAAGAAGACTGAGACACGGGGTACTAAAGCACTCTTTAATCTAGCAGAGAAAGGCAAAACAAGAACCAATGGCTGGAAGATAAAGCCAGATGTTTAAAATAGAAATAAAGCACAAAATTTTAAGACAGTGAGGTTATAAACCATTGAAACAAACTAGCGAGGAAAAGAAATGGTGAATTCTTCATCTCTTGATGGTTTCAAATCCAGGCTGGCTCCCTTTCTGAAAGATGCTTTAGCTAAATACACGTTGCTGGGCTCAATACAGATGCAACTGGGTGGAATTCAAGGGCCTGTGTTATACAGGTCAGACTACATGCTCTAATGGCCTTAAAATTTTTACTCTATGAAACCCAGGACCATCAACGACAGAACTGTGGTGGAGAGGAGGTGGTGGCAGGGGAATACAGACAGAAACAAGCGTGTGCCAGGGGGAGAAACGCATAGAAACTCTTGCAACGTTTTAGCAACCCGAGCTTTGCTTGGACTGCATGGACCATTCTCACCCTGATTTCTCTAGGATCATTTCAGTTTCAAAATTCAACCTTAAGCACTATTGAATTTTGAACCCCTCATCCTCTGTTCCCCCTGGGTTGGAGGAGCAGCCACTCTATTCCTCCCCTAGCCCTGTCTTACTTCCCTGGGACACCTATTTCTTCCCCCCTCACAGGGACCACCTGACTGGGCCATAATCCTGCATCAAGGCCAGTGAGAAGGGTCCTGGCCCCACAGCACTGGATCCTTGCCCTCATCAGTTGAGAGCACCTGGGCACCCAATCGCCAGCAGCAAGCACAAGTTGTATGTAAATTCTAATCCTGCTGGTAATTTGCCAGACTACACTGGCTGGTGTATTGATGACATGCCCACAACCGAGCCACTAGGCTCAGTCTTCAGGCCAGCAGTGCTCGGTAATGTTTTCCAGGCATGTATAAAGCCTTAAATGGGTCAGACGTGGGAGGTTGAGTTGGTAGAGCCACTGTGAAACATTTACATTGTTTCCAGGCACTCAGACAGCAGCTTCACATCAGCAAATCACCATCCTCCTGAAGATGAGACAAAGGGCAACACAGGGCTGGAGGGGAGAGGAGTGGAGTGTGTGTGAGGCACAAAGCAGCTGCATTAGCCCTGGGTGCCATTCACTGCTGCTGGAGGGAGCAGCAGCAGGCAAGCACTACCCTGGTGTCTAGCTCTACTCTGAGTAGGAAAAGTTACATGATAAGATGGCAGAGCTCCAGCTTAACTGCAGCTTTGAAGCAGCACCCACTCACTGCAAATGGTGGTGAGGTTCCTGTGTAGACATGGCCAGGGTGCAGCACAGGGAGACAGGCTGTGCCACACTGTCAGACCCATGCTGCAGCACCAGTATGACTCACCAGTCGGAGTGCTGGGGAAGAGACCAGGAATGCACCCTGACCTTGGGCCTGCACAGGCTGGCCAAAGGGGTTCCAGAGCACCGTGGAGACCTCACTCAGTCACATGCATGCCACCCATACTGAACTCCAGAGGGTATGCAAAGGGTTTAGCTAGAACACTCTCCCTAGTGTGGACATCTGAGGCAGGAGGGGAAGAGATACAGGGAGGGGGACTATACTGGAGGTCTGTCTGGTGCAGGAGGGAGAAAGACATGGGGTAGGAGCCTGTGACCAGAGGTAAAGCTGAGTTAGGTTATGAGAAGGGCAAACAGAGAGAAAACCAGGACCTGGATTAAAATACGATGACTTCAGCAATTCCTTAGATCACCTTCAGGAAAAGGGATTTCATGTTGCAGTTCCTGAGAACAGGGTGATCTTTGGGGCATGTTTGCTGCTGTCTCCAACACTGGCTGAGGAGAAGGGATGGTATGACCAGACCAAACCCAAATGGGAACCATTCCCCAGGACTCCCGTTTACAGTTCTTGCCTTTGGCTAAGAAGTCCAGTCCACGCAGACCCCAAAAGCCACTTCCCTGCTGCCTACAGGCATAGTGGGCACTGAGGACTATGGGAGAACCCTCACTGTGGCTCTCCCCCAACACAGAATGGGACGTGTGGGCTATCCCTGGGTTCCCTGACCCTCATTCTGCATTCTAGCTGGATACTGCATTGTAGAGGCTGCCCAGGTCTCCTTCCTGCTTCCCCCACTGGAAGGCTACCCATCCTCACCTCTGTTCAGATGGAGTCTGTCCAACACTGATTGCTGAGGTGGCGTTCCGGAACTCCTCATTGGTGGGGAGGGTTGGGATCCCATGGATAGAGCTTGAAGCATTCAGCACATGGAGGCGATGAAGGGCTGCATGTGGAGTTAGAAGGAGAGGGGACCAATGCATTGGGATTCTGCTGGGAGGAGATTCCAGACACTCCAGCATGTAGCTCAAGGACAGCGCAGCCTCCCCAGCATTAGGACATGCTCTGTCCCCTCGGGAACACTGGGTCTGGCTACATAAGGGTGTCTGTGCTGCCTCACTGGCATGCACTCTGCTCCACAGGGAGCCAGAGACCTCATTCTCCATTCCCTTCAGGAGTGAACTAGTGCTAGCACAAGGAAAGTCAATCCCCCATCTCTAGTTATTTGGAGATCAAGCAGCCTGAAGTGGAAGCTGTCAGAGCATTTCCAGTCTAATCCTCACTTGGTGTGGAACTTCCAGGAACTCTCTTGTTTGGGGCAGAAGTTCCCAGCCTCACAGTCCATCCAAAGAGGAAGGATGGATTGCAACCAAAACTGGCTCAAGCAATGTGGGCAGCAGCGGCTGTTATGTTTCTGCCATGGGGGTCATAAAGTCCCCTAAAAATGAGGTATTTTGAATTTTAGGAGAGGGGTAGCCGTGTTAGTCTGGATCTGTAAAAAGCAACGAAGAGTCCTGTTGCACCTTAAAGAGTCCTGTGGCATGCATGCGTCTGACAACATGGGTATTCACCCACAAAAGCTTCAATACATCTGTTAGTTTTTAAGCTGCCACAGAACTCTTTGTTGAATTGTAGGGTTAATTGAAATGGAAATTGTAGTTTAGCAAGTACTTGAATTCACTAGAGGAAGGTAGTCACAGCTTAGTAAGCATGTAATAAATGAAAGGGGGGGAGGGAAGCTCCCTTCCAGGTAAAGAAAAAGGAGTAGGCACCTGACCAAAACAGCCAACAGGAGGCTAGAACTTTTTAAAATGGGGAAAAAAACTTCCCCTTTGTCTCTTGTTCTCCAGAGAAGGAGACACAGAGCAGCAATGCTACAAGCAGTAATGCGATGTGAGGTATAACAATTCATCTTCCATACCTAGAAGAAATCATTGGACAAGGTATGTTTAAGTAGACCCAATTAGGTTTATTTCTTTATTTTGGCTTGTGGATAAAGGGTTCTTTTTACCCCCATTTTAAAAAAGTTCTACCCTCCCATTGGCTCTTTTGGTCAGATGCCCATTCCTTTTCCTTTACTTGGGGAACTTTGTTAACCCTTTACAGGTAAAACAAGCAGAAAACAGCCACCAAGAGGGACTTCATAGCTAACTGGCTGGCTGGGTGTTCATGAAAGGGAGCTCTTATTCCCCTCCCCCCTTTCATTTATTAGACTAACCAACCTTCCCCAGGCTGCATGTGTGATTGAGCCACTGAGTCCTGGGCACGCTGTACTGAGCCAGCAACAGGCAGGGGAGGGAGCTAAGGCCCGGGCCGGGGAGGCTGATTGCTAGGACCGGCTTACAGGGCTGGACAGCCCGGCTGGGCTCTGGGAACGTTACGGGCTCAGGACAGGAGTTGAGGCAGCCAGCGCGGGGAGCCTATGGAGACTTGCTAAGAAGAAAATGCGACCTTGCGGTGGGAAGGGGAAGTGGGCCGGGCCAGCCCTTCTAGTCCTAGCCCCGGCAGGAGCTGCCCGGCCGGGCTGTCCCTGCGCCCAGGCAGCCCCCTCTGCGGGCGTCGGGACACCACCCAGCCCCGCCCTTGCAGCGCTGCCGAGTCCCGGCCCGGCCCGGCCCTGTCGCGACTCTCGCGATACGCAGCGGGTGTGTGAGCCCCGCTCCAGACCACTGACCTCGGCTCAGCAGCCCTGGCAGCCGCCACATCTCGCTCCCGCGTCCCGGCTCCCAGACGGCACCACGCGAGAGACCACAGAGAGGAAACGTCAGGGGTAGAGGGGCCCCGCAGAAACCATGGAGAAGGAAAGTGAGGCCTAGAGGGAGGCAAACGAGCCCATAGAGAGGCAGTGTGAAGGCTAGATGGGACACACCAGAGAGGGTGCATGACAGATAGAACACCCCCGAAACCATAAATAGTAGACTAGAGGGACCATATACCATAGTGAGGCTATGGAAAGGCTAGACGGTGCCAATCCGACCATAGAGAGGCAGTATCTAGGCTAGACTAAGCCGGAACCATAGAGGAGGCACATAGGCTAGAGGGGCAATATGCCATAGAGAGGAAATCCGGGATGCTGGAGAGACAGACTGCCGAGAGAACCTGAGGTTGGGGGTCGATGGGCCCCGCTCGCAGGGAGACTGGCAACATGTGGGCTGTCGGGCCCTGGAGGACCGGTGGGTGGCTGGGGCAGGAGCCCGTTCACCCCGGTGATGGTCGCTGATAGTGTTGCTAACTTTCTAATGGCACAAAACTAAACACCTTTGCCTCACCCCTTCTCCAAGGCCCTGCCCCAGTTTGTTATATTCCCTCTCCCTGGGGTGCAGAAGGGGGTGAGGCTCTGGGGTCAGGATAGGGGTTTGGGGTGCAGGAAGGGGCTCCAGACTTCAGGGTGGTGAGGGATTTGGAGGGGGTTGTGGCTTGAGGCAGGGGGTTGAGGTGTGGCAGAGGGTGTGGGTTCTGGGCTGGGGATGATGGGTTCAGATGCGTGAGGGGGCTCTTGGATGGAGCAAGGGGTTGGGGTGTGTGGGGGTGAGGGCTTTGGCTGAGGGTGCAGGCTCTGAGATTGGGCTGGGGAGTGAGGGATTTGGAGTGCAGGAGGAGGCTCTGGGTTTTGCGGGGGTGTCAAGTCTGGGCATGGGCTTAGGTCATGTGGCTCCTGGTCAGAGGAGCACCGGGGCTAAGGCAGGCTCTGTGCCTGTCGCAGCTCCACGCTGCGCTATAGCAACAGCCAGGCCGGCTCCTGGCGAGCCACACTTTACGTGGAGTCCCGCCTCCAGATGAGACACAGGCCCAGGGACGCAGCTGCCCAGTGCCCTCTGAGTGTGCATTGGCTCGTGCTGGGAGAAGGGCCATAGCCCTCAGTGGTAGTCTGCAAAGAGAGGCTATCCTCTCTCTGCACAAGGAGGTAGGTGCAACAGTGGAGGCCTCTTGATTCATACTGAGAAAGGGCAATTGGCTAGTTATTTTCGGTGCCTGTACACAAATGCAAGAAGCCTGGGAAACAAGCAGGAAGAGGTGGAAGTCCTGGCACAGTCAAGGAACTGTAATCTGAGTGGAGTAACAGAGACTTGGTGGGGTAACTCAGATGACTGGAGCACTGTCATGAATGGGTAAGAACAGTTCAGGAAGGGGGAGAAAAGGTGGAGAACTTGTACTATATGTAAGAGCGCAATATGATTGCTCAGAGCTCCAGTATGAAACTGGAGGAAAGCTTGTTGACAGTTTTGGGGTTAAGTTTAGAGGTGAGAGCAACATGGGTGATGTCCTGGTGGGATGAGGCTTTGGACACAAACAGAAGTTTCTAGAACACAGGTCCTGGCTCTCATAGAGGACTTCAGTCACCCCGATATCTGCTGGGAGAGCAATACAGCAGTGCACAGACAATCCAGGAAGTATAGGGGACAATTTCCTGGTGCAAATGCTGGAGGAACCAAATAGGGGCAGAGCTCTTCTTGACTTGCTGCTCACAAACAGGGAAGAATTAGTAGGGGAAGCAAAAGTGGGTGGGAAGCTGGGAGGCAGTGACCATGAGATGGTTGAGTTCAGGATCCTGACAAAAGGAAGAAAGGAGAGCAGTAGAATACAGACTCTGGACTTCAGAAAAGCAGACTTTGACTCCCTCAGGGAACTGATGGGCAGGATCCCCTGGGAGAATAACATGAAGGGGAAAGCAGTTCAGGAGAGCTGGCTGTATTTTAAAGAAGCCTTATTGAGGATGCAGGAGCCAAATCCTCCTGATGTGCAGAAAGAATAGTAAAATATGGCAAGCAACCAGCTTGGCTTAACAGAGAAATCTTCAGTGAGCCTAAATACAAAAAGGAAACTTACAAGAAGTGGAAACTTGGACAGATGACTAGGGAGGAGTATAAAAATATTGCTTGAGCAATCAGGAATGCCAAAGCACAATTGCAATTGCAGCTAGCTAGATATGTGTAGGGTAACGAGGGTTTCTACAGGTATGTTAGCAACAAGAAAGGGAAAGTGGGACCCTTACTGAATGGGGGAGGCAACCTAGTGACAAATGATGTGGAAAAAGCTAATGTACTCAATGGTTTTTTTGCCTTGGTTTTCACAGATAAGGTCAGCTCCCAGACTGCTGCACTGGGCAGTACAGTATGGGGAGGAGGTGAACAGCTCTCAGTGGTAAAAGAACAGGTTAAGGACTATTTAGAAAAGCTGGACATGCACAAGTCTATGGAGCCGGATGCAATGCATCTTAGGGTGTTGAAGGAGTTGGCTGATATGATTGCAGAACCATTGGCCAAGGGCAAGTCATGCCTGACCAACCTATTGCCTTCTGTGGTGAGATAAGTGGCTCTGTGGATATGGGTAAAGCGGTGGATGTGATATACCTTTACTTTAGCAAAACTTTTCATACAGTCTCCCACAGTATTCTTGCCAGCAAGTTAAAGATGTACGGATTGGACTATAACAAAGATCGGCAACCTTTGGCCCACGGCCCTGGCAGGTTTGTTTACCTGCTGTGTCTGCAGGTTCAGCCGATCGTGGCTCCCACTGGCCGCAGTTTGCCGTTGCAGGCCAATGGGGTGGCAGAAAGTCGTGGCCAGCACAATGCTCGGCCCGCGCCGCTTCCCGCAGCCCCGTTGACCCGGAGCGGCAAACTGCAGCCAGTGGGAGTTGCAATTGACTGAACCTGCAGAGGCGGCAGGTAAACAAACTGGCCCACCAGGGTGCTTACCTTGGCAGGCCACGGGCCAAAGGTTGCCAATCCCTGGACTAACAAATTTATTTAAGCATGAGCTTTCATGAGCTCACGAAAGCTCATGCTTAAATAAATTTGTTAGTCTTTAAGGTGCCACAAGTACTCCTGTTTTTTTTTTGTGGATACAGACTAACACGGCTGCTACTCTGAATCCCTGGACTGTAAGGTGGATAGAAAGCTAGCTAGATTGTTGTGCTCAATGGATAGTGATTAACGGCACGATGTCTAGTTGGCAGCCGATATCAAGCGGAGTTCCCCAGAGGTTAGTCCTGGGGCCAGTTTTGTTCAACATCTTCATTAATGATCTGGATGATGGGCTAGATTGCACCCTCAGCAAGTTTACGGATGACTGTAAGCTGGGGGGAGAGGTAGATATGCTGGAGGGATAGGGATAGGGTCCAGAGTGACCTAGACAAATTGGAGGATTGGGCCAAAAGAAATCTGATGTGGTTCAACAAGGACAAGTGCAGAGTCCTGCACTTAGGACGGAAGAATTCCAGGCACTGCTACAGGCTGGGGACCGACTGGCTAAGCAGCAGTTCTGCAGAAGAGTACCTGGGAATTACAGTGGATGAGAAGCTGGATATGAGTCAGTGTGCCCTTGTTGCCAAGGAGGCTAACAGCACATTGGGCTGTATTAGTAGGAACGTTGCCAGCAGATCGAGGGAAGTGATTATTCCCCTCTATTCGGCACTGATGAAGCCACATCTGGAGTTTTGCATCCAGTTTTGGGCTCCCCCACTACAGAAAGGATGTAGACAGTTTGGAGAGAGTCCAGCAGAGGGCAGTGATTAGGGGACTGTGGCACATGACTTATGAGGAGAGGTTGAGGAGGATTTGATAGCAGTCTTCAACTACCTGAAGGGAGGTTTCAGAGAGGATGGAGCTTGGCTGTTCTCTGTGATAACAGAACAAGGAACAATGGTCTCAAGTAGCAGTGGGGGAGGTCTAGGCTGGATATTAGGAAACACTTTCACTGCCAGCCATCTATCGGTCGGACGGCCATGTCTCCCTTGATTTATTTCCTGACACCACCTTGCACAGAGTAAAAGTTACCAAGAGCTTTGGGTTGAAAGAGCCGCGGGTAACAACCTGATTAGAATTCCAAGCACTGGAATTGGTTACCTAGGGAGGTGGTGGAATCTCCATCCTTAGAGGTTTTTAAGGCCCAGCTTGACAAAGCCCTAGCTGGGATGATTTAGTTGGTGTTGGTCCTGCTTTGAGCATGGGTTGGACTAGATGACCTCCTGAGGTCTCTTCCAACCCTAATCTTCTATGATTCTATGATTCAATTAATATTAACAACAAGAGAGAAGGAATGCAAGCCAAAATAGAGAAAGAACAGGTTAAAGAATATTTAGATAAGTTAGATGTATTCAAGTCAGCAGGGCCTGATTAAATTTTTCTTAGATTACTCAAGGAACTAGCTGAAGCAATTTTGGAACTGTTAGTTATTATCTTCAAGAATTCATGGAAGACAGATGAGGTCCCAGAGGACTGGAGAAGGCCAAATATTATACCTGTCTTTAAAGGGGGAACAAAGAAGACCCAGGGAATTATAAACCAGTCAGCCTAACTTTTATATTTGGAAAGATACTGAAACAAATTATTAAATAATCCATTTGTAACCACCTGGTTAGCTGATAGTTATAGTAAAGTTATAAGGAATAGCCAGCATGGATTTATCAAGAATAAATCATGCCAACCAACCTAATTTCCTCCTTTGACAGAGTTACTGGCCTAGTGGAGCGGGGAAATCTGTAGACATTGTATATCTTGATTTTTAGTAAGGCTTTTGCACAATCCCACATGAAATTCTCTTAAGCAAACTTGGGAAATGTGGTTTAGTTGAAATTACTGTAAGATGAGTGCACAACTGATTGAAAGGCCATACTCAAAAAGTAGCTATCAATGGTTCACTGCCCAACTGGGAGGACATATCTAGTAATGGCCCCAGAACTGACCCCTGAGGAACCTCACGAATCAATATGTTCATTAGTGACTTCGATATGGAAGGGAGAGTAGGCATATAACATTTGTGGAAGACACCAATTTGTGGGAGGGGTTACTAGAACTTTGGAGGACAACCAGTAAAGTGCCTGAAACCACTACAGCTTATTGTTAAAGCAACCTATTAAGCAGTCTCAGGTTGACCAAGGCAGGAGGGGAGGGGGTTTGAGGTGCCACAGAAAGGGCAGCTTGACCCCGTGCCCTTCCTGATAAGAACGGAGTTGAAGTTGCTGATATGTGCATTTTAAAAGAACAGGATGTGCCCAAGGAATGTCTATTGGGGTCTCAAGGCTGCAAACTCTGGAAAAACCCACACCCGAAGGAACCTCTTGCTTGACCCTTGAAACTGCTTACTTAACAAGTTTTCCTTAAGGGACATGTCATTCTATTACTAATGTATAAATAAGGGGGAAAAGTTTGAGATAGTTGGATTCGTTTGGGGACTCTTTTTGGACTCTCTCTGTGGATACATCTTGCGGTCCCCACCAGCAGACAGAAGATTTGGCCACCAGAAGCCTGCTGCTGTGTCACTCGAGAGCCACACTCAGCTTTGGTAATTATCAAAGGTTGGGGGTGTTTTACTAACTTGTTGCGGACGTGTGTGAGTGCTTGAGACTAAGTAAAGTTTAGCTTTAAGTGAAAGCACTCTTGTGTTGTCCTGTTTGTGCCAGCCATCTATCGGTCGGACGGCCATGTCTCTCTTGATTTATTTCCTGACACCACCTTGCACAGAGTAAAAGTTACCAAGAGCTTTGGGTTGAAAGAGCCCCAGGTAACAAGCCGATTAGAATTCCAAAGGATCTTGATAAATTAGAGAATTGGTCTGAAATCAACAAGATACAATTAATATAGACAAATGCAAAGTACTACACTGAGGAAGAAAAAAATCAAAAACACAACTTCAAAATGGGGAATAACTGGCTAGTCAGTAGTACTGCTGAAAAGGATCTGGGGTGGATAGTGCGGATCACAAATTGAGTACGAGTCAACAGTGTGATGCACTTGCAAAAAAGGCTAATATCACTCTGGGTTGTATTAATAGGAACGTTGTAGTTAAGATCTGGGAGGTAATTGTTCCACTCTATTCAGCACCAATGAGGCCTCAACTGGTATTGTGTCAAATTCTGGGTGCCACACTTTAGGAAAGATTTGACCAAATTCGAGAGTCCAGAGAAGAGAAACAAAAAATGATAAACGGTTTAGAAAACTTGACTTACGGGGAAAAGTTAAAAAACTGGGCATTTTTAGTCTTGGAAAAGACAACTGAGGGGAACCTGATAACAATCTTCAAATAGGTTAAGGACTGTTATGAACAGGATGGTAATCAGTTGTTCTCCTTGTCCAGGACAAGAAGAAAGGGGCTTAATCTGCAGCAATGAAATTTAGGCTAGCTGTTAGGAAAATCTTTCTAATTGTAAGGGTAGTTAAGCTTGGGAATTAGGTTTCCAAGAGAGCTTGTGGAATCCCTGTCTCTGGAGGTTTTTAAGAACAGGATGGACATACACCTGTCAAGGATGGTCTGCCTCGTTTACTTGGTTGTGCCTCATTGCAGAGGTCTGGACTTGATGACCTTTCAAGGTCCCTTCCAGGTCTATAATTCTATGATATCTAAAGAAGGCAAGTGAATTGTTGGCTGCAGATTGCGTATCAGTGTTTGCCTGCCCCCCATACAACTGGATTACATTTGTTGATGTTTCTTGTTTAGTTTTCTTCACTCAGAAGATGCTGCTACACCCAGCATTCCCTCTAATTTTTCCCATGCATGTGCAGAATGAATTTTATTATATGCACCAATATGGAAGTGATGTCACACAACAAAATTCATGTGGTGCGGGTGGGGCTAAGGGGTTTGGAGTGTGGGAGGGGGCAGAGAGTTGGGGGTGAGGGCTATGGGGTGGAGCTGGGGATGAGGGGTTTGTGGTGCCAGGCTTCCCCGGGTCTATAGTGGGGGAAGAAAACTCCCCCAAGCTCTCTTTCCCCACAGCAGCACCTGGGCTGGGGGGAGAGACGCCTCTCTTCTCTGGGGCTGTGGGAGAGGCATCTCTCCCCTCCGCAGCCTGAGCACTTGTGTGGCAGTTAATTGGCTGCTGCGCAACTGCGCAACTTAGAGGGAATTTAGGCTATACCCATTTCAGTAAGTTGGTGATCCAACTGAGCTCTCTCCTGCCATCTGTTGACAATCTGGAGGAAAAGATGTAATGAGCAGACATTATTTGCATAGACACACCTACTTTGCCAAAATGATCATTCTTGACTGTTATTCAAATATGAAATTTGCAGAACTACTAATGGTGCTATGTAACCTACCACTTAAGGGATAGCTAATGTGATGCCAGTTTTTTAAAAAGGCTCCAGAGACAATCCTGACCATTAGAAGCCGATAAGCCTAACTTCAGTACCAGGCAAATTGCTTGAAACTGTAGTAAAAAACAGAATTATCAAATACACAGATGAACATGTTTTATTGAGGAAGAGTCAACATGGCTTTTGTAAAGGGAAATCATTCCTCACCAATCTATTAGAATTCTTTGAGGCGGTCAACAAACATGTGGACAAGGGTGATATAGTGTACATGGGCTTTCAGAAAGCCTTTATAAGTTCTCTCATCAAAGTCTCTTGAGCAAAGTAAACAGTCAGGGGATAAGAGGGAAGGCCCTCTCCTGGATCAGTAACTGGTTAAAAGACAAGAAACAAAAGGTAGGAATAAATGGTCAGTTTTCAGAATGGAGAGAGGTAAATAGCAGAGTCCCCCAGGGATCTGTATTGGAACTAGTGCTTTTCAACATATGTGAGATGACAAACTTTGCAGATGATACAAAGTTACTCAAGATAGTTAAGTTCAAAGCAGACTGCAAAGAATTACAAAGGGATCTCACAAAACTGGGTCTCTGGGCAACAAAATGGCAGATGAAATTCAGTGTTGGTAAATGCAAAGTAATGCATATTGGTAAATATTATCCCAACTATACATACAAATGATGGGATCTAAATTAGCTGTTACTGCTCAGGAAAGAGATCTTGTAGTCATTGTGGATAGTTCTTTGAAAACATCCACTCAATGTGCAACAGCAGTCAGAAAAGCTAACAATGTTAGAAACCATTAGGAAAGGGATAGATAAGATGGTAAATATCATAATGCCACTGTATAAATCCATGGTACGCCCACATCTTGAATACTGTGTGCAGTTTTGGTTCCCTCATCTCAAAAAATGGAAAAGATGCAGAGAAGGGCAACAAAAATTACTAGGGGTATGGAACAGCTTCCATGTGAGCATAGATTAAAAAGGCTGGGGATCATTTAGTTCAAAAAAGTGATTAAGGGAAGATATGAGTCTATAAAATCATAAATGGTGTAGAGAAAGTGAATAAGGAAGTGGTATTTACCCCTTCATATAACAAGAACCAGAGGGTCACTCAATGAAATTATTAGGCAGCAGATTTAAAACAAACAAAAGTACTTTTTTCACAAAGTACCCTGACCAGAACTCATTGCCAGGGGATGTTGTGAAGGCCAAAACTATAATTGGATTAAAAAAATTAGATAAGTTCCTGGAGGACCTTATCAAAGGATCTAACATCAATGGCTGTTAGATGGTCAGGGATGCCACCCCATGCTCTAGGTGTCCCTAGGCCTCTGACTGTCCGATGCTAGGACTGGATGGCAGGGGATGAATCACTTGATGATTGCCCTGTTCTGTTTATTCCTTTTGAAGCACTGGGCATTGGCCACTGTCGGAAGACAGGATTCTGGGGAGATGGATCACTAGTCTGACCCAGTATGGCCGTTCTTATGTTACAGTGATCCAGTTTGACTGTTTGGGGATTAAAATCACTGAAGTCTTGGATGCAAGGGTAATGAGATGCTGGCATCCTTACTGTGTGACTAAAGGGCATCAGAACTGTAAATAACATGCCCTAATTGGAGGGGTCCACATAATGTGAACCTTACTCACTAAGCTTGGGATAGTGATGCCAAATGCAAGTGGAAGACGGAGAGGGTAAGAACAGGTGTTTCTCCCCGGTGGTGAGAATTCTGTTTAAAATGTCCTAGGTGTCATTTGACTCTTGTGTTTAAAGACAGAACTTACTAGACTTAATTGAGAGTCTTTGTTTCTTCCCAGTGATCACTAGAGCTGAAATCATTGATAGGCTGGTCTAGGAGTCTGATCCTTAGACCTGTGTGGGGACAGTGTTTCAGTAAAAGACAGCATAGAGGATGCAGTGGCAGTGAGGTTTCTCCATACCCAGTGAAGTCACTTGAGCTGAAATCACTGAAAAGTGGGCTAGGTGGTGGAACCTCAGAACACAGCATGGTGGATAAAGGCAGCGTAATGAGAGACACCACAGCACCAGCACCAAAGGTGTCACTACTAGCTGGGCTAGGTGGTTGTGGGCTGTAGGACCAAGGACACAAGAGTACAGAAGCAGTTGGAACAGCAGAGGCAGCAGCAACTATGGCAAGCAGCAGTAGCTGCCAGAGCAAAGAGCAGCAAGAAGTGGCAGCAGCAACAAAGAGGCAGTGGCAGAGGCATCACTCACATTCTTCTCAGAAGCTGGAGGTGAATCCCCTGAATTCACCCCTGATCTCCAGGACTTTGCTGACCTTGGACATCAGACTGTAAACAGTGTGCAGCAGGAGGAAAGAAGAAGTGGCATGTTAAAGGGACATTTGTCCACTGGACATTCAAAATTTCAAGGTGAGGCAAAGGACTACTGCCCGGGATACTTTGGTTGGAGTTTTTATTTAGTGTTTGCATGCTTTTGAGTCATTGTTCCTGTAAATGAATGCTTTGTTCCCTCTCCCCTTTGATAAAAGTTCTCTCTTTGTTATATAGACTCAGTGCTTGCGAATGGGGAAGTATTACCTTTTAGGATTTGTCTACACTGCAGTTAAACACCTGTGGCTGGCCCATGCCAGCTGACTCAGGCTTGGGCTAAGGGACTGTTAATTGTGGTGTAGATGGTCCAGCTCAGGCTGCAGCCTGAGCTCTGGAACCTTTACACCTCTGAGTCCTAGAGTGTGGGCTCCAGCCCAAGACTGACCATCTACACCATAATTCAACAGACCCTTAGCCTGAGCCCTGTGAGCCTGAGTCAACTGGCACGGGCTAGCTATGAGTTTTTAATTTCAGAGTAGACACATCCATAGAGGTAGTCAGGGGAGGTTTTTACTTTTTCCAGATTTTCGGGTGGGGGTTTGAGGTGGTTCGGTTTTGTAATGTTAAGAGAAACCCCTAGACATGGAGCCCATCCCTTGTTGCTGCCAAAACAACCTGGCAGAAGAGTTACAGAAGGATTTTGCTTTTATGTGGCATCAGCAAGAGAATGTTACAGAATGGCACTTTAGCTGCACCAACTGAGAAGCAGTTTCTGTTTAAAGCAGTCTTTTTTCCAAGTGCTGTAACATCCTCATGTGCAGTCATATTGTCCTGGACATTGGTGGGCTGGCAAAGAGCTTGTGGGGTCACCTGCTTAGGGTGTATGACACTACCCAGGATACAGTCTGGAATGTTGAACAACAGTGTCCCTTTAACTCTCTAGGCTGGGATGCCTTTTACACTGTTTTGTGATCAGAACATCAACGCCTGGCCTGCTTACACTGCCTTCAGCATGCAGATTCACTCCCAGCTAAATACATGAGCACTCTGAGTAGTCACTCATGAATTATATACAGTGCCACACCCATGAATTCCTAGTCCCAACCTTGTCCCCCTAGCAATGTGCATCTTGTACTGTCCAGCACACTGCTGAACAATGCAAGCTCATAGAAAGTCTCTCATTTCATCAAAGGAAAATGATAATGCACCAGCCTTGTTATCCCAGATGGAGTTTCCCTACACACTCTACTGCAAACACACTGGCTAATATAAAACAATTAGATAAAATCTATTTGTTGTAGTTAATAAACTTAAGTGATTACAAGTTATGATGCATAAAAGTCAGGATTGGTTACAAAAAGAAAATAAGAGCAAAATGCAAGCTAATGGCTAACTTAACAAACTAACAAAATTCAAAGTGAAGATTTGCCTCATCACACGCTGCAGTACATTTCACAGGCTGGGTTTCCTTTCAGTTCAGGACACACACACCCTTAGTTCAGTATCTTCAGGTATTCATTGATGGGAGGAGGAGAGGTGAGTTGGGGAGTTTTATTATTATAGCCCTTTCCCCTCTTTAAGGATTATCCCCAACTGGGTGCAGGCAACTGGAGCTGAGGTTTGAACCATCCCTGTGATGAAATGTAAATGTCTTCTTCACCTCTTCCCTCTGCTGGAGATTGGCTGCTTAAGCAGGTGGTAGTCGTTCACACTGGCCCCAGCCAGGTGTTATCTTTGTCTCTGAAAAGCTGATTTGTGGGTGTAACCCAGAATTACAGTATATTTCAGTAACAATCTTGTAACTTCATATACAGTGTTGTATACATTGTACAAAATTGATCAGTCTTGTAAAAGTGGTGAACATAATGGTATAGGCTGTCACAGAGGATCCCGGTTGTGACAGGTTGGACCCCCCTTCCAGGGCCCGCCTGCTCCACCAGCCTGAGTTCCCTTACACTGTTTTGCCGAGCCAGGATCTCCAGCCTCCTCCAGCACACATGCAGTTAGGGACACACCAAGCTTTGGAATCGCACAGAGTCTGCAATCAGCTTTGCATGGGAAGACTCAGCTAGGAAACTGCCCAGCAGTCAAGTCCACACTCCCTCTGGAGAGTAAACCCAAAATTGTATTGTCTTGTGCAGCACAGAAAACTGTACAGCATAAGCTCATGAAATTCGGTCCCTCCCTCAGTGTGGAGGAAGATATGCACAGCTTTTTGCCCAACCGCCCCCCCCCCAGCCAGTTATGAATTGAACAAACTGGGTTTTAGAAAACAAAACAAGTTTATTAATTACAAAGGATAAAATTTAAGTGAATATAAGGGATAAACAGATCAAAACAGATTACTGAGCAAATAAAACAAAACCCACACAAACTAAGCTTGATACACTAAATTAACTGGTTAATAGTAGCAAATTCTCACCCTAAATGTTGTTTTATGCAGGTTGTAGAGTTTCTTGAAGGTAAACTGCACTGCTCCCAGTTTAAATCTCTAGGTATTCCTTTCACAGGCTAGACCTTTCTCACCTGGGCTCAGCCCCTGCCCCAGCTTACTTCCTTTGTTTTTTCAGGTGTTTTCAGCAGTCTTCCTTCTTGGGTGGGGAGGCAGTGGAGAAGAGCCTAGATTAACTCACTCCCCAGCCTTAAATAGGATTTGCATATGGCAGGAATCCCTTGTTTCCCAGTTTGACACCCCCCCCCTTAATGGAAAAACACTAGAAGTCCAAGATGGTGTCCAGTACCAGGTGACATGATCATCTGAACCTGGAGTGTCAAAACAGCATCCCAGGAAACTTTTCAGGAAGGAGGGAGATTAGCACCTTCAGAGTTCTATTGTTCTCCTGAATGGCCCATCCAGGCTGACTGCATACTATCTGGTGGGCATTCCCCAAGTTGTAATTGTTACATAGTCAATATTCCTAACTTCAGATACAGAAATGATACATGCATACAAATAGGATAATTATATTTAGTAAATCATGACCTTTCCACTAATACCTCACATGACCCATCTTGTGTAACTTTAGCGACCTCGTGGCCAAGATGGAGTCTGCTCTACAGGCAGCTCTGGCCAAGAGAAGGCATGCGCAAGAATGCATCAGGAAAAATCCCTTCCACCCTAGGGGCACCTGTTCCAAACCCCCCAGAGTGAACACACGCCCCCACAGGAAAAGTACAATGGATATAAGTGTAACCCTTCTGCCCCTCTAAGTTGGCAGCAACAAGGGCCGGGTTCAGTATCCAGGGGTTCCGTTTCAATAACACAATGCAAAACCGGCTCGAGCCCCCACCCAGTGACCTGGGACAATTACCTACCACCCCCCCCCCCCGGGCACCTCTAGGAGGCACTACTTCCCCACTCGCAAGCACAGAGTCTGAGTGTAGCAAAATCCTTTTAATAAAGGAGGGAACCAATGCGGCATCACGTTGGAGAGACACCACAAACAGGACTATACACAAACCATAAGCAAAAAACCCACCTCCAAGTACATTTGGCAATGTCCTTTCCGCCTTAGGGTCTTAAGTCCAATCACCCCAAAGTCCAACAACCCAAAAGTCTCTGTCTCTGGTCAGTGCCACCCCAGAGTTCAAAAGTTTATCTGCAGAGTTTTACACCCCCCCCCCAGCCTGGGTGGAAATGGGGGGGGGGCGCACACAGGGTGTTAAGGGACACCTTACGTGGGCCAGGGCCGACTGCCCTGCTTCTCCATGGAGTTCTGCTGCAGCTGGCTCCACTCCACCAGCTGTGCTGTTCCTCCAGCAGACCCGTGAACCACGTCAGCCATCCCAACAAACCGCTCCACACTGCTCACTGTTCTATGGGCTGCTCCAACATGCTGCAGGGTGCTCCACTCTGCCAGCCGCTTAACAATCGATCTTCAGGCTCCCCCACTCAGTGATCTCAGCTCAGTAAGCTTAGCTCTTTTAGTGATTTCAGCTCTTAGTGGTTTCAGCTTGTAGTAGGGGAGCCCCAGTGCCACATTAACCCAACGTGAATTCAGGTCAGCAGCCTCTAGATGAACTCCTAAAGGATTAAAAATTAGCTCTGTTCTTTAACAGTGGAGAAAGGAGGATGTGCAATTGGTGTTCCAGGACCTCAAAAGGGGCCTATACCATCAGGTACACACACCAGTCCCCAACCTCTCTTCCTTTCACTGGTTTTGGAACCCATGTCCCTTGTCTAGCAAGTACTATTTAATGTAGGTTGAGTCATTTCTGTCATAAAGCAGTCTCATAGTTCCTCATTCACATAATTAAGGTGACAGCACTTTTTTTCCTTCCTGCCCCAATAACAAAGAAATTGGGGATCCCACAGCTATGAAAATAACCATCCCAGGCTGCTGTGTGTTATGCTAAGTGGAGTGGGTTTACCAATGCAAATGCACATTCTTGAAATTCCTTTGCCCACTCCTCATAATTTACCACTGGATGTCAGGGTAGAGTTCATCCTGACTCTGCTTACATAAGAAAGGGAAATATTTATTTACAGAGGGATGAGAGGAGAAAAACAACAAGGGGAAATATAAGGGGAGCAGTAAAACAGGGTTGCATCCAAGCCAAGGCCCCACTAGCCCAGTGGTAGCACAGTCTGGAAGGGCAGACACAAATGTGTCTGCACACAGAGTTCAGGGGTCCTGAGCAAAGTTCCAGTCCAGTGGTGAGTCTTGGGTGCTCCTGGTTGTCTTCAGCGCCAGTGAACTTTCCCCCAACAAACCCCTCCGGTGCCCTCTTCTACCACTCTCTGCAAAGGCACAGAGTGACCACCTCCCCATTTAACTATCTAGCAACCTTCCACCTTGTTCCCAATGCAGAGTCACAAGCCCCAGTACTCACAGCTCTGGGCAGCCGTGATAATGAGTCCAGATCCAGCCTGTCCTTCTCAAGCAATTCCTCCCTGGCACAGGGCTGCTTCTGTCCTGGGGTGTCCCCGATCGGCCGTCCTGTCCTTCCTAGACTTTAGGAAAGTTCTCTCTGCTACTTCCTTTGCAAGGGTCTGCGGGCTGCTGCCTCTCTCTCTCTCTCCCAGCTCCAGAGAGCCCCTTGGAGTTTCCCTCCTTTTTTCTCACTCTCCCCTCCCCCCCCAGGAAAAAGATTTAAAGGGGCCCTGCTCTCTAAATCCCACTGCATAAAACATATCTTAGTTATGCCATATTCATATCATAAGCATATCTCTATGAAGATTATGGGGCATAGGGTCACACTGGTGTCCATAGTAGATTTGCAGTGAGTTAGAGAATGTGAGCTAAGGTGTGAAGATGGAATTCCAGTATAAGGAAGAGAGACGGTTTCAAGCTATAAGTGCCTGGAAAATCTACAATCCTCCTTTGCCAGATGGCTGATGGCAGGATAGTGAATATTAGTGATCCTAACCATATTCTTGCTAAAGAGCATGGTATGCGTAATGTGATTTACTGTGGAGAGAAGACAGGCTGAATGAGGTTGGTGGGAGGGGGACCATGCTTATGAGTTGGATGCAGCAAAAGCAGGTGGTGGAGGGATGAGTGAGACAGGGTGGGATGAAGTAAAGTGATTGGGGGGGCCAGAGGGGTGAGATATGAACCTCAAGGCATGTGAGCAATCTGGAGAGCCAGGGCACCAGAACTGATGTTCACCACACACCAGCCCCAAAAGGGTTAAGGAACCTGAGACAGGATTAATTAGTGATATAGACCACACATGAGGGATTTAGTTGGGGAAGCAATCTCTGATTGGAAGATGGAGCTCAGCTGAGGAGGTGAGGGCTGGCCCAGTATAAAGCTAGGAAACTGGCACCAGAAATGGCCATAGTGAGAAAATCTTCAGCTACTTTCTGTGCATTAGAGAGGGAAGGAAGGAACCTAGAGAAAAAGTAGGAGCCTGGCCTTGAGTGAAGGGCAGAACTTGAAGAGAGATGATTGGAAAAGAAAGCCTGGATGGAGGATGATGGAGTAGGAAGTAGCCCAGGGAGACTGTAGCAAGGTTGGGGACCCAGAATATTGGGTGGGCCTGGGTTCCCCTACCAGCCATTGACAAAGTGATATTGCCTGGACAATGGGTCCAGTGAGATACTACATTCCCAAAGGGAAACCACATAGTGACCTGGCCAAGTCAACAAGAGGCAGTTGCAGCTCCTGGAGTGAGAGAGGGACCCCAGAGTGAGAGAGAGGAGAATGTGGGGGAGAGGCTGCAAGGGGAGATATTGGACCTGGAAGAGAGCTATTCCTCAGAGCAGCCAGGCAGAGGCACCACCCATGGTGAGTGAGTACTCTGTGATGAATGTCAAAGAGGCCATTCAGAGGGTGTGAGCAACTTCCATGTTTCCAAGTTTATGGGAAACCCTGGGTGCAAGAACTCATGTGACTTGGCATCAAGTCTTGACCTGTTCATCTAGTATCTCCTCCAGGCTACAGGATAGGAACATCAAGGCACAGCAGGCCAGCTCCACAGCACTAGGCAGAACAGGAAGCTCGTTAACACAGAGTTGAGGCCGTGCAGCAGGACCCAGCGGCTGCTTTATTTCTTCCCTTACATGTCCTGGCAAAAACAACAAGGAGTCCTTGTGGCACCTTAGAGACTAACACATTTATTTGGGCTTAAGCTTTCGTGGGCTAAAACCCACTTCATCAGATGCATGGAGTGAAAAATACAGTAAGCAGAATATATATTATAGCACTTGAAAAGATGGGAGTTGCCTTACCGTGTGGGGGTGGGGATGGGGGTTAGTGCTAACGAGCCAATTCAATTAAGGTTGAAGTGGCATATTCTCAACAGTTGACAAGAAGGGGTGAATACCAAGGGAGGGAAAATTACTTTTGTAGTGCTAATAGTGTGTCTAGACAGCAAGTTTGAAAAATCAGGACGGGGTGTGTGTGTGTGTGGGGGGGGTAATAGGAGCCTATATAAGAAAACGACCCAAAAATTGGGACTGTCCCTATAAAATTGGGACATCTGGTCACCCTAAGTTCTAACGAGGCCAATGTAATCAAGGTGGTCCATTTCAAACAGTTGACAAGAAGGTGTGAGTATCAGCAGAGGGAAAATTACTACTTCTTCGAGTGATTGCTCCTATGCATTCCAGTTAGGTGTGCGCGCTGCGCGTGCACGGCTCTTCGGAAGATTTTTACCCTAGCAACTCCGGCGGGCCGGCTGGGCGCCCCCTGGAGTGGCGCCGCTATAGCGCTAGATATATACCCCAGCCGGCCCGTCCGCTCCTCAGTTCCTTCTTCCCGCCCGTGACGGCCGTTGGAACAGTGGAGCGCTCCTTTGACCTCCACATCCCTAGCTTATCTCTGGTTCTCGTTGTATTTAGTGTATATAGTTAGTTAAAATAGTTAGTTAAGTTAGTTTGTTAAGTAGATTAAGGGGAATTAGGGGGGCTTAACCCCTCTTTTCCCGAGCCGGTGCAGGCTCATGCCCAAGGCACCGGGGTTTAAGCTCTGTGCGGCTTGCCAGCGGCACATGCCAATTGGGGACCCTCACGACTCCTGCCTGCGCTGCTTAGGAGAGGCCCATCGCACAGATAAGTGCCCAATTTGCAAATCGTTCAAACCAAGAACGAAGAAAGAACGGGACATTAGATTGAAGCAGCTCTTAATGGAGTCGGCGCTTACCCCTGCGGTGCTGACACCATCAGCTCCGCAGTCGTCTTCGGCGCAGAGCGCCCCAGTGGTTCCCGACCGGTCCGGTACCGAGACTCTTAAAAAGAAGCAGCCGGCACCGATGCCTCGGCACCGTTCCCTCTCGCCATCGGGGAAACGCAAGCCGCAGCAGAAGTCTATCAAGACACCTGCGTCGGGACCGCTCGTCCAGCCGCCACCGCCGGCCCCCTCGGCATAGACCATGCGCGGTACCGTCGACTCCGGCTCCGACAGAGCCATTGAGTCCGGTACCTCCGTGCTCCCCGGTGCAAACCGTGGTCGAGCTGCCTCTCCCATCGACGCCCGAGACTTTCTCGATGGCGAGAGAGCTCATAGAGCTCACAGAGGCACCGAGCCTCCGGCCCCCAGCACCGCCGGTGCGGGCTGTGCAGTCAGTGGGCAAACCGGCCATCATGAGGCCGCCTTCCCCTGACAGACGGGATAGAAGGCGTTCCAGGTCACGCTCCCGAAGACGATCGCCTTCACGCCGATCCAGATCCCGGCACCGGTCACCATCCCGGTACCGTTCTCCATCTCGGCGCCGGTCGCTCCACATCGCGGTACTGGTCGCACTCCCGGAGACGATCCCGGTCCCGGTCACCCAACCGTCGGTACCGAAGAAGGTCCGGATCCCGGTACCGCTCCCGGTACCTGTCATCACGCAGCCGCTCCCGCCGACGTCGGTTGAGATCGCGGTCGACCTCCCGGTACCCGCACGGTCGATGGTCCCGCTCTCGCTCCCGGCACCGCGACGACCGGCACCAATCCCCGGCACCGTCCAGGGACAGACCGGCAGCATCGATGGCGCAGTCCCTGAGCGCCTCTGCCCCCCCGTGGCCTTCCCGCCAACCTTCGGTCGCCTCTCAAGCGGGCAGCGGTGGTGATCTCCGGGCCGATCCCCACGGACAGGACCACGGTCCACAACAGTGGGGCTTCTGGACCCCCTGGGCCTATCACGAGGCTCAAGGGTCCCCTCCCTTCAGCGACCCAGGACCGCCGACCACAGGGTGCCGGAAGCCACGGTCAGCAGGCCTCCTCCATCACTGCTGGTTGAGGCTCCACCGCCACCTGTAGCGGCAGAGCATCCCGTAGACGCGGAGGCTTCCCACCCCATGGACGAACCACCTACGGAAGCTATGGTCCAGGGCCTATCCTCGTCTTCCTCGCCGGATGAGGCGGTGGCGGGGGCGTCAACATCGGACCCCCCACTGATTGACTTGCGGGCCCACCAGGACCTGCTTCAACGGGTGGCACAGGCCATTGACCTCCCGGTCGAAGAGGTCGCTGAAGACGAGGATCCGGTGACCAGGGTGCTTGGAGCTGAGGCCCCGCTGCAGGTGGCCCTGACCATCCAAAAGAATGCCACTACGATCTGGCAGTCGCCGGCGTCCATCCCTCCCACCGCTCGAGGGGTGGAAAGGAAATACTCGGTTCCCCCCAGCGGGTACGAGTATCTTTTCACGCACCCAACTCCGGACTCCCTCGTAGTACAGTCCGTGAATGACCGGGAAAGACATGGGCAACCCGCTCTGGCGCCAAAGTCCAAGGACACGCGGAGGATGGACCTGTTGGACCAGAAGGTCTATTCGGCCGGTGGCCTCTAGCTACAGATTGCCAATCAGCTGGCTCTCCTTGGTCGCTACACCTACGACGCCTTCGTGTCCCTTTCTAAATTTACGGAGCTGATACCAGCAGCCTCCAGACCGGAATTCTCAGCCCTTCTTGAAGAGGGCAAGAAAGCCACCCGGTCCTCCCTCCAGGCCTCACTGGACTCCGCAGATTCCGGAGCCAGAACTTTGGCATCGGGAGTGACCATGAGAAGAATCTCCTGGCTGCAGTCTTCCACCTTGCCGCCCGAGGTCCAGCACACTCTACAGGACCTGCCCTTCGATACCAAGGGCCTCTTCTCAGAGAAAACAGACTCCAGAATTCAGACTCTTAAAGATGGCCAAGTCGCCGTCTGCACCCTGGGCATGCACACGCCAGCTACCCAGCGGAGGTCCTTCCGGCAGCAGCCGTACCAGAGGTTTAATCAGACCAGGCCGCACCCTGACAATCCACGCAGAGGCAGGGTGAACTGCCGGAGACCGTCGGGCAACCGGGGAAATCAGTCCCAAGCGCCCTCCAAAGCCCCTCAGGGGCCTAAGTCTACCTTTTGATGGGACGCCCGAGGACGGCCCATCAGTCTCTTCACCGGATCCTTCCCCGTTATTTTTCAACCGTCTTTCCCACTTCCTCCCGGCGTGGTCCCAGATAACAACAGACAACTGGGTACTGCGCACGGTAGAGTCTGGTTACCGCCTTCAGTTTGCTTCGCCCCCTCCCTCGCACCCACCCTCCCCGTCCCTCTTCAGGGACCCCTCTCACGAGCAATTCCTCTCGCAAGAGGTCGAGACTCTGCTGAGTTTGGGTGCCATAAAGGAGGTGCCGAGCGACATGCGAGGCCAGGGATTCTATTCCCAATATTTCCTAATCCCCAAAGCGAAAGGAGGTCTACGACCTATACTAGACCTCCGAGAGTTCAACAGATACCTGCTCAAGCTCAAGTTTCGCATGGTAACCCTGGGGACCATCATTCCCTCCCTGGATCCGGGAGACTGGTTTGCCGCCCTCGACATGAAGGACGCATATTTCCATATCACAATTTACCATCCTCATCGACGCTACCTGCATTTCGTCGTCAACAGCATGCACTACCAGTTTGCGGTGCTACCCTTCGGCCTCTCCACTCCGCCGAGAGTCTTCACCAAGTGTATGGCAGTGGTTGCCACAGCCCTCCGCCGTCGTCGTATACATGTGTACCCGTATCTCGACGACTGGCTGGTCCGCGGACCATCCCGCCAACTGGTAGCAAGTCAAATGACCACGATCCTAGCCCTGTTTCAGCGCCTAGGACTTACGATAAACGCCGAGAAGTCCACTTTAGCTCCATCACAGAGAGTGGAATTTATCGGAGCGGTCCTGGATTCCAATTTGGCCAGGGCCTGCCTCCCTCGACCTCGGCACCAGGCGATGGTCTCCTTCGTCCGGGACCTACAGTCCTTTCCCACAACAACGGTGTGATCCTGCCTCCACCTCCTGGGCCACATGGTGTCGTGCACGTTTGTGACTACGTACGCGAGGCTGCGCCTTCGCCCGTTTCAAACTTGGCTTGCGTCGGTGTACCGGCCGCACCGCGACCCCATAGACATGGTAGTCACAGTCACGAAACCGACCCTCGCTTCACTCAACTGGTGGCTGGACCCAGAGGTCGGGTGTGCCGGAGTCCCATTCCGCCCTCCTCGCCCGTCCGTCACCCTGACCATGGATGCCTCGGAGTTGGGGTGGGGGGCACACCTCGGCGACCTACACACCCAGGGTCTCTGGTCGCCCCGAGAGCTCTCCCTACATATCAATGTCAGGGAGCTGCGGGCGATCCGCCTCGCGTGTCAAGCTTTCCACGCCCATCTTCAAGGGCGCTGTGTGGCGGTGTTTACGGACAACACGACGGTGATGTTTTATGTCAACAAGCAGGGCGGGGCCCGCTCCTCCCTGCTTTGCACGGAAGCAATGCTCCTGTGGGACTTCTGCATAACCCACTCGATTCACCTGGTAGCGTCCTTTCTTCCAGGAGTGCAGAACACGCTGGCCGACCGTCTCAGCAGGTCGTTCCTCTCCCACGAGTGGTCCCTTCGTCCAGATGTGGTGCACACAATTTTCCGAAGGTGGGGGTTTCCCCAGATAGACCTGTTTGCCTCCAAAGAGAACAGGAAGTGCCACCAGTTCTGTTCTTACCAGGGTCGTTCCCGAGGCTCCCTGTCGGACGCATTCCTCTGCTCCTGGACGGATCACCTCCTATATGCCTTCCCTCCATTCCCACTCGTACATCGGGTACTACTCAAGCTTCGGAGGGACAGGGCTCACCTCATACTCATCGCTCCGGCCTGGCCGAGACAGCACTGATACACTCTGCTGCTCGAGCTCTCTGTACGGGATCCCATTCCTCTCCTGTTATGGCCGGACCTGATAACGCAGGACTTCGGTAGGCTCCGCCACCCGGACCTACAGTCCCTCCATCTTACAGCTTGGTACCTGCGTGGTTGACCCACGCAGGTACCAAGCTGTAAGATGGAGGGACTGTAGGTCCGGGTGGCGGCGGTGCAGCAAGTCCTGATGGAAAGCAGGAAGCCTTCCATTCGCTCAACCTACCTCGCGAAATGGAAGCGTTTCGCACTCTGGTGCGATCAGAGAGACCTTAATCCATTCGTTGTCCCTATTCCAACGATCCTGGACTACCTCTGGTCCCTTAAGGAGCAAGGTCTCGTGGTCTCGTCTTTGAAAGTACACCTAGCGGCCATTTCTGCCTTTCAGCCGCCCGTAGGTCACCGGTCCATCTTTTTCCGATCCGATGGTTTCCCGCTTCCTTAAGGGCCTAGATCGCTTGTTCCCGCCAGTACGACGCCCGGCCCCGTCCTGGGACCTGAACCTAGTTCTAGCCAGGCTCATGGGAGCCCCCGTCGAGCCCGTGGCCACGTGTTCCCTGCTCTATCTATCATGGAAAACGGCTTTCCTCGTCGCTATAACTTCAGCGCGACGAGTTTCCGAGCTTCGTGCCCTAACGGCTGGTCCGCCGTATACCATCTTCCATGGAGACAAGGTGCAGCTTCGACCACACCCGGCCTTCCTCCCTAAGGTGGTGTCGGCCTTCCATTTAAACCAGGACATTTTCCTCCCGGTCTTTTTCCCGAAGCCGCACGCCTCAAGTCGTGCACAACAGCTTCACGCCCTGGACGTCCACAGGGCCCTCGCATTTTACATAGAGTGGACGCCCTTCCGGCGTTCGCCCTAGCTATTCGTAGCGGTTGCTGATCACATGAAAGGCAAGCCGGTCTCCTCTCAGAGGATTTCTTCCTGGGTAACATCGTGTATCCGGACATGTTACGAGCTTGCTCGAGTGCCAGCTCACTCTACGAGAGCACAAGCCTCGTCTGCCGCCTTCCTGGCCCATGTCCCCATCCAGGACATCTGTAGAGCGGCCACCTGGTCTTCCGTCCACACCTTCGCTTCCCACTACGCGTTGGTGCAACAATCTCGAGATGATGCAGCCTTCGGCTCAGCAGTCTTGCACTCTGCCATGTCTCACTCCGACCCCACCGCCTAGATAAGGCTTGGGAATCACCTAACTGGAATGCATAGGAGCAATCACTCGAAGAAGAAAAGATGGTTACTCACCATTGTAACTGTTGTTCTTCGAGATGTGTTGCTCCTATCCATTCCAGACCCGCCCTCCTTCCCCACTGTCAGAGTAGCCGGCAAGAAGGAACTGAGGAGCGGACGGGCCGGCTGGGGTATATATCTAGCGCTATAGCGGCGCCACTCCAGGGGGCGCCCAGCCGGCCCGCCGGAGTTGCTAGGGTAAAAATGTTCCGAAGAGCCATGCACACGCAGTGCGCACACCTACATGGAATGGATAGGAGCAACACATCTCAAAGAATAACAGTTACAACGGTGAGTAACCGTCTTTTTTTTGTAGTGACCCATCCACTCCCAGGCCTGGTCTACACTATGCGTTTATACCGAATTTAGCAGCTTTAAACCAATTTAACCCTGCACCCGTCCACACAACGAAGCCCTTTATATCGATATAAAGGGCTCTTAAAACCAATTTCTGTACTCCTCCCCGACGAGGGGAGTAGCGCTGAAATCGGTATTGCCATGTTGGATTAGGGTTAGTGTGGCCGCAATTTGACAGTATTGGCCTCCGGGCAGTATCCCACAGTGCACCATTGTGACCGCTCTGGAAAGCAATCTGAACTCAGATGCACTGGCCAGGTAGATAGGAAAAGCCCCGTGAACTTTTGAATTTCATTTCCTGTTTGCCCAGCGTGGAGTGCTGGTCAGCACGGGTGGCCATGCAGTCCCAAATCCAAAAAGAGCTCCAGCATGGACCGTACGGGAGATACTGGATCTGATCGCTGTATGGGGAGACAAATCTGTTCTATCAGAGCTCCATTCCAGAAGACGAAATGCCAAAGCATTTGAAAAAAATCTCCAGGCTATGATAGACAGAAGCCACAACAGGGACTCAACACAGTGCTGTGTGACAAGTGTAACGGAAAGCCAAAGAATCAAATGGACGCTCAGGGAGGGAGGGAGGGGGAACTGAGGACTCGAGCTATCCCACAGTTCCTGCAGTCTCCAAAAAACATTTGCATTCTTGGCTGAGCTCCCAATGCCTGAAGGGTCAAAAACATTGTCGCCAGTGGTTCAGGGAATATGTCATCAATTTACCCCCCCTCCCCTCCCTCTTTTCAATGTCACCGTATGTCTACTGGATGCTGCTGGTAGACGGGGTGCTGCAGCACTAAACAGCAGCATCCTCTCCTCTCCTCTCCCTGGTGGCAGACGGTACGGTACAATATGACTGATAGCTGTCCTCGTCATCATCCTGTGAGTGCTCCTGGCTGGCCTCAGTGAGGTCGGCCGGGGGCGCCTGGGCAAAAATGAGAATCACTCCTGGTCATTCCTTTCTTTAAACTTTGTGTCCTGGAGATTCAGTCCTGGCAGGTGGTGCAATAGGGCTGGTAACCGTTCTCATCATAGCAGCTGGAGGCTGTGCTCCTCTTCCCCCCACACACACCCTTTAATGAGTAATGGAGATGTCCTGCCTGGAATATCATAGCAGCTGAAGCTGCCTCCCCCTCATTTTATCTCACTAAAAAGTCAGTGTTTCTTATTCCTGCATTCTTTATTACTTTATCACACAAATGGGGGATAACTGCCACGGTAGCCCAGGAGGGGTGTGGGAGGAGGGAAGCAACGGGTGGGGTTGTTGCAGGGGCACCCCCTAGAATGGCATGCAGCTCATTATTTCTGCGGGATATCTGGGGCTCTGACCCAGAGCGGCTGTGCTCTCTGGTTCTCTAGTAGACTTGCCCCATATTCTAGGCAGGACTGACTCTATTTTTAGACAAAACATAAAGAAGGAAATGACCTGGGAAGTCATTCCCATTTTTGTCCATGCGCCCCCAGCCGACCTCAGCAAGGCCAGCCGGGAGCACCCATGACAGTAGCAGACGGTACAATATGACTGGTAACCGTCTCTGCTACCTTGCAAAGGCAAATGAATGCTGCTGTGTAGCACTGCAGTACCGCGTCTGTCAGCAGCATCCAGTACACATATGGTGACAGTAAAAAAGGGCTAAACAGGCTCCATGGTTACCATGCTATGGCATCTGCCAGGGCAATCCAGAGAAAAAGGGCGCAAAATGATTGTCTGCCATTGCTTTCACAGAGGAAGGATTGAGTGACGACATTTACCCAGAATCACCCGCGACACTGTTTTTGCTCCATCATGCATTGTGATCTCAACCCAGAATTCCAATGGGTGGGGGAGACTGCGGGAACTATGGGATAGCTATGGGATAGCTACCCACAGTGCAACGCTCTGGAAATCGACGCTAGCCTCGGTACATGGACGCACACCGCCGAATTAATGTGCTTAGAGTGGCCGCG
This sequence comes from Mauremys reevesii, assembly GCF_016161935.1. Lineage (NCBI taxonomy): Eukaryota > Metazoa > Chordata > Testudines > Geoemydidae > Mauremys > Mauremys reevesii. The sequence continues at coordinate 39,794,325 of NC_052630.1, read as the reverse complement.
TGCACTCGACTTTATACAATCTGTTTTTAAAAAACGGTTTCTGTAAAATTGAAATAATCCCGTAGTGTAGACATACCCCTAGTCTTTATTCAGGCTTAATTTGATGGTGTCTAGTTTGCAAATTAATTCTAGCTCTGCAGTTTCTTGTTGGAGTCTGTTTTTGAAGTTTTTTGTTGAAGAATTGCCACTTTTAAGTCTGTTATTGAGTGTCCAAGAACATTGAAGTGTTTTCCTACTGGTTTCTGAACGTTACAATTCTTGATGTCTGATTTGTGTCCATTTATTCTTTTGCGTAGAGACAGTCCGGTTTGGCCAATGTACATGGCAGAGGGGCATTGCTGGCACATGATGGCATATATCACATTGATAGATGTGCAGGTGAATGAGCCTCTGATGGTGTGGTTAGGTCCTCTGATGGTGTCCCTTGAATAGATATGCGGATAGAGTTAGCAGTGGGGTTTGTTGCAGGGATTGCTTCCTGGGTTAGTGTTTTTGTGGGGTGTGTAGTTGCTGGTGAGTATTTGCTTCAGGGCTGTCTGTAAGCGAGGACTGGCCTGTGTCCCAAGGTCTGTGAGAGTGAGGGATCATTCTTCAGGATAGCTTGTAGATCCTTGATGGTGTGCTGGAGAGGTTTTAGTTGGGGGCTGTAGGTGACAGCTAGTGGCGTTCTGTTACTTTCTTTGTTGGACCTGTCCTGTAGCAGGTGACTTCTGGGTACCCTTCTTGCTCTGTCAATCTGTTTCTTCACTTCAGCAGATGGGTATTGTAGTTTTAAGAATGCTTGGTAGAGATCACATAGGTGTTTGTCTCTGTCTGAGGGATTGGAGCAAATGCGGTTGTATTTTAGAGATTGGCTGTAGACAATGGATCGTGTGATGTGGTCTGGACAAAAGCTGGAGGCATGTAGGTAGTATAGCGGTCAGTAGGTTTCTGGTATAGGGTGGTGTTTATGTGACCATCACTTATTTGCAGTGTAGTGTCCAGGAAGTGAATCTCTTGTGTGGACTGGTCCAGGCTGAGGTTGATGGTGGAGTGGAAATTGTTGAAATCCTTGTGGAATTCCTCAAGGGCCTCCTTCCCAAGGGTCCAGATGATGAAGATGTCATCAATGCAGCATAAGTAGAGTAGAGGCGCTAGGGAACAAGAGCTGAGGAAGCGTTGTTCTAAGTCAGCCATAAAAATTTTGGCATGCTGTGGGGCCACGCAGGTACCCATAGTAGTCCCACTGACTTGAAGGTATAAATTGTCCCCAAATCTGAAATAGTTATGGCTGAGGACAAAGTCACAAAGTTCAGCCACCAGGTTTGCCATGACATTGTCTGGAATACTGTTCCTGATGGCTTGTAGTCCAACTTTGTGTGGAATGTTGGTGTAGAGAGTTTCTGGCTCTGTGAATGAGGGGAAAGCAGCAGACGTGTTATTCCTTGACTTTAGCAAAGCTTTTGATATGGTCTCCCACAGTATTCTTGCCAGCAAGTTAAAGAAGTATGGGCTGGATGAATGGACTATAAGGTGGATAGAAATCTGGCTAGATCGTCAGGCTCAATGGGTAATGACCAATGGCTCCATGTCTAGTTGGCAGCTGATATCAAGTGGAGTGCCCCAAGGGTCGGTTTTGGGGACAGTTTTGTTCAATATCTTCATTAATGATCCGGAGGATGGCATGGACTGCACCTTAGCAAGTTTGCAGATGACACTAAACTGGGAGGAGTGGTAGATACGCTGGAGGGTAGGGATAGGATACACAGGGACTTAGACAAATTAGAGTATTGGGCTAAAAGAAATCTGATGAGGTTCAACAAGAACAAGTTCCATGCACTGCTACAGACTAGGGACTGAATGGCTAGGCAGTAGTTCTACAGAAAAGGACCTAGGGGTTACAGTGGACGAGAAGCTGGATATGGGTCAGCAGTGTGTCCATATTGTCAAGAAAGCTAATGGCATTTTGGACTCTATAAGTAGGGGCATTGCCAGTAGATCGAGGGACATGATCATTCCCCTCTATTCGGCATTGGTGAGGCCTCATCTTGAGTACTGTGTCCAGTTTTGGGCCCCACACTACAAGAAGGATGTGGAAAAATTGGAAAGAGTCCAGCGGAGGGCAACAAAAATGATTAGGGGGCTGGAGCATATGACTTATGAGGAGAGGCTGAGGAAACTGAGATTGTTTAGTCTGCAGAAGAGAAAATAGGAGGAGGGATTTGATAGCTGCTTTCAACTACCTGAAAGGGGGTTCCAAAGAGGATGGATCTAGACTGTTCTCAGTGGTAGCAGATGACAGAACAAGGAGTAATGGTCTTAAATTGCAGTGGGGGAGGTTTAGGTTGGATATTAGGAAAAACTTTTTCACTAGGAGGGTGGTGAAGCACTGGAATGGGTTACTTAGGGAGGTGGTGAAATCTCCTTTGTTAGAGGTTTTTACGGTCAGGCTTGACAAAGCCCTGGCTGGGATGATTTAGTTGGGGATTGGTCCTGCTTTGAGCAGGGAGCTGAACTAGATGACCTCCTGAGGTCCCTTCCAACCCTGATATTCTATGATTTTATAGCCATAGTGGCTAGGATGGTGTTTTCTGGAAGATTGTAGTTTCCTCAGGAAGTAAGTGGTGTCTTGAAGGTAGCTGGGAGTGTTGGTAGCGTAGGGCTTGAGGAGAGAGTTCACAAAGCCAGACAATCCTGCTGTCAGGGTGCCAATGCCTGAGACGATGGGGCGTCCAGGATTCCCAGGTTTATGGATCTTGGGTAGCAGATAGAATACCCCTGGTCGGGGCTCTATGGGTGCGTCTGTGTAGATTTGCCATATACATAAGCACACTATGATACTGTAGTGCTCCCTCTAAGGGAAGCTATCTATTGTAACAGCCCTTTTGTCACATTTGTGATAGCAAAATTAAACACAAACCTCATAACTTGCTCACATATTGAACATTCTAGTACACTCCCTTAAAATCTATCTAATCACATACGACTTAACACCAACTATTCATTTATTGGTTTTTTTTTATTCTACTAATTGTTAACTTGCTTGAGAACAGAGGTATTTTCCTTTGGGTTTGAGAGGGTTGTTCTTTCATGCCTGTGTCTTGTGTCTCCCTTGCAGGCAGGTTGATGTTGGAGCAAATACAAGTCTTGTAATGACAGGTGAGGGTATGGTGGTGTTTTGAGAGTTGCTCCAATATCTATCAATTGCTCATTGACTTGTGTTCCTGATGTGTCATAGCAGGATGTATTTCACTGTCCTCCATGTCTGTTCATAGTTGGGCATGTGGATTTGTGGTTTCTGTGAAACGAGCCCAGCCACTGCTACATTACAGGAGTGAGGGTTTACCTGTAGCTTGCTCCAGGGGCATAATTTGTCTGGAGGAAATCATTTGATCCTTACAGGTTCTCATGGTTGTAGTTCTGGGAGGTCTTTAGCTCTCAAAGTACTTTACAAAGGAGGTCAGTATCATTAGCCCATTTTTCAGGTGGGGAAACTGAGGTTCAGGGATGTGAAGTGACTTGTCCAAGATCAGCCAGCAGGCCAGTGGTAGAGATAGGAGCAGAGCCCAGGTCTGCTGAATCCCTGCCCAGTGCTCTATCCCCTAGACCACACTTCCTTTGCACATCTTTCTTTTCCTTTTAGTCTGTTACTCTTTCCACTGTGATCAATGGTTGTAATGCTGGAATTATAGGTACCAGGCTACACATGTCTTCTCATCAAGCCTTCCACCAGGCTGCTATTAAGGTTGGCTTGCCACATATACAGCTTTTTTTAATACAGTGTTAGCAATTTTCACTGCCAGCTGGGCTTTGCCATTTGACTGGCTGTGACATGTTGAGTACGTGATGGGACTGAATTCCCATTCCTTGGTAAATTGTATAAACTCACTGCAACGTAACTGAGGTTCTCTGTGTGAAATGACACTGTCTGGGATCCCATGCCTGCTGAAATGCTGCATTGCTTTGTTTGTGGTAGCAGTTGTGCTAGTGTCTAACAGTTCATCTAGATTCAGAAATCTGAATAAGTACTTTACAATAAGGAGGTAGTCTTTGTGGTTTGCTGTGAAAAAGTCAATTTCTACTTTACAAGGCGTGTTGAGGAAGCTGAGTATTTTACCTGTTGCTGTTGTTTTTGTGTTTCCTGCTTTGTCCTACATTTCCCCACATGTATCTGGTCAGAGGCAATGTGGCCCAGCAGATACAGCACTGGACTGGGATTCAGGAGATTTGAATTATATTTCCAGCTCAGCCACTTGCCTGCCAGGTGACTTCGGGCATCTCACTACACCTTCCTGTACTTCAGTTTCCCCATCTGTATGATAGGGAAAATGATGCTAACCTCCTTTGTAAAGTGCTTTGAGATGTAGTCATGAAAAGCGCTACACACGCACTGTGTATTATTGTTATTGGTCATGTTTGGCCAGTATATATCATCTCTGGTTTTTCAGATACAGCTTCAATTCCAGAATGGCTCTGCTATATTCTCAAGAGAACATTTGTTGTCAACAATCTGGCTGTTATGATTCCACTGCCTTTATGTATGAAGCTATTGTGGCCCCTTTTTGACCCAAACTGCTTTGGGGCCCTGAGGATGTTCCAGTTGGTAGTGGAAATTGATGGTATTGAAAATAATGTTATGAGTAATTGCTTATGCATAAGTTTGGACATTTTTCCAACAGGCTGACTTTGTTTGGCCCGAGTGTTGTGATTACATATTGCTATATGGAATATGGCGACAAGCTTAAATTCAACCAAATGTGCTGCCAAGAGACAATTAGAGGAAAAATAGGCAAAAAGCCCCTATGCAGAGAAACGGGTCAAGGTGACCTGGCCAAATTTGCACAGATATGCATAATCAGTGGTAATAAACCCATCAGAAGAAAGAATAACCAAATGAAATTACCAAAGACAGCAAAAGTTACATGCCAATTAAAGTTAATGCATGCACATTATGTTACATGTAATAATATTCATCATATCAAATGTTTTTGGAAGATAAATAATAAATATGTAATTAGCATGTTTGATAAAATATGTTGCGTGAACAAGGTAGTTGGAGTTCATAGGAGACATCTATCCTGACCCACCTACATCCCAGGAGAAGGTAACTGGCCATTAATCTTTTTCTCTATGTCTGTCATTTCTTACCTTTAAGTAGTAATAGTAATTGTCATTGCAAGGAATCTTCTGGTTAAAATAAAGGTTTGAATTAATAAATCAGATTGTCTCAGACTAGAGTGTGTACCTTCTCACCAACCATGGGAGTCTGGTATTTTCTTTGATGCAGTTTTGTTTATTTACAAAGACCATACAAAGTCCTGTGTCTTTGGATGCAGAATGAATCATAGCAGGAAATAGCTTCTTTGGCTCAGATCACCAAGAGCACTCTTTTCAGCCTGCACCCCAGTCCATAATCCTCTCCCCAGGTTTTTTTCCGGGGTCAGCCACCATGCTTTCACCAGATCCATTCCTGGTTTTTCTGTTCTGCCCACCCCACCTGCAAAACAGTATTTAGCCAAAAGCTCCTGAGTGAGTTTACTCACTCCTTTTGTCTTAGGCACGGGCTTTTGCTTAAAGTTATGTTTGAAGGTGAATCAGTTAACCCCAATAAGGTTTTAACTCAACCCATATCAAGGCTTCGCCCAGCACAGTATGCTCAACTTAGCTCAATAGTTGCAGTAGTCTTGAGAAGCATGTGGGATTTCTCCCATAGGCATGACTGCTATATTTGGGGGGGCGGGGGGGAACACTGAAAGCAGTTCCCTTGGCTCATTGGTTCTCTCCCGCTGCCTGGGGTTGAACCCGGGCTGCCAGTGCTGGGAGTAGGCTGGCTTACCGGGGGAGCCCCAGCTGCTGCTGCTGAGGCGATGCTGCATGCCGGGCTCCTGCTTCCCTTCATAGACTCATAGACTTTAAGGTCAGAAGGGACCATTTTGATCATCTAATCTGACCTCCTGCACAATGCAGGCCACAGAATCTCACCCACCCACTCCTGTAACAAACCCCTAACCTATGTCTGAGTTACTGAAGTCCTCAAATTGTGGTTTGAAGACCTCAAGCTACAGAGAATCCTCCAGCAAGTGACCCGTTCCCCATGCTGCAGAGGAAGGCGAAAAACCTCCATGGCCTCTGCCAATCTGCCCTGGAGGAAAATTGCTTCCTGACCCCAAATATGGCGATCAGTTAAAACCCTCAGCATGTGGGCAAGACTCACCAGCCAGCACCCAGGAAAGAATTCTCTGTGGTAACTCAGATCCCACCCCATCTAACATCCCATCACAGACCACTGGGCATAGTTACCTGCTGATAATCAAAGATCAGTTGCCAAATTAATTGCCAAAACTAGGCTATCCCATCATACCATCCCTTCCATAAACTTATCAAGCTTAGTCTTAAAGCCAGATATGTCTTTTGCCCCCACTACTCCCCTTGGAAGACTGTTCCAGAATTTCACTCCTCTAATGGTTAGAAACCTTCGTCTAATTTCAAGTCTAAACTTCCTAGTGTCCAGTTTATATCCATTTGTTCTTGTGTCCACATTGGTACTAAGCTTAAATAATTCCTCTCCCTCCCTAATATTTATCCCTCTGATATATTTATAAAGAGCAACCATATCCCCCCTCACCCTTCTTTTGGTTAGGCTAAACAAGCCAAGCTCTTTGAGTCTCCTTTCATAAGATAGGTTTTCCATTCCTCAGATCATCCTAGAAGCCCTTCTCTGTACCTGTTCCAGTTTGAATTCATCCATCTTAAACATGGGAGACCAGAACTGTACACAGTATTCCAGATGAGGTCTCACCAGTGCCTTGTATAATGGTACTAACACCTCCTTATCTTTGCTGGGAATACCTCACCTGATGCAGCCTAAAACCGTATTAGCTTTTTTAACGGCCATATCACATTGGCGGCTCATAGTCATCCTGTGATCAACCAATACTCCGAGGTTCTTCTTCTCCTCTGTTACTTCCAACTGATGTGTCCCCAATTTATAACTAAAATTCTTATTACTCCCTAAATGCATGACCTTGCACTTTTCACTATTAAATTTCATCCTATTACTATTACTCCAGTTTACAAGGTCATCCAGATCTTCCTGTATGATATCCCTGTCCTTCTCTGTGTTAGCAATACCTCCCAGCTTTGTGTCATCTGCAAACTTTATTAGCACATTCCCACTTTTTGTGCCAAGGTCAGTAATAAAAAGATTAAATAAGATTGGTCCCAAAACCGATCCCTGAGGAACTCCACTAGTAACCTCCTTCCAGCCTGACAATTCACCTTTCAGAACGACACGTCATAGTCTCCCCTTTAACCAGTTCCTTATCCACCTTTCAATTTTCATATTGATCCCCATCTTTTCCAATTTAACTAATAATTCCCCATGTGGACCCATATCAAATGCCTTACTGAAATCGAGGTAAATTAGATCGACTGTGTTTCCTTTGTCTAAAAAATCTGTTACCTTCTCAAAGAAGGAGATCAGGTTGGTTTGGCACGAGCTACCTTTTGTAAAACCATGTTGTATTTTGTTTCAATTACCATTGACCTCAATGTCCTTAACTACTTTCTCCTTCAACATTTTTTCCAAGACCTTACATACTACAGATGTCAAACTAACAGGCCTATAGTTACTCAGACCACTTTTTTTCCCTTTCTTAAAAATAGGAACTATGTTAGCAATTCTCCAGTTGTATGGTACGACCCCTGAGTTTACTGATTCATTAAAAATTCTTGCTAATGGGCTTGCAATTTCATGTTCCAGTTCCTTTAATATTCTTGGATGAAGATTATCTGGGCCCTCCGATTTCGTCCCATTAAGCTGTTTGAGTTTGGCTTCTACCTTGGATGTGGTAATATCTACCTCTATAGCCTCATTCCCATTTGTCATCCTACCATTATCCCCAAGATCCTCATTAGCCTCATTAAAGACTGAGGCAAAGTATTTATTTAGATATTGGACCATGCCTAGATTATCCTTAACCTCCATTCCATCCTCAGTGTTTAGCGGTCCCACTTCTTCTTTCTTTGTTTTCTTCTTATTTATATGGCTATAGAACCTTTTACTATTGGTTTTAATTCTCTTTGCAAGGTCCAACTCTACATGGCTTTTGGCCTTTCTCACTTTATCCCTACATGTTCTGACCTCAATAAGGTAGCTTTCCTTGCTAATCCCTCTCATCTTCCACTCCTTGTAGGCTTTCTGCTTTTTCTTAATCACCTCTCTAAGATGCTTGCTCATCCAGCTTGGTCTACAACTCCTGCCTATGATTTTTTTTGGGATGCAGGCTTCTGATAGTTTCTGCAACTTCGACTTGAAGTAATTCCAGGCCTCCTCCGCCTTTAGATCCACAAGTTCTTCAGTCCAATCCACTTCCCTAACTAATTTCCTTAATTCTTTAAAGTTAGCCCTTTTGAAATCAAAAACCCTAGTCCCAGATCTATTTTTGTTTATCCTTCCATCTAGTTTGAACTGAATTAGCTCATGATCACTCGAACCAAGGTTGTTCCCTACAACCATTTCTTCTATGAGGTCCTCACTACTCACCAAAACCAAATCTAAAATGGCATCCCCTCTTGTTGGTTCTTCAACTACTTGGTGACGAAATCCATCAGCTATCACATCCAGAAAAATCTGAGCCCTATTATTATTACTAGCACTTGTCCTCCAGTCTATATCTGGGAAGTTAAAGTCTCCCATGATCACACAATCCCCATTAGTGTTTACTTCATTAAAAACATTAAAGAGGTCTCTATCCATATCCAAATCAGATCCCAGCGGTCTGTAGAACACCCCAAGTACTATCTCAGGGGAGGCTCTAGTAGCTTTCTTTCCCAGTGTGATTTTTGCCCAGACAGACTCTGTCTTATCGATTCCGTCACTTCTTATTTCTTTACAGTTAACCTCATCATTGATATACAATGCTACTCCACCACCTTTGCCTTTATTTCTGTCTTTCCTAAATAGCACATACCCTTCAATACCTGTACTCCAGTCATGACTACTATTCCACCATGTTTCTGTTATCCCTATAATATCCAGTTTCACTTCCTGCACCAGTAGCTCTAGTTCCTCCATTTTGTTACCTAGGCTCCTCGCATTAGTGTACAAACATCTTAATTTTTGCCGTTTGGTTTCACTGACATTCTTTACCCAGTTAGGCACAGACATTCTACCACTAGTATCACCAATTAGACTGGTATCTATACTACCCTTCCTCCTTATGTCCATTCTCCTGCCCACGGCTGCATCCTCTCTTAGTTTGTTTTCTCCCTCCAAGTGTTGAATTCCGGCGTGGAGATTACCTGGACATCTCCCAACCATCTCCCCCAAATTCCTAGTTTAAAGCTCCCTTAATCAGTTGTGCCAGCCTCCATCCTAGAAGTCTATTTCCTTCCTTACTCAGGTGAAGTCCGTCCCGAGAGAACAGTCCTCTGTACATGAATGCTTCCCAATGGCCGTACATCCCAAAGCCCTCCTTATAGCACCACTGTCTGAGCCATCTGTTGATCGCCATAATTTTCTCATACCTTTGTTGCCCTTCTCTAGGAACAGGCAGAATCCCACTGAAGATCACCTGAGCCTCGATTTCCTTAAGTGTCTTCCCCAGTCTGGCATAGTCTCCCTTGATATGTTCCAGCGAGAATCTAGCCGTATCATTTGTTCCCACATGAAGGACAATCAGCGGATTCTTTCCCACTCCCGTTAGGATCCTTTTCAGCCTCAGGTCCACATCCCGTATCTTAGCACCCAGCAGACAGCACACCCTTCTGTTCTCCGGATCAGCTCTAGTTACAGGCCTGTCTGTCCTTCTCAGTAAGGAGTCCCCAATCACGTAGACCTGTCTTTTCCTGATGACGGTGTGATTCTCCAGTCTATCCCCTGTTCCCTCTGGCTGCAAGTCCTCTCGATTTCTATTGTCCCTTGCAATCCTCCGCAACCCATCCCGTATCCTCCTGGGGCTCACAATTGGTGTTGTCTCCATTGACTCTTCCCCTCTTCCTATAGGACTAGCTGCTCTTCTCTTCTTCCTTGCCCTCTCACCTTCAGCGACCACCTGCTGTGCCCCTTCTTCTTTCTCCAACTCTGCAAACCTGTTCCTGAGCTCTATTTCTCCTTCACTGGCCCATCTTTTCCTCTGCCTGGTTCTCTTAGTCACATGCTTCCACCGTCCACTTTCCTCACCCAGCAGTCTCCCCTCAGAATTCTTTGGTCCTGTTTCCATCTGCAAGTCTAAGCTTATCCCTTCAGCCTCCTCATGTCTTTGCTCCATCATCCGCTTGAACCCCCTTCTACACTCTACCAGAGTTTCCACCTGCATCTCCAGTCCTCGGATCTTTTCTTCCATCAGCTTTATCAGGCGGCACTTCATGCAGACGAAACTCTTTTCAGGTACCCCCTCCAGGATCATGTACATGCCGCAGCTTCCACATCCAGTCATCCTCACTGTGTCTTTCACTGCTGCCTCTGTATCTGTCATAGCGTTCCCACCTAAATCCTGTTAGTCCAGGAAACACAAACCAAAACAAACCTCCAACAGGCACCAGAACACTGGCAGACCACCACCCACTCCCTTCACTAGTCTGTCAGTTCCTCTGCCTAGGTCTCTAAGTCTCTCCCGCACACTCCTCTGTAAACTCCTACTGAAACTCCCCTGTTTACAGCTCTGTTTACGGGGGAGTGTGCCACTGCAGCTGTCTATGCCGCTGCCTGACTGGCTGGCTACCTTTTATAGGACCCCTAAGCAGAGAAGCCCCGCCCCCTAAGCAGGGCTCAGCTTCCTTCCCCATCCCCTCCCCTTTCCTCCCCACACTCTTACATTCCCCTGCCTGATTCCCCTATGCCCTTCTCTTCCCCCCTCCCTATCCCATCCCCTTCCTTTCCCACTGCCTTTTCCTCTGCACCTCACCCTCCTTCCCTCATATCCTGAACCCTCAATCCTCCATGCCCTGCCCCCCACCCCAGGTTGTATAGAAAACAGGGTGGTGGCCATATAGGGCATCCAGCACACATAAAATGGGAAGACCAGCACTAGGACCCAAGAGGTGGTGTCCAGCTGCAGAGACGAGCACTCAGCAGGAGAAGCAGCTCTACCATCCCCTCTGCTTCTGGCCCAGACTTCGGGGGGGGGGGGGAGGAGGTGGGGCATTGACCCCCTCAAACAAACTACGCCGATGGGTGTCTGGCTGTTCTGACAGCATGACACACATGAGTGCTGATAAATCTTTGTTCTCAGATTCTTTCCAGACCCTGCCTTGAAGCTGGCACATAACTAGCTTGGTTGATGCTTTTTATGTCTGTTTTCTGTATTTCTGTTAGACTGAGGCCTGGTCTACACTACGATTTTAGGTCGAATTTAGCAGCGTTACCTCGATTTAAGCCTGGACCCATCCACGCAACAAAGCCCTTTTTTCGACTTAAAGGGCTCTTTAAATCAATTTATTTACTCCACCTCTGATGAGGGAATTAGCGCTGAAATTGGCCTTGCTGGGTCAAATTTGGGGTAGTGTGGACGCAGTTCGATGGTATTGGCCTCCAGGAGCTATCCCAGAGTGCTCCATTGTGACTGCTCTGGACAGCGCTCTCAACTCAGATGCACTGGCCAGGCAGACAGGAAAAGGCCCACGAACTTTTGAATCTCATTTCCTGTTTGGCCAGCCTGGCAAGGTGCAGGTGAGTGCAGATCTCATCAGCAGAGGTGACCATGATGGAGTCCTAGGATCGCAAAAGAGCTCCAGCATGGACCGAACGGGAGGTATGGGATCTGCTCGCCATATGGGGAGACGAATCCATGCTAGCTGAACTCCGTTCCAGTAAACGAAATGCCAAAACATTAGAAAATGTCTCAAAGGGCATGAAGGACAGGGATGCAAGGTAGTGCTGCGTGAAAATTAAGGCGCTAAGGCAAGCCTTCCAAAAACCAGAGAGGCAAACGGCCGCTCTGGATCAGAGCCCCGAACATGCTGCTTCTATGATGAGCTGCATGCCATGCTAGGGGGTGCAGCCACCACTCCCCCAACCCTGTGCTTTGACACCGTCAATGGAGAATCACACATCACGGAAGCGGGTTTTTGGGACGAGGAAGATAGCTCACAGCAAGGAAGCAGAGAAACTGGTTTCCCCAACAGCCAAGATATGTTTTTCACCCTGGATACTGGAGCCAGTAACCCTCAAACCTACCCAAGACGTGCTCCCGGACCCTGAAGGCGGAGAAGGGACCTCTGGTGAGTGTACCTTTGTAAATATAATACATGGTTTAAAAGCAAGCGTATTTAATGATTAATTTGCCCTGGCATTCGCGGCCAGTACAGCTACTGGAAAAGTCTGTTAATGTGTATGAGGATGGAGCGGAAATCCTCCAGGGACATCTCCATAAAGCTCTCCTGGATGTACTCGCAAAGCCTATGCAAAAGGTTTCTGGGGAGGGCGGCCTTATTCCGTCCGCCATGGTAGGACACTTGACCACACTAGGCCAGTAGCACATAGTCGGGAATCATTGCATAACAAAGCATGGCAGTGTATGGTCCCGGTGTTTGCTGGTATTCAAACAACATCCATTCTTTATCTCGCTGTGTTATCCTCAGGAGAGTGATATCATTCATGGTCACCTGGTTGAAATAGGGTGCTTTTATTAAGGGGACATTCAGAGGTGCCCATTCCTGCTCGGCTGTTTGGCTGTGGCTGAACAGAAATGTTCCCCGCTGTTAGCCATGCGGTGGGGGGAGGGGTGAAGCATGAGTGACCTCTCACACCAAACCGGCAGGCCCTCAATACAAGAGGCAAAATGAGACCTTGTAACGAAAGCACATGTGCTGTGTAATGTGAACAACAAGGTTTAACGTGAAAGAGTGTACCCATTGTTCTCTAAAATGTGTCTTTTTAACTATCACTCTCCCTTTTCCTCCATCAGCTGCAAATGTTTCTCCTTTGCAGAGGCTCGTGAAAATTAGAAGGTGAAAAAAATGCACTTGGGATGAAATGTTCTCTGAGCTCCTGCTGTCCTCCCACAATGAAAGAGCACAGCAGAATGCATGGAGGCAGACAGTGTTAGAGTGCAGGAAAGCACAATATGAACGTGAGGAGAGGTGACGGGCTGAAGATGATAGGTGGTGTCAGCTTGCTGACAGAAGGCAAGAGTCGATGCTCAGGCTGATGGAAGATCAAACTCATATGCTCCAGCATATGGCTGAGCTGCAGGAAAGGCAGCAGGAGCAGAGACTGCCGCTACAGCCCCTGTGCAACCAACAGCCCTCCTCCCCAAGTTCCATAGCTTCCTCACCCAGACACACAAGAATGTGGTGGGGGAGGGGGACTCTGGCCACCCAGCTACTCCACCCCAGAGGATTGCCCAAGCACTAGAAGGCTGGCCTTCAATACGTTTTAAAGTGTAGTGTGACCTTGTCCTTCCCTCCTCCCCCCACCCCCCCGTGCTTCCCTCCTCCCCCACCCATCCCTTGGCAGTTATCCCCCTATTTGTGTGATGAATCAATAAAGAATGCATGAATGTGAAGCAGCAATGACTTTGCCTCTGCAAGTGGTGATCGAAGGGAGGGAGGGAAGGGTGGCTAGCTTACAGGGAAGTAGAGTGAACCAAGGGGTGGGGGGGGTCATCAAGGAGAAACAAACAGAATTTTCACACCGTAGCCTGGCCAGTCATGAAACTGGTTTTCAAAGCTTCTCTCATGCGCACCGCACCCTCCTGTACTCTTCTAACCGCCCTGGTGTCTGGCTGCACGTAATCAGTGGCCAGGCGGTTTGCCTCAACCTCCCACCCCCCCATAAACGTCTCCCCCTTACTCTCATAGAGATTGTGGAGCGCACAGCAAGCAGTAATAACGATGGGAATATTGGTTTCGCTGAGGTCTATCCGAGTCAGTAAGCTGCACCAGTGCGGTTTTAAACATCCAAATGCACATTCTACCACCAATCTGCACTTGCTCAGCCTATAGTTGAACAGCTCCTGACTACTGTCCAGGCTGCCTGTGTATGGCTTCATGAGCCATGGCATTAAGGGGTAGGCAGGGTCCCCAAAACGGTTATTTTCCGGTCTGGGAAGAAAGTCCTTTCCTGCAGCTTTTGAAACAGACCAGAGTTCCTGAAGACGTGAGCGTCATGTACCTTTCCCGGCCATCCCACGTTGATGTTGGTGAAACGTCCCTTGTGATTCACCAGTGTTTGCAGCACCATTGAAAAGTACCCCTTTCGGTTTTTATTCTCGCTGGCTTGGTGCTCTGGTGCCAAGATAGGGATATGGGTTTCATCTATCGCCCCACCAGTTAGGGAATCCCATTTCAGCAAAGCCATCCACTATGACCTGCACATTTCCCAGAGTCACTACCCTTGATAGCAGCAGCTCTTTGATTGCATTGGCTACTTTGATCACAGCAGCCCCCACTCCAAATTGATTCCTGACTGACGGGTAGCTGTCTGGCATTGCAAGCTTCCACAGGGCTATCACCACTCGCTTCTCAACTGTGAGGGCTGCTCTCATCTTGGTATTCTGGCACTTCAGGACAGGGGAAAGCAAGTCACAAAGTTCCATGAAAGTGCCCTTATGCATGCAAAAGTTTTGCAGCCACTGGGAATCATCCCAGACCCTCAACACCGTGCAGTCCCACTGGTCTGTACTTGTTTCCTGGGCCCAGAATCGGCATTCCCCAGCATGAACCTGCCCCATTAACACTATGATGTGCATATTGCCAGGGCCCGTACTTTGTGAGAAGTCTGTGTCCATGTCTATGTTCTCATCATTCTCATCACCGTGCTGGCATCACCACCTCGCCTAGTTTTGCTTTGTCAGGTTCTGGTTCTGCATATACTCCAGGATAATGCTCATGGTGTTTACAGTGCTCATAATTGCCGTGGTGATCTGAGCGGGCTTCATGATCCCAGTGCTGTGGCGTCTGGGCTGAAAAAAGGCATGAAACGATTGTTCTGCTCTGATGGAGAGAGGGGCAACTGATGACATGGCTTACAGGGAATTAAAATCCACAAAGGGGGTGGCTTTGCATCAAGGAGAAACACAAACAACTCTCACACAGAATGGCCCCCTCAAGGATTGAACTCAAAACCCTGGGTTTAGCAGGCCATTGATTTCACAGAGGGAGGGAGGAAGCAAATGAATAAAAAACAAATCGGGTCTATTTCTTGTTTTGATCCACTCCATCTATCTTTTACATCTTTAGGCTGGCAGCAAACGGTGCAATTTGACTGCTAGCCATCATCATCTCCTGGGTGCTCAGCAGAAGATGCTGCATTACGACTGCTAGCCACCATCATCTCCTGGGTGCTCGGCAGAAGATGGCAATGACCTGGCTGAGACACTTCCATGTCTGCCCAGACACCCCTGACTGACCTTACCGAGGTTAGCTAAAAGAACACCCAGGAGTACAATAACAATGGCTACCAGTCGTAATGCACCATCTGCTGCCAAAAGGCAATGAGCTGCTGCTGTGTAGCAATGCAGTCCCACGTCTGCCAGCACCCAGGAGACATACGGTGAGCTGAGCGGGCTCCATGCTTGCCGTGGTATGGCGTCTGCACAGGTAACCCAGGAAAAAAGGTGTGAAATGATTGTCTGCTGTTTCTTTCACAGTGGGAGAGAGGGAGGGGGAGCCTGATGACATGTACCCAGAGTCACCCGCGACACTGTTTTTGCCCCATCAGACATTGGGATCTCAACCCAGAATTCCAATGGGCATCGGAGACTGCAGGAACTGTGGGATAGCTACCCACAGCTCAATGCTCCGGAAGTCGATGCTAGCCTTGGTACTGTGGACGCAGTCCGCCGACTTAATGCATTTAGAGCATTTTGTGTGGGGACACACGTAATCAACTGTATAAAAACAATTTCTAAAAAACAGACTTCTATAAATTCGACCTAATTTCATAGTGTAGACATAGCCTCAGGATCTGTATTCTTCTTTAGTTGCCATATTTTCATGCTGCCAGGCTGCTGTGGATAAGAAGTCAGCTATGTACATCACCATCCTGTTAGTGTACTGGGGGAGCTGCCCAGGAGATGAGAGCGCCCCACCCCACATTGCCGAACCGTGGAGCATGGACACACTGCTCCTTGTCCCCGACTGCCCCTG
Organism: Mauremys reevesii; assembly: GCF_016161935.1. Classification (NCBI taxonomy): domain Eukaryota; kingdom Metazoa; phylum Chordata; order Testudines; family Geoemydidae; genus Mauremys; species Mauremys reevesii. Next base: position 39,778,254 of record NC_052630.1, on the reverse strand, counting down.
TCCCTTATCCAACCCCTCAGCTCCCCTAACCATGAAGCTCCTAGCAGCGTTTGGCTCAGTGTGGAGCCAGGAACGCTGCCCTGCAGGAGCACGCAGCCCCCACCCCCCAGAGCTCTGCCCTGTAGCACTGCTGTTTTGGTAGCATGCAGTGAAGGTCTTTTGAGGCTGCTAGCAGTGGCTTTTTAAAAATGCTTTCTCATAGTTGATAGTCACTTTCCCATCCTTGAACATACATAGTAATCAAATTTTCACAAGAAAACACTAGTGTAAGAAATGCCCTTTTCATTATGGGCATATCTTTGTTCCCTTGGCGATCGTAGTCTTGGCACAAAAACTGCTGGCTGTCCTCTTTGTAGGAGTCATGCCCCAAGCATAGGATGACCATATTTTCCAAAAGGGAAAACAGGACACCACACGGGGCTGGCTTGAGGCCTTCCTCCCCCACCACATGCAGGACTGGCCTAAGCCCTCCCTGCTGCCTGCCCACAAGGAGCTGACCGAAGCTCTCCCTGCATCCTACCCACACAGAGCCAGTCCAAGTTCTAAGATTGCCAGGCGTCCAGTTTTCGATCAGAATGCCTGGTTGAAAAAGGACTCTGGCAGCTTCAGTTGGCACAACTGACCAGGCTGTTAAAAGTCCAGTTGGTGGTGCGGCAGGAGCCCAGGCTAAGGCAGGCTCCCTGCCTACCCTAGCTCTGCGCAGCACCTGGAAGTGCCACAAGGTTCCCGCAGCCCTTCGACATAAGGGCCAGCTCTGTAGCTCCCATTGGCCAGGAATGACAACCAATGGGAGCTGCAGGGGTGGCACCTGCAGGTGCGAGGGCAGGGCATGGAACCTCCCAGGCTGCAGGGATCTAGCACCACTTCCCAAGAGCTGCAGTAAGCACTGCTGGGACCCTGAACCTCTCCAGCACCCCAACCCCCAGCCCGGAGTCCTGTCCCACACCCAAACTCCCTCCTGGAGCCTGCACCACGCAATCCCCTCTATGCCTCAACCCAGAGACCACACGCCCAGCTGGAGCCCTCACTCACCCTTGCCCCCGCCCAGTGAAAGTGAGTGAGGATGGGGGGAGAGCGAGTGACGGAGAGAGGGGGGATGGAGCGAGTGGGGTCAGGGCCTCAGGGCAGGGTTGTTTGGTTTTGTTTGATTAGAAAGTTGGCAACCCTACCAAGTTCCCCCTCCTCCCCCAGCGCATGAGTCCTGACTGAGCCCCCCCCAACCCCTGCATGTGGGACTGGCCTGAGCCCTCCTTGCCACCTGCCCATGCTTGGCTGGCCTGAGGCTCCCTTCTCCCACCTGCACATGGGGCTGGCTTGGGCCCAAGCCCTCCCTGCAGCCTACCCACCTGGGGCTGGCCTGGCCCAAGCTGCTTTCTCAAGTCTTCCCTCCTACACAGGGCTGGCGTTGCCCTTCCCCACCCCCCAGAACATTCCTTTGTGCCCTGCTAAGGATCACACCCGACTTTTTTGGCAACACTGTGCATTTGCCCAGTTTGCTCTTGCCAATTGATCATCAGTTGGCAAGAGCAAACAGAACATATGCCCAATTTTGCCAAAAAAGTCGGGATGGCTGGGACAGGGCTTAAAAAAGGGACTGTCTCAGCCAAAACAGGATGTATGGTGATACTGCTTTGAGGGGATCCAAATGCTGAATCCCTGTGCTTTAAGCCTCCATATCCTCTGTGTAGCATCTTCTCCTGAGAACTGAGACCTCAGGGTCTAACTGCCCAGCCCCTGGGAACAGTGCTGATCCTTCGTGCTTCCTGTAGCTTAAACACAGCTTCTCCCAGAACTCCAGTCAGGTGAGCACTCTGGGATCACAGGTTTATTTTTCAAGGTCACATGACAGGCATTCAAACCAAACAGCCTTGGCACAGTATTCTAATGCTATTGTTCTTTACTTAATGGCAATGAGAAATACACAGAGTGCAGAGCATATAGAAAACAACAACGCAGGTATAGCTACTAGTCCTAGACGGATACTTCTTTTCTTCTCTTCGCCTCTCAAGTACTTGGTCTGTCAAATGTCCCCCAAAGCAGGGTGTTGGCTACCCTGAGACCCTCTGTCTTACAGTGTCACAGGCCTCTTCAGATGTTCATTGGGGGAGGGTAACTAACTCACTAACTCTGCTTAGCATTTATACCTCTTATTCTCAAAGGAGTCACATGTCCCAGAAATATGCCCTGTGGGCGTTTCATTACTGGTTTTTCTAATTAATATTTTCGAAGGGGGTTGCAAAACAGACAGAGACCAAAGACCAGTTGACGTTTACCCTCTCATCAATCATTCACTTGAGCTCTTAGTTTGGGGTTATCCAAAAGGGTCAGGGTCAGCCTGTGCCAAGCTCACTGATTGTGTGTTTTTACATTTTCTTTACTTGGTGAGCTGGCCCCAAGCTGATAGGACCACAGTTCTATGTTGAAACACACACACAGATAGAGCCTCTAATCACTCTCAGTAAATTTCCATCCCAACTGTCTGATGCTAAGAGAATCCTGCTCCCAGAGTCCTCTAGTAAATTCAGACATATCAAGCCATACCAAATTCATGTACCCCACATTTCTTCATATCAATCACAGTAATTCATAATAATAATTTGGCCCTGTCCCAACAGGCCCCTCCCCACACCTTCTGTCTGCAGTACCCCCTGTGCTCTGGCACTCCTGCCAGGGAGTGGGCTCAGGGTACGGAGGCTTCCCCCTCCCACCAGGCACTCCTGTCGGGTATCAGGGTCCAGCCATGGGGGCTTGCCCTGTCTTGCACTCCTGCTGGGGAGCAAGGTCCAGGTGCAGGGGCACCCATTTTTACAGCCCCCCCCCCAATTGGACGGGGCCCTGGGCATGGGCGCCATTGGCCCAGTGGCTAGTCCACCACTGCTTATGTGTTCCTAGAGTCTTCACATCTAATGCTATTTCTACCGGGGGTTCTCACTCTGCTAATTCTGGAGTTGTCATGCAGCTTGAACCTTTGGCACAGGTCATTGTAGTGTAAGATACCATTGATAGTACAAACTCATCAATATTATAAAGATTGTGCCAACTTTGTCCTTTAGCTTAGATAGCTCTTCACCCTCCCTGATGTATTTATAGACAGCAATCCTATCCCCTCCCAGCCTTCATTGTACTAGGCTAAACAAGCCTAGCTATTCCAGTTTCCTCTCATAAAACAGGCCTTCCATCCCCCTGATCATCCTGATAGCTTTTCTCTGCACCTGTTCCAGTTTGAATTCATCCTGAACATAGGTGACCAGAAGTGTGCCAAGTATTCTAGATGAGGTCTTACTAGTACCTAGTATAATGGTGTGATGAATTCTCCCCTCCTGGGGAGGGTGCCACCTGGAAGTGAGCCCCCCTAACCCACCAGCCTGGGCTCCCTCTTACACTGTACTGTTGTGACACACTGCAAAGCCCTCTCCATCTCCAGGCTCTAGCCTGCACTTTCCATCAGCGTACATACAGGTAGGGACACACCCAGCTGCAGTTACAGGCAGGGTCTTTGACCAGCCCCTGCATGGGAAGGCTACACCCGCAGGAGTAACTCCCAGAACTGTTCCTGGACACCACATGGTCATAGTTGTAGGTGACCTTCTCCTCTGAACCCCGCTGGGATGAAACCTCCTCCCCGTCCTTGCAGAAGATGATGCGGGTGGCCAGGAGCTGGGACAGCATGGAGCACTGGAGCCGCATGGAGTCCCCTGGCTGGGCAGACGTCTGGCTCAGGTAGAGGATGGGGCCACGGAGAGTGCCTGGGAAGGGGAATGGGTCAGCACTATCAGTGGGGCGTTGGTGGCGCCCAGCACTGTTGGTGGGACAGGATGCAAATGGCAGGTGGGTCTGTGCCACATCGTGGTTGGAGGGTCTGATTACAGCTCAACTGGGCAGATGGGGAGATGAACTCTCTCTGGTGACCGGAAGCTTCATTAAGTGGGATCATTTGGGTTGTGGAAGGGCTTGGAGGCTCAGTGGGCTGGGCGCCAATTGTCTGGCACTGCACACTCTCCTAGAACAAAGGGCCCTGACGTGGGCACCCGGCTGACATAGCTGGAGCAGTACGGCTGGGAGAGAGGAGACCCCTCAGCAAGACCGGCCCCTGGCCATTGAGGGCTGTCTAGGGCAGAGGTTCTCAACCTTCTTTCTGAGCCCCTGCTCCATCCCACAACATGCTATAAAAACTCCATGACCCAGCTGTACCACGACAACTGTTTTTCTGTATATAAAAGCCAGGGCCAGAGTTAGGGGGTAGCCAGGGGTGGCTCCAGGCCCCAGCATGCCAAGCACGTGCTTGGGGCGGCAAGCCGCGGGGGGCGCTCTGCCGGCGCCGCGAGGGCGGCAGGCAGGTTGCCTCCGGCGGTTTGCCTGCAGAGGGTCCGCCGAAGCCGCAGGACCAGCGGACCCTCTGCAGGCAAACCGCCGGAGGCAGCCTGCCTGCCGTGCTTGGGGTGGCAAAATCCCTAGAGCCGCCCCTGGGGGTAGCAAGCCGGGCATTTGCCCAGGGCTCCACACCAAAGAGAGCACCACAAAGCTAAGTTGATCAGGCTTTGGCTTCAGTCCCGTGTGGTGGCGCTTTGGCTTTCTGCCCCACCCCTTGCTGCTGCCTTGCCCAGGCAGCCAGCAAAGAAGCAACTCAGCCAGCCCCTGCTGCACTGGGTGCAGGGTCACTGGGTGCGGCTTCCTGGCCCGGGTCATATGGGAGCTCAGCCTGGTTTATAAAATGGTCCCTTCTGGCCGTACCTTTTCGAATTCTACCTGCTGACTATTAGCGGTGCGGCTGACATTTATGGACAAGGTGCAGGCTGAGTCCATGTGGGGGTGAGCTGCATGGGAGAAACCTGCGGCCATGAAGGGCTGGGAGCTGATGCCATGGGAAGGTAAATCCCTTGGGGCCAGAGCTATGGTGTTCTCTGCTTACCAGAGCTAGTGACCTGAGGGTGGGATGGGTTGTGGACCCATGTTTCACCCCAGCCATGTTTCACTCATGTGTCACCCCATGTGTCACCCATGTGTCACACCAGCCCCCTATCAGACCAGAGCTGAGAGGCAATGGGACAGGGAGGGGTTGGTCAGATCCCTGCTCGGATCCCACACAGCCCCGCGCACCATCCCGGGCCATTGCTGCTGACACCACAGTGAGCAGGGAGCAGCCAAAGGGGTGGTGGCTGGAGGCCTGAAAACAGAGGGGTAAATGCCCTGGGTAGAATGGGGACAGAAAGACAGACGGACTCACCGGGTACTGAACATATCTCCTGGCTGCTGGAACTCAGCTCTGGGAACAGAAAGTGCCGTGCGGTTAGTGCTGGAGATAAAATCTCTCCCTTTTCTGAGGTCCCTCTTCAGAGACAAAAACTGCCTTTAATAGGAAAAAATTGCTGATTTGTGTTTTGGTAAAGAAGCAAACCAGGCAAGATGTTAGATCTGGGGCATGGCACACAGACCTTGGCTGAGCTGGGAACCGCCTTTCCCTTCAGCTCTCTAGAGGGCCAGATCCTCAGCTGGTGTAAACTGGCCTGACTCCAGTGGAACGACACCGATCTGGCCCGGCAGCTCTCACACTCAGTGTTTACACTGGTTCCCATTTCTCTCCCACTAAACGGGAGTTGCTGGCTGTCTAGGCCAGGGGCTGCTCTCAGTTTTGTTTCCTTCCAACTTGCTACGACTTAGCGCAGGGTTCCCGCATACTCACCGGGCAGCAAGAGGCACAGAGACAGGATCATCGGGGCGCCGGGAGGAACCGATCAGGATGGAAACAGCCCAGCAGCTTCTTCTCCTGATGAGATCAGGAGGGGACAATCCACAGTCGCTCCCTGCTCCCACCTGCCCCCTCTGCCCTGTCTGACTTTGGAAGGGAAGCTCTGGTCTCTCTCTCTGCTCTGATCTGCCCCACTCTGCTCCCCAGGGTTGGAGTCTCCACCCAGCTCCTCTTCCTGTTCCCAGGCACCCTGGAGTCTGCAGTGCTCAGGCAGCACACGTTTCAGCCTCTCTCCAACCTGCTCTGTCCTCTCCTCAGGTCTGATATTAATCACTGCTCCCTGTTTCCTACCCTGCACCGCCCCCTTTCCTTGCCCTGGCCACAGCGTCTCTATTTAGGCCTGCAAAATTGAGAACTGAAAGGCTCTGGTTTGCTTGTTTGAGTCTAAACATATCACTGAGGAAACACCTCCTGTCCCATCTCACTGCCCAGGGACCGAGACAGCCCCTGGCTAAAGGCACAGCTGGGCCAGAGTGAAAGGTCACTGGGTGATTGTGGGGCCTGGGATGTTGGATGAGTCTGAATCTTTTGCTACACTCTTTTCTCCAGTCCATGAGGAGAAGGACCCAGCTCCCCCAGGGGAAATTCACCCTCTGGGCTTGAGTTGGACATAAATGGGGTTGTGTAGGACCCCCTGCACAGAGGTGAATTTCACCGCCAGAGAACAGCGATCACAGTTCTGCACTGGCTTCCCCACCTCCTTAGTCTCCACCCGCCCCATCCTCCACATCCAGCTCCAGCCACTTCTACAGAGTCTGCCATGACTTCCCTTCTCTTCTCATTCTGGGTTTCTGAGGAGTCTGCTGTCCCTGCTGAGACACGGGCAGAAGGTCCCTTTCTCCTACCCTGGTTCCCTCTCGAATCACCTCCCCACTGCCGGGGTCGGGAGGAAGAACACAAGGCAGTTGAGAAAGAGCCTCCAGAAGTGACCTCTGAGGAGGTGGGGAGCTCAGATGAGTGTGACTAAGCAAGTGGAGGAACCAGAGCAAAAGGCCAAAGAAACATGAGGGAGTCTTTTGAATAGACATTACCACCTCTGCGGGAAGCCAAATATCCGAGGGCCACGAGGGAAATCTGTCAGGAGTACAAGGCAGAGCAGTTTTGCAGAGCAACTTTTCATTGATGCAGATTGATGCAGGATTGTCTTGGGGTGGTGGCTGGGCACATTTCTCCACTGGGATGGAGTCAGCTCTGCAGAGCAGCTGGACAGGGGATGTTTGGGGTAGTTCAGATGCTTGAGGGATCATCAGCATAGCTCAGGTAAGGGTCAGTGGAACACAGGTTGAGACTACCTGTTATAAGCAGTGCCCAGAAAACAGCAGCATGAAAAAGGTAAATATGTTTTGCTCTTTTTAAAAATATCATTATTTCAAAACTTTTTGTAAAAAATATTTTTTTAAATATTTGCTTTTTTTCCCACCTTTCTTGGTAGCAAAATGGTGAAAATGGAGGGAGGGGAAATCCAAAAGCTGAAACTTTATAAAAAAGTATCCAAATAAGTTTTTTTATGTAAATTTTCATTTTTTTCTTTTCATTTTCCAGTTTTATTTTTACAACTCACCCTGCCAAACAGTTTTAATGTTGTCTTTGAAAAAATGAAAACTTTGGAAATAATGAAAATATTTGGACAAAAACTCTCACTTTGGAGATTACTGCATTGTGGTGGCTCCGTCCAGAGTGACCCCCAGGGCTGTGGGTCAGGCTGAGCTGCTGGCACCCTTGGATGGCAGCTGGGCCCTGCTTGTAGCTCAGACAATGCTGCCCAGAAAGGGTCTGATGCAAAGCTCCTTGGTGTCTATGGAAAGACTCCACTGACCTCACTGGCCTTGGGATCAGGCCACTGTGTAAGCGGGTCGGTTCTCTTGTGACAGAGAAATGGCTCAGGAGCTTTCACTTGGAGTGACCCCAACCCAGACTGGAACCAGGAACAGGGAAAGTCTCCACCATGGGTGAGTGAAGGGGAGGTTGATGACAGGACCATGCACAGCACATAGCAGGATGTGAAGAAGAGGAACTCAATCCCTGCATCCCCAGCAGAGCTTCCAACACAGCTGATATGTGAAGCAAGAACATGTGCATAAAGAAATGCTCCCACTGCACATATCCTGCAGCTGCCTCATTCACACAGACCCTGAAAGGAGCAAACAGCTCCACACGGGGAAGAAATGATCAGGGCTCCTCTCTAGGCTAGTGATTTAACAAAGACTTGAAGGAGTCATCTGCATAGAGCCTGTGATACAGAGAGCTATTGATTGATAGATCGATATATAGATAGATGGCTATGTATGGGGATAGAGAGAGAGAGAGACACACACACACACACACAAAGCATGTATATGGGGATGTTTTTAAATACCATGCTTGATTTATCACATGGTTAAGCAGAAAGACCAAGACTTCCTAAAACGATTAGTGAATTTGGGGCCATCTTAAAGGGGCTGATTTCCAGCAGGTGGGGGCTCAACGCAGTCTGTCTGTCACTCCTTAAGCTGTCTCACGCTGGGCTCCCAAATTATCGACCATTTTGGACGGTGTGACCAGAAGTGCTTGTGCCAATTGCTCATGTGCAGAATCTGTCTTTGAGACCAGCTGTAGGAGTACGAGGGGCTGCGTCCCCACGACCCATTCTAGCTCTGGCCCTCGGGTGAGACTGCAATCAAGGGCAATGGGTGCGAGTTGTGATGGGGATTTTGTGATAAAGCTCCTCTGGCACAACCACACTGTGCGGATGCTGAGCGGCCAGTCCAGTTCTCAGCTGCCTGCAGGGTGAACATTTGTCATTTCCTGCTGAGACAATAGAGGCAGCTGTGTGAAAGCTGTGGGCACCCTGACATGTTCCCAAAGCATATGGACTTGACCCAGCACCTGCCCATGAAACTCAGTCCTTACCGCTATGGTACTTCATGGAAAAGTATCTCGTATCAGCTAAGGGGTGAATTATACCTCTCCATTTACACCAATATAAGTTCCTGTGCATATTCATGTTCTGGTATAAGAGAGCCCTTTTCTGGTTTACTTTATCTTGTTTTGAAAGCCATACAAACTATAAGGTGTACATTTTTAACAGTGAGGATAATTTACCATGGGAAAAACTTACTACGGGTTTGTGGTGGCTTGCCCATCACTGGCAATTTTTAAATCAAGCGTGGATGTTTTTCTCAAAGAGATGCTCTAATTCAAACAGGAATTACTTGGGGGGCAGTTCTCTGTCTTGTGTTATACAGGAGGTCAGACTAGATGATCCCAGTGGTCCTTTCTGATCTTAGAATCTGTGACTAAACCTGACAAAGACTCTGACCCCGTGGGAGTTATACCAGAAAAAGCTATAGTTGTAAAATTCTCTGTGTATGGAGAAGCCCTGGGATGAACAGCCCTTCCCATCAATGCTCTCCCTGTACATCCCTTGTCACTGGAGTATCTGAGCCTTTCACAATTATTAATGGGTTTATCCTCAGACACTTCTGAAGCTCACCTCATTTCACAGATGGAGAAACTGAGGCACAGAGCAAGCCCAAGTGACTTAGCCCAGGACATACAGGAGTTCACATGTGAGTGAGGGATTGAACCAAGGGCTCATGGTCCACTGCTCTAGCCACAAGATTGCACTTCCTCCCTGCAGCCCCCATTCCTCCCAATGGCCTGGATGACAATAACCAGAGTCATAACTGCCTGAAGCCAATGACCCTGGGCTTTTTCACCCAAAGAGGAAAAGAGCCTGAATGGGACTGGAAAATATGGAAAGCATGAGAGACACAAGCTGGTAAATCTGCTGCAGATGGTTCAATTTATCTCACAGTAGGTCCCACCCTCTTTTGTTTCTGAGCTAGGTCCTGCTTCCCTTCTCCTGGCCCAAACCTCGGGGCAGCCTGGGCAGAATTAGACCCATCTCTCCAGCCCTATGGATGGAGCCAGATGCAGGACTAGAGAGCGACAGGCTGCTGCTCAGAAGAAGGAAGAGAGAGGATAGTCACTGCTGTGAGCTGGGGGCTCCTGCTCCTCAACTATCTGCACACACAGCCCAGCTGCTCTGTGCAGCTGCAGAGGGAGGGAACCACAGGACGAGCTGACAGCACCCTGAGCATCTTCTCATGCCTAGCCTGAGCTAGCTCTCCCCGGCCTGACTGAGTTAGCAGCCCAGCGAGGTGGTGGTGTATCATACGCTGAGATGTGGGATTAAATAAGATGCTCACACAATGTTATTTTTGTCCTCACACATTAACCTGCCTCCCCTCCCCCCACTTTAGTCTGTTCTCATGAGGTTTTCAGGGGAGTTTATTTAAAGGCCAGAAGGGACCAATGTGACCATCTAGTCAGAACATCTACATAGCCCAGGCCTGAGAGCCTCCCCCAGGGATCCCTGATTTGAGCTGCTCACTTCTAGCTGAGCTAGAGCACATCTGGTAGAAAGAGACATCCCCTCTTGGTTTAACGACTCCAAACCGGCTCCCATTTCTAAACACTAAGGTGGCTGTGGCTGATCAGCGAAAGAGAGGACCAGGGGAAAGGGAGATGCTGGACTGGGACAGAGCAACTGGAGATGGGCCATGAGATTTAGCTCCAGGTGTGGGTCCTAATCTGACCTTCGTCAGAGTTGGGGGTGTGGACTTTAGGTTCTGGTATGCGACAGCCCCAAAGGCTGGGTGTGGGGACTCTCTTTCTGAGACTAAAAGCACAATAGGTACCAGATACAGAGTCTGACTGAGGAGGGGAAGAAGATGCTTGATCTAGGGTAGCTGAGCCACCTAATGGTGAATGGGGAAGAGGGACCAGATGGAGCTGTTGATCTCGGCAGAGATTTCAGAAAGCTCAGTGGAGTGTGCAGATCCGGTGTGTACCCAAGGCCTGCCATTGACAGACTGACTGGGCAGCTAGGCAAGGCCACTGACAATCCTAGGTTACACTGTAACAAAAGACACTGGGAAGTTTAACACTCCAGTGAAGAATACAACCCACAGCAGATTGTCAGGACAGGGATTGTGCTGTATGAAACCTACCTGTACAGCACCAGCCCACCAATGGTACTGAAGAAACAACACATTCGTAATGATGCCTGCAGCAGGGCCAGCTGAGAATTGTACATCAAGACCTTTCTCAATGGAAAATTAGATTTTGACTGAATGATTTTTTAATTTTTTCTTATTAATTAATTTGTGGAAGTCTGTGCTTTTTCTGAAGAGTTTTGATTTTTCATTGGAAAATGAAAAGCCCCCAAATATTTTGGCTTTTGGGAGTTTTCAACTGAAATAATTCAGTTTCCATTTGCCAAAACCAAATATTTCCCTCCCAATTTTCACATTTTCAATTTTTTGATGAAAAGTTCAATGAAATTTTCCACAGGGGAAAAAAAAATCCATGTTCTGCCCTGCTCCAGAGTGCACCATTCTTAAGCAATCACTGGTTGCAGGTGGAATCTGTCAATGTTCTGTTCTGCCCTGTGTCCACATGACTCCCTGGAATGTCCTAGAGGTTAATGTACATTAGCCTGAAGGCCTCTGTGATGAGTGTGGGGCTGTGGGTGCAGGCTATGCTGGAGCTCTAGGCATAACTAACAGTATGAAGCAAAGGTTGTGAACAGAAGTAGAGCTGGTCTTGGGAGAATAGGAACACACTGGGTATTGGCTAACCAAGTAAGCTCATGTGAGAGGATGGTACAAGGACACACAGAGTTCTCAAGTAACACCATAAATACAGACTTAAGAGATGGTACAGGAACTCACTGACCGCTCCTAAAGGATAAGGAGGAGATGACAAGATAATTAGTGTATCTGTGTATCTGTAGTGTATCTGTAGCTCCTCACTAGGACTGTGCTTTGTCAACAACAAATCTGGCCGAGCACCTTTGCCACTGAACCGAGCCTGGGGTCTTTCTTTGTAGTAATATGAGGTTTCCTGTATCAACACACTGCACTGTCTGCTAGTGCAGCTGATGTCGGAGTTCTGAGAACTCCGTGGGAGTGCACCAGCAGCACTTAGCAACACAAACTACAGTTGGTAATCGTACAATCATAGACATGTCAGGCTGGAAGGGACCTGAAGAAGTCATCAAGTCCAGCCCCCTGCACTGAGGTAGGATCAAGTAAACCTAGACTATCCCTGACAGGGGGTTTGTCCCACGTGTTCTTAATAATCTCTGATGAGGGGATTCCTCCATCTCCCCTTGGAAGCCTATTCCAGAGCTTAACTACCCTGATCATTAGAAAGCTTTTCCTACTATGGAGCCTAAACCTCCCTTGCTGCAGATGAAGCAATGTTTAGAGGGCACTGAGAACAATTGATCAACATCTTCTGTATAACAGTCCTTAACAGATTTGAAGATGGTTACCAGGTTCCCCTTCAGTCTTTTTTTCTCAAGCCTTAACATGCTAAGTTTTTTTAACCTTTCTGCATAAGTGAAGTTTTCTAAAGCTTTGATCAGTTTTTTGTTGTTCCCTGGATTTTCTCTAATTTGTTCACATCCTGTTTAAATGCTGAGTTCAAAACCCTCCAAAGTGGGTCTCCCACAACCCAGGCAAATATTGAACCCCAGGGCAAAGGTTGGGAGAGGCCGGCACTTTTCAGAAGCTGCCCTGAATGAAACATTTTCAACAACCTGAAACAGACTTTTCCAATTTACTAACAAATTTCAAACACATCTCGAATTGTCTCAAATACCTGCTCTGATTTTTCAGTTTCCTGCCAGACCAAAACATCAATTATTTGCCCAGATCCACGTGCAAGTGACCTGCAATAACACACAGATGCAGCAACACTGCAGAAGCTTGTAAACCCACCACTGGCATCTTCAAAACACACCCATCGGAAATGGATGAAACCCCCCAGAGACTGACCCTCAAGTGATCACTTGGCTCCGAGATGTGCCCTGTAGCCTCGAGGTGGGGGGGGGGGGTCACACCTCTGAAGACAGTGTGAGGTATGGGGGATGCTATGCCACAAGGCTTCCAGTGGCTTCCCCTGGCCTCAGTCACTTGGGGGGTCCCAGCAGATCCCATGTGACATGAGGGATCTCCTGCCACAGCTGCCCCCCATCAGCAGATCCCTGCCCTACTATGGGAGAAGCTGGGAAAGCTTCTTATGTAAGATTACCTAGATTCCTGGAGCTCTGTCTGCTGGCAGCTCAGGGAGAGGCACACTGTCCCTGGGAGGGAGGGGGAGCCAAGGCAAACTCAGAGTCTGCCTGGCAACCAATAGGGAGTGAGAAGCCCCTCCCAGGGAGTTCAGGAAAGGAGAGAAGCCATTTTTGAGTCAGTCTGGAGCCAGCCAGGGCAAGGGCAGGACTGGTTGTGTGGGGAGCTGGGAAGTCCCAGGCCTACATGCTGGGTTCCCCCCCGAAAACTGGATTCTAGGGACCTGAAAGCAAGATCCCTCAGCTTGGCTTGTCTTTCTCCGCTGATGATTCCCAGTGTAAGCAGAGTCAGGATGAGCTCTACCCTAACATCTGATGGTGAATTGTGGCAAGTGTGGGAAAGAACTTCAGGGGCTGGTCTTGTTTGCATAGGCACACCCACCCCGCCTAGCATGAACCCATAGCAGCCCTAAATGGTCACTTTGGCTGCTGTGGGATTCCCCAGTTTCTCTGTTATTGGGGCAGGAAGAATAAAGTGTTGTTACCCTGATTATGTGAATCAAGGCCAGTGGAACTGTTTTATGACAGAGGGACTCACCATCAACTGAGTAGCACTCACTAGACAAGGGACATGGGTTCCAAAAGCCAGTGAATTGAGAAAGGTTGGGGGAAGGTATGTGTAACTGAGGGCATGGGTTTCTTTGAGGCATGGCTACTCCTTCTCTCCACTGTTGAATAGCAGAGATAATTTTGAGTCCCTTAAGAGTCTAGTTACAGGCTGCTGAGCTGAATTCACTTTGGGACAGTGGTGTACCAGCACTGGGGCTCCCCTACTACAAGCAGATATCACTAAGTGCTTAAATCATTAAAGAGCTAAAACTGCTGAGCTGAGCTCACTGAGTGTTGTGTTAACTAGTGGGGGAGCCCGAAGATCTGTTGCTAAGTGGCTGGCAGAGCAGAGCAGTTTGTGAGATGCCCACAGAACAATGAGTGGCACGGAGCTGAACAGTTTGCGGGGGCAGCTGGAGCGGCTCATGGGCAGCTGGTGAACTGGAGTGGCTGACAGAGCAGAGCAGTTTGTGCTGAAAGCTGCAGCAGAACCTCATGGAGAGGTGGGGCAGTCAGCCTCAGACCACATAAGGTGCCCCTTAACACCCCGTGCACCTCCTCATCCCCCCATTTCCACCCAGGCTGGGGGTGTAAAACTCTGCAGATAAACTTTTGAACTCTGGGACTGCACTGACCAGGGACAGAGACTTTTGGGTTGTTGGACTTTTGGATGATTTTTAGGTTGCTGGACTTTTGGGACTTTGGGGTGATCTTTTGGGTGGTTGGACTTAAGATCCTGAGAGGAAAAAGATACTGCCAAACTTACTTGGGGGTGGGTCTTTTGCTCATGGTTTGTGTTATGAATCCTGTTGTGGTGTTTCCCCAGCATAATGCCACATTGTTTCCTCCTTTATTAAAAGGGTTTTGCTACACCCAGACTCCATGCTTGCGAGAGGGGAAGTATGTAATTGTCCCAGGTCACTGGGTGGGGGCTCAAGCCGGTTTTGCATTGTGTTATTGAAACAAAACCCCTGGATACCGAACCCGGCCGTTGTTGCTGCCAACTCAGAGGGGCAGAGGGGTTACACCAGTTTGTAGAGTTTTGCTGGGAAACTTCCCCAGCCAGGCTGAGTTCACCTCCCAGCTCCCAAGGTGAGACCAGTCACCAGATGGTCAGCTCTGTTCTGGCTGCTAGTTCAGAGCTGCTGCCTGTGTGTGTCTGGATGCTGGGCTGGGAGACAACAGTTTGGATGTTAGTATAGTTGTGTAACCTGCACCTTGAGCCCTGCACCCCAGTTTGGTGAGGGGAAATCCTGGGACCAAAGCAGCCTGACTCTTGCCTGAAGAGGATCCCTGCCAGCAGAGATCAGCCCCTCTGCAGTGACCGAGTCATCTTCTAGTCAGTCAATCAGTCAATCAATCAGAGAATTTGTTTTGGGGACACCCTACTGGGAAGCCAGGGAATGAGGGTTTGGAGATTTTATAACCTGCTGCATATTAAACCTCTGGAGGGCTTTACCACCTTCTCCCACTTGTGAGTCCATTGGGGTGTACTGAACCCAGTCAGCCACACTGCTAAACCACTGCAGAAAATATCAGAAAGGTTGCTGTGTTGGTCTTGATCTGTAAAAAGCAACAAAGAGTCCTGTGGCACCTTATACACTAACAGATGTATTGGAGCATAGGCTTTTGTGGGTGAATACCCACTTTGTCAGACGCACTGCAGAAAAGAATTGTGTGTTCATAGGTCATCAAGGGCCCCAACAAAGCATGCGAACCAATGGGAATGCGAACCAATCATACATTTGCTACATCAGGTCCCGTGACTGGGGAAAGTCATGGGTCTTATCAGCATGGGCACTGGTGACCCTAAAATAGTGTTTTACCCTGTTATGTATATTTGTCTCCTGTTTAATATAATTATTGTGTTGAATATATTGTATGTATTTGTGTTATTTCTTGGAAATCTCCAACTAAACCTCTACCACGATATAACGTGACCCAATATAACATGAATTTGGATATAACACGGTAAAACAGTGCTCTGGAGGGGCGGGGCTGTGCACTCTGGTGGATCAAAGCAAGTTCGATATAATGCCGTTTCACCTATAATGTGGTATGATTTTTTGGCTCCTGAGGACAGCGTTATATCGGGATACAGGTGTATCTGGTAAGTAAGTAGGGTTACCCTGTGATTGGAGGGAAGGAGCGAGGGGTGTGGAGGCACCGCCAAATAAATTCATAGGAAAAAATAAAGAAGATACACCCTGCTGAGTGAATGGCAGGATCCAGAAGAACCCAGACCTGTCCATCAAAACCTGTAAGCAGATTGGCATTACAGAAGGTAACCAGGTGGAGAGAGGGCGCTACACTTATTATGCTCTTACATTCATGGGAGACCCCTGGGTCCTCAGAGACAAAAAAAGGTGGCTCCCCCAGGTCCTGTCTGGGCTCCCCCCACCACATACACTGCTTTATCTTGCTAATCTCCCATCCCCTCATCCTGTTTCCATCCCCTGTTCTCCTCCTGCCATTTCCACCCCTTCCCTTCTCCTCCCCCGCCGCATTTCTACCTTCCCTTCCGTCTGCCCAACCCCCATCCCCTCCCTCCATCCCACTGACCTCCGCTTATCTGAGGGCTTTTCCTGACCCCTCCCCCAGCTATTGAGATCCTCCCCCAGGTGACAGTTGGGCTCCCCCATCCCCCCCCAGGTGGCAGTTGGCTGTTCCCCCCCTTGACGGTCCCGTCACTGACTCTGCTCGCCAGGCCCCTCCCCCCACAGGCAGTTCCCAAGTCGCTGCAGGTGGCTCCGGCCCATCCCCCAAGCTCGCCGCACCCAGGGCTAGAGGGTTTGGCCCATCCCAGTAGGGCCCCACCAGGCTCCAGCAAGTCTCCAGCCCACAGAGCAAAGGGCCACGTAGCCCCTGACTGTTTGCTCCCCAGTGACGTCACTGCGCCCTGAAATGCAAACACGGGAGTTACACTGGCATTGCTCAGCCATGGCCAGACGTGGGGAACGAGCGTGGGGAAGAGACGGGCTCTGCCTGGTGAGGTGCCAGCACTGGAGAGACACCAGGCAAAATTCTCACCTTTGTGAGCCGATCTGGAGTCCAGCTGGCCCAGGGACTGGGGGACCAGGTTTGTTGGGTGTGTCTGTTTTTTATCAAACAGACAAGATGGGTGAGGTCAAACCTTCTGTTGGACCAACTTCTGCTGGTGAGAGAGACACTTTTCAGTTACACGACTCTGCTATCCTGAGACCTACATGGGTACAACAATTTTTATTTTTCTGGTAAGGGATGCTGGGGTAGCGAAGGCCTGAAGAGGAAAGAGCCAGTGGCCACCACTGCCAAAGGAAAGGCTGGCTAGCAACAGAGGTGGGATTCAAGCTCACCCATGTCTAATACAAAGGATCAACCATTAGCTCCTCAGCTACCATCTTATCTACTGGAGTATCTTTCCCATGAGTTGTCATTTTGTCAGCTGAGACCAGGCACCCAAGTGACTGTATAGAAGGAAACATAGGGCTGGTCTGCAGGCATACCAAGCCCAAGATCGCTGAGTGGTTAAGGCTCTAGACGACTGCTGCTGTCCCCGTTGGTTGTGGGCTGTCACTTCTTTTTGTGGAGGCAGCTGCTTGGTCATTTTTCTGCACCCCCTTCACCCAACAAAGCCATACGGTCACCAAAAGAAGACCCACAAATTGGGTCCCAGAGCACTTCCTACACCAGGTAGGACTCAAACCCAGTTTAAAATAATGAGAATTAAGCACGAAACCGCTACACCACTGGTCTCTTTGCAGACCTCCTCTGCTATGTCTGCTCTACCCTGTCTTGGGTGCCTGGCCTGGGTGCCAGGCGTTGGCTGACCAAGCACAGCTGGTGGAAAGGGGCCCTTTTGGCTGATAAAGTGACCAAGCGGTTAAAGTGCTGGATTTCCAATCTGTTGTACCAACAGCATCACAGTGGATCACAAATTGAATGCGAGTCAACAATTGTGACGCAGTCACAAAAAATGCTACTGTCATTCTGGGAAGTATTAACAAGAGTGTGGTATGTGAGGTTGTTGTCCCACCCTCTCCTTGAAACTGGACTTGTCCAATTCTGGGTGTCAGTACTGTTTTAATTTTTTTGGTCTTGCAATAATGTTATTTCTTCTGTACATGACTTGTTTAGTTTATGGTTGTCTTTTGGGTGCTGCCCATGCTGCTTTGTTATTGTAGAGTCAGACATTGGGCCTGTGCACACAGTGGTTTGTTTTCATTTCCATGGCTGAGTTTAGATTTGTGCTGGTTGTTAACGCCTTTATGAAGCACAGAAATATTATTTGCCCTGGCTTTAGAGGGGCAGGAGGGGACTTACCAAAGCTCACACAGTCTCAGTGGAACAGCTGGGAATGGAACCCAGGAACCCACCAAGCACTGGGTGTTAGCACCAAATTCCTTCTTCCCACCCTATACAGTGGGAAGTCTTATGTCTTGTCAGTGCACAGAACTTACACCATTGGGCATAAAAGCAAAACATAACTAGAGGCTGGAATCTGTCTGGATTGGGGTGCAGCAGTAGTTATACCATAGTGAGGGTTGTGTTAAAGACATTCATGCTTTGACAGTGGAAAGAATGGTGAATATTGTGTGTTTTGAATGAGTTTTAATGAAACAAAACTTGGGTTAAAATCTTTAGTCAGTGATGAACTGTTTGGTATATAGATTGTACAATTTGTACTTCTGGAAAGTTTATGGTATTCTGTTGAAAAATGGGTGTTTTAGTGATTCCCCCCCCTTTTTGATATATTCTTCCAGCAGAAAGATACAATCACAGATATATCCCACATTTGAATACATCATTGCTTCTATAATCGGAATCCCAAGCGTACCAATTTAGGTCAATGCATGGCACATAAAAAGTATTTAAAAACTGGACATCAATCTAGAATTCTTGCCAAATATCAGCTCAAAACCATATACCAAAGCCAAATACTGACATGATGTTCTCTTGCCTCCACATGTCTGCACTCTCTGGAGGAGGCTAACAAATAGTTTCACAAACTCATAGCTTTGTGGGCCTTGGGTCACATTTTCAGGCCTTTCTCCCCAAACATGATTGTTATAATATTACCTTTTTTTTCTAATGAAAGCCGAGATTCTAACTGAACCCCCGACCCTCAGACTGGGGGCTTTATGTAGAACATCAAATGCCATGAGGCTGATCCTTAAGTCATCAGACTTGGCCACATCCCTCCCAGGGGCAGTCAGTGGGGCTGGTGGAGATGGGGATGGGGCTCCGTGTCAATACAATGATGAAATTGGGCCATGTCACTCATTTTCCATCTCTCTCTCTCTCTCCTGTAGGGGGCGGCAGTGCGGAGGAGGGCAGCGCCCTGCAGCAAACTCGGCAGGGCAGCCCGCGTCCTTCCCTCCCCACCGACCGGAGCAGCGCGAAGCCCTCCCAGCAGGCGACGTGGCGATCAGGGCCGCGGGGTGAGCACCCCGCTGAAGCCCTGGCCGCCCCCTTCTCTCTCTGCCCCCCGCTCCCTCCCCATTAGATCAGGCGCGCACTGCAGCACAGGGAGTCCCCTGGCTCTGGCCGCCCTGTAGGGTTTTGTTTTGTTTTGTTTTCTCCCCTGCTTTGCCGGCCGTGCCGTTCCCCCCACACACCTCGCTTTGCCGCTCCAGCCACTCCGCAGGTTGTTTTTTTCCCACCTGCTTTGCTGCTCCAGCCGTGCATTGTTTTTTGTTTCACCCCCCCTGCTTTACCGCTCCGGCTGTGCTGCAGGTTTCTTTTTTTCTCCATGCTTTGCCGTTCCAGCCGCGCCATTTTTTGTCTCCCCCCCCCCCCCGCTTTACCGCTCCGGCCGCACCGTGGTTTTTTTGTTGTTGTTGTTGTTTCCCCCTGCTTTGCTGCTCCGGCTTTGCTGCATTTTTGACCCCCCCCTCACTTTGCTGTTCCAGACGCGCTGTTTTTTTGTTCCCCCCACCCCGGTTTGCCGCTCTGGCCGTGCTGTGTTTGTTTTTTTTCCCTACTTTGCTGCTCCGACGGACCCCCCCCCCCTTTTTTTTTTTTTTTGCTTGGGGCGGCAAAAGAGCCAGAGCTGGCCCTGGACATGTGTGTTCCCACTTGTGGATTTTTGGCGTGATGGGAGTCGTTGTGGTGGGGACTTCTCATTCTGCTTCTCTATCAGGTCCAGGTGGTGCTTTCTCTCTCTCTCTTTTTCTGTTTCTTCTCGCTCTCTCTCTTTTTCTTTTATCTCCAGTTTTTTCACTTGCAATAATCTCTGGTGCTCCTTCTCCTTTTCTGCAAACTGCAGCCTAAAAAGCTCCAACTTCACAATCACTTCACTGCTTTTACTCATTTTCCTGCTTTTCTGTTCCTACTTCCCTTTCCCAAAATAAACAAAGAGAAAATAACAAAACGATGATGTCCTCTTGACTGTTCTTAGCCACTGCACTTAAGACTCACTTAAAATCATAAATATCAGTGCTTAAAGTGTGAACTCCACTTGGAATAACAAGCTGTACATACACCCTGAGCACTGTGCCACTGTGACATTCCCATGGTGTTATCTGGACTGGTGATCTGCTAGGTCACTCCAATCCTCGACTCTGGGAGCCAGCCTTACCCTGCTCTGCTGTGAGAACCCCCACTCCCGGGTTATTCCTGCACAGCCTCAAGCATGTAAGCTACTCCTTGGATTGTGCAACCGAATGACACTAGCCAATAACTCCAGTCCCAGACACAATCCTAGGAACCTCCATCTTGCAGAGTCCAGTTATGCCTGCTACTATAACATCAGTATAACAAACATGCTCAGTGCATCATGTTATGCCTTCTGAAGACACCCGACATGACAAACTTTGCATTGGCTATCACACAATCATATTATAAGGATGAACATGGGGGTGCAGGGTGTTCCTCTGAGATACACAGCATCACAGATACAGCCCTCCTTTGTAAAATATTTTGAGATCTACTGTTGAAATGCCTGATATAAGAGCTTGGTATTATCTTCTTCTAAATGCTTTCTGTCAGTTTCCAGCAAAACCCCATTTTGATTAGGCTGAATTGAAAAGCTTAAAAATAATAATTTGCAAAAGTATATTTGTGATGGGTTCCCCCTGGGGTGCCACCTGGAACTGCGGTACCACTGAGCCCTCTGACCCACCAGCCTGGGCTCCCTCTCACAGTGTGCTGCTATGACAAGTTGCAAAGCCCTTCAGACTTGAACTTTCACCAGCATGCAAGCAAGTAGGGACACATCCAGGTACAGTCTCATGCAGGCTCTCTAACCACCAGCATCTGAGCCTAGGACACCAGAGCAGTACTGTCCTACTTTGATCAAATCTGGCCAGTATATGAGTTTATCACCCTCTACCCCATGTGAAGAGGACCATGGGGTGGTGTTCCAAGAAGAAGGATTGCTAGGCAGAGATGGGCTGCACCTAACGAAGAGAGGGAAGAGCATCTTCACAAGCAGGCTGGCTAACCTAGTGAGGAGGGCTTTAAACTAGGTTCACTGGGGTAAGGAGACCAAAGCCCTGAGGTAAGTGGGGAAGTGGGATACCAGGAGAAAGCACGAGCAGGAGAGTGCAAGAGGGGAGGACTCCTGCCTCATACTGAGAAAGCGGGACAATCAGTGAGTTATCTTAAGTGCCTATACACAAATGCAAGAAGCATGGGAAACAAGCAGGGAGAACTGGAAGTCCTGGCACAGTCAAGGAAGTATGATGTAATTGGAATAACAGAGACTTGGTGGGATAACTCACATGACTGGAGTACTGACATGGATGGATATAAACTGTTCAGGAAGGACAGGCAGGGCAGACAAGGTGGGGGAGTTGCATTGTATGTAAGAGAGCAGTATGACTGCTCAGAGCGCCAGTATGAATGCAGAAAAACCTGAGAGTCTCTGGATTAAGTTTAGAAGAATGAGCAACAAAGGTGATGTCATGGTGGGAGTCTGCTATAGACCACCAGACCAAAGGGACAAGACTTTCTTCTGGCAGCTAATTAAAGTTACTAGATCACAGGCCCTGGTTCTCATGGGGGAACTACAATCATAGAATATCAGGGTTGGAAGAGACCTCAGAAGGTCATCTAGTCCAAACCCCTGCTCAAAGCAGGACGAAACCCCAGGCAGATTTTTGCCCCAGATCCCTAAAAGGCCCCGTGAAGGATTGAACTCACAACCCTGAGTTTAGCAGGCCAAGGGAGCTAAAGGAGTTGGTGGATGTGATTGCAGAGCCCTTGGCCATTATCTTTGAAAACTCATGGTGATCAGGGGCAGGGCTGTCTCTAGGCTTTTTGCTACTCAAAGCAAAAAAAAATTTTGGCTGCCCTCCACCCCAGCCTTGGGCTCTCACCCCCCCCCCACACCAGTGCCCTCCCCCACCTGCACCCTCTGCTGCCCCAGCTCTGGGCTTTCCCAACCCACCCACACCCCCAGCCCTGGGCTCCCCCAACCAGTGCTGACTCCACCCGCTCCCCCCTCACCTCCAGCCAATCCGGCACTGGCAGGGTCGGGTAAGCATTGGGGCTCCCGGGCCATGCCTCAGCCCAGGGTCCCTCCAGCCAGGGCTCCTGCCTCCAGATCCGAACGGGACTTGGGAAGGCAGAGCCAAGGGACTGCCCCGGCAGGGGGCTGAGGAGCCGGGGCAGGGTAGCCCCAGAGGGAGAGGAACCCTGGAGAGCAGGATGAGGGCCCACACGGCAACACCCCACCCTATATGGCCCCACTGCTTCTGCTGCTTCTGACCGTCCTGTCCGCAGGCTGCTTCGCCCAGTGCTGCACGGGGCGGCCCCCAGCCTGAGTGTCCCCCGCTCGGAGCGTGCCTGGCCCAGCCACAAGGTGTGGGCACTGCTCCCTCGCAGTGCGAACTGCAGCGGCCCCAGGGTGCCCCCTGCGCACCATGCACTGCTGCTGCCAGGGCCGGCTCTAGGCTTTTGCCGCCCAAAGCGGCAAAAGATGGCCAGAATGCCGCCTCTGAAAATGAGCCGACCCGAGCACGTGCTTGGTTTGCTGGTGCCTAGAGCTGGCCCTGGCAGCACCCCCCTGCTCTGGAATCGTGCAGCAAACTACCCATCACTGGTGAGCCAATCAGAAGGGATTCTTTAACCACACGACTTTTTGTGGAATCACACGTCACTGAACCATAAATTGCATCACATTTTCCTAAACCAGTCAGAAGGATTTTCTAACCCCATGGATTTTGACGGAATTATTCAGCAGAGCATGTTAAATTGTAAATTAAAGATAAAATACCAATTCCAGTGAGCATGTATGTGGGTGTCTTTATCGATTTGTTTACAATACCTACATAAATTCAGCAGTTAACCTTATTTGTTTCTTAATTTGAACCAGGAATAAAATGTCCTCTTTCTCCACAATTCTTTTAGCATTTGTCTTTAAAAACTGGTGGACTGGCCCTAATAGAATTACATGCCTAAATTTTATTCCAATTTCCCCTATTCCATATACAAATAATGTATTTCTTCCTAAGCTTTTATATTTATTGGAAATTAGCACCCTTGGCTTAAGAGATATTAGGGGACTCTTAATTTTCGTTAAGTTTTTGACAAAAAGATACATTTAAAAAAAAGTAGGGAAACATACAGCACGCACCCATCACTCCCAACCCCAAATAAGTATGTTCAAGCCAGCTTGTTCACTATTTATAGATAACCCCGTTAAACATTTAATATACAACTACTTTGAATGTTTTATAGATGTGTTTTTCTCACTCACACTTGTTTTTCAACATTGTTTCATATAAAGCACACACAGCACCACACTCAAAGGAAATCTAATAGTGAAAATTCATTAATAGGCCCATTCATGAGAGAAAATGCAGGCCTAGTTTAAGCTACCTTTTTATTCCTCTTTCCTCAAACTATGCACTTTTTGGTAATGTGGATTAATTAAAGTTATGTGTACTAAGTAAAATAAAAACAGCAATGGAGTAGTTGGGAAACTTACATTTTAGTATTTGAGAGACAATAGCTACAAACAAAATTTTATTCTTAAGATTTAGCAGTAAATATTTTGCATTAACTTATTTGGCACATTTAGCAACATACACAAAAGACATTAACCATCACTGAACACATGCACACATACACACACACACACACGTACACAGAGTTATCTGATAATCAGAGCTATCTGAAAAACAGTTAATTTTTTTCATTTTATTTATCATCACACTGAAACAGCAACAAGTTATTAATTTTCTTTCTCCTATAACAAAATTATTGTATAGTGTCATGCTGTCTGGAGTGGCTCACGACTGTGAATGCTACCTCAGGGCAGACTGCCAGAAAACAGGGCAGACACCCCAAGCTGCTGGTGTGTTCTATAATTAGATTTCAGCAAACCAATAACAAATGTGAACTCCTAGATTACTATACCAGAAATGCCATGGAGTCACAGACAGTCCCCTTGGACTCTCCAGGCTATCTTGCCACCCAAACTGGACTTTGTGATAAAACAGTCATTTAATCCAAAAATCACAAATATTTTAGGTTACTCCCACTCCCAAGAGGCCAGTCACTCATCCAGATCAAATGGTATCCTAGATCTTACACCAAAGACAATGCCGACAGCCAATTCTATAATCAACTAACTAAAGTTTAATTAGCAAAGAAATTGAAATGAGTTATTTAGAGGTTAAAGCAGCTAAAATATAATAACAGGTGAATTACAGTCTATAATTTCAAATGGGCAGAGATGTTATAACCAGCCAGTTTCCCAAAAAGATCTCAGGTTCTACTCAGATTAACTCTGGTTATTCCACCTTTTAGAATACAAACAGCTCAGAGCTGAAGGAACTTTCCCTAACGCCATATTTATAGCTTCTTCTCACAGCAAGCAAACTCACAGGGTCACTACTCACATCGGCTCTACCTTTGATTACGGAGAGTGAGGAATGCACTTAGCGTCTTTCCCCTCTGCTCACCACACACAATGATCACTTGCCTTAAAATTAGCACTTTTCTGTCAAACTTCTTCATTTGCATTCCACAAGGCTTCTTTTTCCTTTGCTGTGTTATTTAGTTACAGGTATATACACTGTGGATGTTTGCTATTACATTATAACGGGATACAGATAAGTGAAAACAATGCATGTAACATCCCACTAGTTTTCATGAAGTTTCATACATTTACCAATCACTTGGATTTGTACTAATACACAAGTGAATTGGTCTGGCTTCCAACTATGGATTTATAAACATTCAGTGAGGCCTGGGGCTTTGGCATGAGCTGGTCATGCATCACATCTAGTGCCTTTAAACCCATAACCTCTAATGCAGTGGTGAGCAACAATGCAGCCCATCAGCGTAATCTGATTGCGGGCCGCAAGACATTTTGCTGACATCCGCAGGCACGGCCCCCCGCAGCTCCAACGCTCCCTTCTCATGCCTCCACTCCACCTCTTATAAACATTACTGTTGTGTTCTAACCAAAGAGAAGGGGGTCTGGTGAAATAAAAACGCTGAAAAGAGAAACTAGCTCAACCTATATTACTAGAAATTATGGCTATATTTTGAGATGATCTCTCCTGTTTGGATCCTTCGGCCCATTCAATGCAGCTAGCTCTGGGGTTGATTACTCCCCGAGCTCCTTTTACAATTACTGCATTTTTTGATTTTATTTTTATTTTTACAGTCACGTGCCAGATGCCCAGGCTTATTGCAAGTGAAGCATGTAGTGATTCTGACTGCATGAACCACTACAATTTCTTTGCTACCTTCCTCTTTTTTTTTTCTACTTCTGTGGCCCATTTCATTACTGCCGAGTATGTCTCTCTCACTGAGATGCCTTATGCCAGGACTGCTTGGTGATCTGCAGACAGCCCTTCCTTTAGGATTTGAAGGAATACATCATGGTCTCAGGATGTTATATTCTCCAGACCTGAATAATCTCAGAATGCATTCCAATTCTTTTCAGCATAGGACATGGCAGACACCCGCTTCTGCTGAACCACAGACTGCAGAGCCCCCCCCAGTTAGTGGTCTGGGCTCCTAGAACAACAGATAGTGCATTCCTGAATTCTGGTACAGTGTCTGCATCTGGGTTTGGGATTTTTGCTGGTTCTTCAGCCTGATCCCCTCCCGCTGGGTTGGGGTTATGATCTTCAGCCCAGCGCCCTGTCTTCCATCTATTATCTAGGTTCTCCCACACATCCCTGGGGCACTTGCACTTGACAAGGATGTGAACATCTTTCCTATGGTCAGGCCATCCAGTTTATCCCAGAACTCAGTATTGTTATCACACTTGAGTTTGGGTAAATCAGACAGATGTGCCTGTTTTTCCTGGGGTGAAGGGATGGTAAATTGCAGTTGTTTCTGTTCTAAGTCCCCTTACGTTGACCCTCCACATTAACATTTCTGAACCTCCTTAGCTGTGTTTTGATTGGAGCCATGTGCTGTGCTTGCTCCCCTGGGGAAATTAATCCTTGTGATGCTCCATTATTATCTCTGTGGGTGCTCAAATTTGGTCATGCAAAGAAATGTATGGAGGGGGTTCTGATTCCTCCCCTTTGCTTTGTGCTGCTGAGTTTTCCCACAGATAGTTAATCAGTGGAGCAGGTGGCTGGCAAATGCCAGGAGGTGTGTCCCAGGCATGGTGATGCTTTCGCTCTGAGATCTTTTCCAATTTCCAAACAGTTACATATTTTAGAGCACAGGCTCTTATCTTTGAGCCATAAGACTGATCTGCGTGTGTGAAACATGGGAAATATGACAAATTCATTCCAGTTCATTGTTAGGAATCGATTTCTCGGAGACTCCTCTTTCACAAGCCAATAGCATCCCCTGCTGGACATTTGGTAGAGATTCCTTTCGTGAACATTGCTGAACATGAGTCAGTCATTGCAGGTCACTGATAGGCACGAATTTCTCCTGGAACTATCCTCCAAACAGTATTCGGATGTACTGTTAGCCATTTGTCAGAGCTCTTTTCCTGAAAATAGCTAAATATGACCAATTCGCGCGTAGCTCTGCGAGCGACGAATGTCTAATGGAATCGTCCTCCAACTGTAATTCTGATGCTCTGCTGGCCATTTGGAAGAAATAGGTTGTGAAAACAGGGAAATATGAGAAATTCATTGCGGATTATTGGTAGGCACGAATTTCTCCTGTTAAGATCCTATAGTTGCTATTCGGATGTACTGTTGGCAATCTGACAGATCTACGGTTTGAAAGCAGCTAAACATGAGAAATTCATTCCACATCTTTGGGAAGCACGAATTACTGCTGTTACTGCTATTTGGACGCAAAGCTAGCAATTTGACCGAGATAGACTGTGAAAACAGCTATACATAACCAATTCTTTCCAAATCTCTCGTAGGCAGTAATGTCTCCTGGAACCAGTCTACAAATGATATTCGCTTCCACTGCTGGGCTTCTGGCAGAGATCCGTTCGTGACACTAGATCAACATGAGATATTAATTCCAGATGAAAGCTAGTCATTTACAAATAGCTAATGATGAACTATTAAGCCCGCATTAGTGCTCGACAGGAATTTCCCCTAGAACCAACGTACAAATGCTTTTCGAAAGCACTGGTGGTTTTTTGGTAGAGATCCTTTCGTGAGAATTGCTATAAAGGAGACGTTCAGAGCAGAAAACTGCTACGCAGGACTTTCTCATTGAAGCGGCCTACAAATGCTCTTCGGCTGCGTTGGTGGCCTTGACATTGATCTGCGTGTGTGAAAATTCCAGATGAAAGCTAGGCATTTCCAAATAGCTAATGATGAATTATTAAGCCCGCATTAGTGCTCGACAGGAATTTTCCCAAGAACCAACGTACAAATGCTTTTCGAAAACACTGGTGGTTTTTTGGCAGAGTTCCTTTCGAGAAAATTTCTATAAAGGAGAAGTTCAGTGCTGATCCCTGCTAGGCAGTGCTTTCTCTTTGAAGCAGCCTACAAATGCTATTCGGCTGAATTGCTGGCCAAAAGACTGATCTGCGCGTGTGAAAATGGCTAAATATGAGAAATTCATTCCAGTTCATTGTTAGGCTCAGATTTCTCGGCGACTCCTCTTTCACAAGCCAATACCATCCCCTGCTGGACATTTGGTAGAGATTCCTTTCGTGAACATTGCTAAACAATAGTCAGTCATTGCAGGTCACGAATTTCTCCTTGAACTATCCTCCAAAGAGAATTCTGAGGTACTATTACCCGTTTTCTGGGATCCTTTCGTGTAAATAGCTAAACATGACCAATTCACGCCTTAGCTCTGCGAGGGACGAATGTCTAATGGAATCGTCCTTCAACTGTAATTCTCATGCGCTGCTGCCATTTGTAAGCGATAGGATGTGAAAACAGAGAAACATGAGATATTCATTGCGGATTATTGGTAGGCAAGAATGTCTCCTGCTAGGATCCTAAAATTGCTATTTGGACGAAAAGCGAGCAATTTGAACGAGATACGCTGTGAAAACAGCTATACATGAGAAGTTCACTCCACATATTTGGGAATCACGAATTACTGACCCTAAAATTGCTATCTGGACGCAAAGCTAGCAAGTTGACCGAGATACGCTGTGAAAACAGCTATACATGAGCAATACTTTCCAAATTTCTCGTAGGCAGTAATGTATCCTGGAACCAGTCTATAAATGATATTCCCTTCCACTGCTGGGCCTCTGGCAGAGATCCTTTCGTGACAAAAGAGCAAAATGAGATCTTCATTCCAGATGAAAGCTAGGCACTTGAAACTACCTAATTATGAATTATTAAGCACATGTTCACGAAAGGAAACTCTACCAAATGTCAAGCAGGGGATGCTATTGGATTGTAAAAGACAAGTCGAATAGAAAGCTGGGCCAAGCAATGAACGGGAATGAATGTCTCATATTGACCCATTTTCACATGCTCAGGTCAGTCTTTTGGCGAGCAGTTCAGAAGAATAGCAGTTGTAGGCTACTTCAAGGAGAAAATTCTGCCAAGTAGTTATCTGCACTGAACGTCTCCTTTATAGCAATTTTCACGAAAGGAGCTCTGCCAAATAGCCACCACTGCTTTCCAAAAGCATTTGGAGGTTGTTTCTAGGGGAAATTCCTGTTTGCACTGATGTGGGCTTAATAAATCATCATTAGCTACTTTGAAGTGCCTAGGTTTCATCTGGAATGAATGAATTTCTCAAGTTTATCTCTTTTCTCTAACGGATCTCAGCCAATTGGCCAGCAATGCATCGAAATAGCATGTGTAATTGGAATCCAGGAGAAAGTCGTGCCTAGCAGTGATCTGCACTGAAATTCTCCTTTTTGGCAACGTTGACGAAAGGATTGTCCAGCAGAGGATGCTATTGGCTTCTGAAAGAGAATTCTAAGAGAGATCCTTGCCTAGGCATCAACTGGAGTGAATTTCTCATAGTTATGAATTTTCACACACGCAGATCAATCTCAAGGCCACCAAAGCAGCCGACGAGCATTTGTGGGCTGCTTCAATGAGAAAGTCCTGCGTAGCAGTGATCTGCACTGAACGTCTCCTTTATAGCAATTGTCACGAAAGGAGCTCTGCCAAAAAACCACCAGTGCTTTCGAAAAGCATTTGGAGGTTGGTTCTAGGGGAAATTCCTGTCTAGCACTGATGCGGGCTTAATAATTCATCATTAGCTAGTTTCAAGTGCCTAGCTTTCATTGGAATGAAGATCTAATGTTGCTCTATTGTCACGAACGGATCTCTGACAGAAGTCCAGCCGTGGAAGCGAATATCATACACTGTATGATATTGTACACTGGTTGCAGGAGAAATTACTGCCTACGAGAGATTTGGAAAGAATAGCACATGTATAGCTGTTTTCACAGCGTATCTCGGTCAAATTGCTCGCTTTTCGTCCAAATAGCAATTTTAGGATCCTAGCAGAAATTCGTGCCTACCAATAATCCGCAATGAATTTCTCATGTTTCGCTGTTTCCTCAATGTATCGCTTCCAAATGGCCAGCAGAGCATCAGAATTACAGTTGGAGGACGATTCCATTAGACATTCGTCGCTCGCAGAGCTACGCGCGAATTGGTCATATTTAGCTATTTTCAGGAAAAGAGCTCTGACAAATGGCTAACAGTACATCCGAATACTGTTTGGAGGATAGTTCCAGGAGAAATTCGTGCCTATCAGTGACCTGCAATGACTGACTCATGTTCAGCAATGTTCACGAAAGGAATCTCTACCAAATGTCCAGCAGGGGATGCTATTGGCTTGTGAAAGAGGAGTCTCCGAGAAATCTATTCCTAACAATGAACTGGAATGAATTTCTCATATTTCCCATGTTTCACACACGCAGATCAGTCTTATGGCTCAAAGATAAGAGCCTGTGCTCTAAAATATGTAACTGTTTGGAAATTGGAAAAGATCCCAGAGCGAAAGCATCACCATGCCTGGGACACACCTCCTGGCATTTGCCAGCCACCTGCTCCACTGATTAACTATCTGTGGGAAAACTCAGCAGCACAAAGCAAAGGGGAGGAATCAGAACCCCCTCCATACATTTCTTTGCATGACCAAATTTGAGCACCCACAGAGATAATAATGGAGCATCACAAGGATTAATTTCCCCAGGGGAGCAAGCACAGCACATGGCTCCAATCAAAACACAGCTAAGGAGGTTCAGAAATGTTAATGTGGAGGGTCAACGTAAGGGGACTTAGAACAGAAACAACTGCAATTTACCATCCCTTCACCCCAGGAAAAACAGGCACATCTGTCTGATTTACCCAAACTCAAGTGTGATAACAATACTGAGTTCTGGGATAAACTGGATGGCCTGACCATAGGAAAGATGTTCACATCCTTGTCAAGTGCAAGTGCCCCAGGGATGTGTGGGAGAACCTAGATAATAGATGGAAGACAGGGCGCTGGGCTGAAGATCATAACCCCAACCCAGCGGGAGGGGATCAGGCTGAAGAACCAGCAAAAATCCCAAGCCCAGATGCAGACACTGTACCAGAATTCAGGAATGCACTAGCTGTTGTTCTAGGAGCCCAGACCACTAACTGGGGGGGGGCTCTGCAGTCTGTGGTTCAGCAGAAGCGGGTGTCTGCCATGTCCTATGCTGAAAAGAATTGGAATGCATTCTGAGATTATTCAGGTCTGGAGAATATAACATCCTGAGACCATGATGTATTCCTTCAAATCCTAAAGGAAGGGCTGTCTGCAGATCACCAAGCAGTCCTGGCATAAGGCATCTCAGTGAGAGAGACATACTCGGCAGTAATGAAATGGGCCACAGAAGTAGAAAAAAAAAAGAGGAAGGTAGCAAGGAAATTGTAGTGGTTCATGCAGTCAGAATCACTACATGCTTCACTTGCAATAAGCCTGGGCATCTGGCACGTGACTGTAACAGGTCTGGGTTCTTCTGGATCCTGCCATTCACTCAGCAGGGTGTATCTTCTTTATTTTTTCCTATGAATTTATTTGGCGGTGGCTCCACCCCCCTCGCTCCTTCCCTCCAATCACAGGGTAACCCTACTTACTTACCAGATAAACCTGTACCCCGATATAACGCTGTCCTCAGTAGCCAAAAAATGTTTGATCCTCCAGAGTGCACAGCCCCGCCCCTCCAGAGCACTGTTTTACCGTGTTATATCCAAATTCATGTTATATTGGGTCACGTTATATCGTGGTAGAGGTTTAGTTGGAGATTTCCAAGAAATAACACAAATACATACAATATATTCAACACAATAATTATATTAAACAGGAGACAAATATACATAACAGGGTAAAACACTATTTTAGGGTCACCAGTGCCCATGCTGATAAGACCCATGACTTTCCCCAGTCACGGGACCTGATGTAGCAAATGTATGATTGGTTCGCATTCCCATTGGTTCGCATGCTTTGTTGGGGCCCTTGATGACCTATGAACACACAATTCTTTTCTGCAGTGCGTCTGACAAAGTGGGTATTCACCCACAAAAGCCTATGCTCCAATACATCTGTTAGTGTATAAGGTGCCACAGGACTATTTGTTGCTTTTTACAGATCAAAACCAACACAGCAACCTTTCTGATATTTTCTGCAGTAGTTTAGCAGTGTGGCTGACTGGGTTCAGTACACCCCAATGGACTCACAAGTGGGAGAAGGTGGTAAAACCCTCCACAGGTTTAATAGGCAGCAGGTTATAAAATCTCCAAACCCTCATTCCCTGGATTGAGGACACAGTTCGGGGAGTAGGGTGTCCCCAAAACAAATTCTCTGATTGATTGACTGACTGACTGACTAAAAGATGACTCGGTCACTGCAGAGGGGCTGATCTCTGCTGGCAGGGATCCTCTTCAGGCAAGAGTCAGGCTGCTTTGGTCCCAGGATTTCCCCTCACCAAACTGGGGTGCAGGGCTCAAGGTGCAGGTTACACAACTATACTAACATCCAAACTGTTGTCTCTCAGCCCAGCATCCAGACACACACAGGCAGCAGCTCTGAACTAGCAGCCAGAACAGAGCTGAGCATGTGGTGACTGGTCTCACCTTGGGAGCTGGGAGGTGAACTCAGCCTGGCTGGGGAAGTTTCCCAGCAAAACTCTACAAACTGGTGTAACCCCTCTGCCCCTCTGAGTTGGCAGCAACAACGGCCGGGTTCGGTATCCAGGGGTTTTGTTTCAATAACACAATGCAAAACCGGCTTGAGCCCCCACCCAGTGACCTGGGACAATTACATACTTCCCCTCTCGCAAGCATGGAGTCTGGGTGTAGCAAAACCCTTTTAATAAAGGAGGGAAACAATGTGGCATTATGCTGGGGAAACACCACAACAGGATTCATAACACAAACCATGAGCAAAAGACCCACCCCCAAGTAAGTTTGGCAGTATCTTTTTCCTCTCAGGATCTTAAGTCCAACAACCCAAAAGATTACCCAAAAGTCCCAAAAGTCTCTTGAGTCCAGCAACCTAAAAATCATCCAAAAGTCGAACAACCCAAAAGTCTCTGTCCCTGGTCAGTGCAGTCCCAGAGTTCAAAAGTTTATCTGCAGAGTTTTACACCCCCAGCCTGGGTGGAAATGGGGGGATGAGGAGGTGCACGGGGTGTTAAGGGGCACCTTATGTGGTCTGAGGCTGACTGCCCCACCTCTCCATGAGGTTCTGCTGCAGCTTTCAGCACAAACTGCTCTGCTCTATCAGCCACTCCAGTTCACCAGCTGCCCATAAGCCGCTCCAGCTGCCCCCGCAAACTGCTCAGCTCCGTGCCACTCATTGTTCTGTGGGCATCTCACAAACTGCTCTGCTGTGCTCTGCCAGCCTTAGCAATAGATCTTCGGGCTCCCCCACTAGTTAACACAACACTCAGTGAGCTCAGCTCAGCTCAGCAGTTTTAGCTCTTTAATGATTTCAGCACTTAGTGATATCTGCTTGTAGTAGGGGAGCCCCAGTGCTGGTACACCACTGTCCCAAAGTGAATTCAGCTCAGCAGCCTGTAACTAGACTCTTAAGGGACTCAAAATTATCTCTGCTATTCAACAGTGGAGAGAAGGAGTAGCCATGCCTCAAAAAAACCCATGCCCTCAATGACACATACCTTCCCCCAACCTTTCTCAATTCACTGGCTTTTGGAACCCATGTCCCTTGTCTAGTGAGTGCTACTCAGTTGATGGTGAGTCCCTCTGTCATAAAACAGTTCCACTGACCTTGATTCACATAATCAGTGTAACAACACTTTATTCTTCCTGCCCCAATAACAGAGAAACTGGGGAATCCCACAGCAGCCAAAGTGACCATTTAGGGCTGCTGTGGGTTCATGCTAGGCGGGGTGGGTGTGCCTATGCAAACAAGACCAGCCCCTGAAGTTCTTTCCCACACTTGCCACAATTCACCATCAGATGTCAGGGTAGAGCTCATCCTGACTCTGCTTACACTGGGAATCATCAGCGGAGAAAGACAAGCCAAGCTGAGGGATCTTGCTTTCAGGTCCCTAGAATCCAGTTTTCGGGGGGGAACCCAGCATGTAGGCCTGGGACTTCCCAGCTCCCCACACAACCAGTCCTGCCCTTGCCCTGGCTGGCTCCAGACTGACTCAAAAATGGCTTCTCTCCTTTCCTGAACTCCCTGGGAGGGGCTTCTCACTCCCTATTGGTTGCCAGGCAGACTCTGAGTTTGCCTTGGCTCCCCCTCCCTCCCAGGGACAGTGTGCCTCTCCCTGAGCTGCCAGCAGACAGAGCTCCAGGATTCTAGGTAATCTTACATAAGAAGCTTTCCCAGCTTCTCCCATAGTAGGGCAGGGATCTGCTGATGGGGGGCAGCTGTGGCAGGAGATCCCTCATGTCACATGGGATCTGCTATATTTGCCTTTTTCCAATCATCCGGGACCTCTGAAGATGGCCACAAATTTTCAAATATAATGGCCAGTGGCTCTGCAATCACATCAGCCAGCTCCCTCAGCACCTTCAGATGCTTTAGATCTGGACGCGTGGACTTGTGCATGTCCAGGTTTTCTCAATAGTCCTTAACCTGTTCTTTCACCACTGAGAGCCGCTCAGCTCCTTCCCATACTGTGTTGCCCAGTGCAGCAGTCTGGGAGCTGACCTTGTCTGTGAAGACCGAGGCAAAAAAAGCATTGAGAACTTCAGCTTTTTCCACATCATCTGTCACTAGGTTGCCTCCCTCGTTCAGGTCCTTTCCTTGACCTTCTTCTTGTTGCCCTTCACATCCCTTGCTAGCTGCAACTCCTATTCTGCCTTGGCCTTCCTGATTATACCTCTGCATGCTCTAGCAATATAAATGTCCACGCCTTGTAAGCTTCCTTTTTGAGTTTAAGCTGACTTTAAAGTCAAGCTGTCCGCCTGCCATATTTACTATTCTTTCCGCACATCAGGATGGTTTGTTCCTGCACCCTCAATAAGGCTTCTTTAAAATACAGCTAGCTCTTCTGGACTCCTTACCCCATCATATTAGCTTCTCAGGGGAACCTGCCCTCTGTTCCCTAAGGGAGTCAAAGTCTGCTTTTCTGAGGTCCAGGGTTCATATTTTGCCGCTCTCCTTTCTTCCTTTGCTGGTACATGGATACGCCTCTTTCTTCTTCTGGAGGTCACATGTTGCCAAATTGCTTCAACATCCTTCTGTCCCTGCTGTGCAGCCTGCTCTGATTCTTCAGAATGTGCCTGTAGAAGAATATCCTGATGTCTGTCCAGGAAATCTTCATTTTCTCCTATGCAACGCAGGGTTGATACTTGTTTCTCCAGACCCTGAAACGTCTCTTCCAATATGGAAACCAGCTTGCACTTTGTACAGACAAAGTAACCTCTGTCCTGTGGAAGAAAGACAAATATGTCGCACTGTAGTGGGGTGGTCACCCCCTCCTGCCTTAAAGACTTAAAAAAGCCCAGGGAGAGGGCTGTGGCAGGGAAGGAAAAGCGGGGCTGATTGGGGAATGCAGCCTCAGCTGGGGGCCATGCCCCAATCAGGCCAAGGCTGGCTTAATGAGAGCCCAGCTGGCCCGTATAAGAGGGCTGGGGCTAGAAGTCAGACACTCTCTCGCTAGCCTTTTGAGAGGGAGGGACCTGGCTGCTGGGAGATGAGCAGTGCTATACTGGAGCAGTGCTGGGGGAAGGCCAGAGAAGCCGGGGAGCTCTGGACTGGAAACCTCCCAGGCTGCAGCACCAAGCAATACACAATTCCTAACCCCCCAACATTTCAAGGCCAGGTAAACCACAGTCCAGCTCATCACATTAATGTGGCTGACCATTAAAGTGCTCTTCCAAGGCCTCCCTCAGGGGCGTAGCTCCACAGTGAGCTCTTCTACTGGCCCTTGTGTCTGGCTCTTCAAAATCAGCGGGCAGCTGTTCCACCTCAGCCCTCCACCCCAGCAGCCCTCCACCCCCAGGACCCCCTGCGCCATCCACCCCCTCCTTCCCTGTCCCGTGACTGCCCCCTGCCGCCCCATCCAACCCTCCTCTCATTCCTGATGGCCCCCACCTGTGACCAATGCCCCATCCAATCACCCCTTCTCTCTGTCCCCTGACTACCCCTGGAATCCCTACTCCTGACTGCCCACCACCACCCCATCCAACCCCTGGTCTCCCTACCCCTGCCTGCCCCCACGGGACCCTTGTGCCCATTCAAGCCCCCTGTTCCCTTGCCTCCAACCACCCTGACATTAATACAACACCCCCTCCCTGCTCCCTGCCTGGAGGTGGGGGCCGGGCCGGGGCCGCAAGCCGGAGCCGCTGAGCCAGAGCCAGGCTGGGCCGCTCAGCCGGGGCCGGAGGCAGGGTGCCCGGCTGGCTGGGACTGGGGCCGGGCCGGAGCTGTGCCTCCCGGCTGGCCATGCCCAAGGCCCGGGCCAGAGCTGCGCCACCTCGCTGGCTGCGGTCAGAGCCAGGCATGGGCCCAGGGGCGAGGCCAGAGACGTGCCGCCCGGCCAGCTGACGTCAGGGCCGGGCCAGAGCTGCACCGGTTGGGGCCAGGCCCAGGCCCGGGCCCAGGGGCCGGGCTGGAGCCACGCCGCCCGGCTGAGATCGGGAACGGGCCGGAGCTGCGCCGCCTGGCTGGCCGAGATCGGGACCAGGCCAGAGCTGAGCCGTCCGACCGGCTGAAGTCAGGGTCGGGGCCGGGATGGGGTGAGGTTCGGGGCCAGGCCGGAGCCGTGCGGTGCCTGGAGCCCTCTTCACGCCCGTGCCCCAGCTAACCTGAGGGAAGCCGCTGTTTCCTTCTCAGCCCTCCCAGGATTCCTGCGTGAACAGCTGATTCGCGGGGAGCCGGGGAGGGGGAGGATAAGCTGGGGGAGCTTTCAGGGGAGGAGGCAGAGGCGGAGTGAGGTGAGCTGGGGTCGGGGAAGGGCAGGGAGCTGCTGGAGCTTTTGTTAAATTAAAAAGCCCTTTTCGAACCAGTTGTCCCTCGTGGGACAACCATTTCTAAAAGGGCTTTTAAATTTAACAACCGATTCCCGCGAACCGGTGGGAACCGGCTCCAGCTCACCACTGACTCTGCCACACAAGAGAGTGGAAGGGGAGCCCTGGAGGTCAGGCAGGCCTCTGAGTAATGGAAGTGGGAGCGAGGACTCAGATCCTTTTGCTAGTCAATTTCACCATGGTACTGTATAAGGCAGGAAACTTCCCCACATTATCAGAACCAATCCCCCATTTACATCTGCATGGAAAAAAGAACTCCTGGTGAGTAATTAAAGCACTGACACATGAAGCCATATATGCACACACTCAAATGACATACTAACTGCATTGGCTGTATGCCGTCAGAGTTTTTAGTGTAAGACATGTCTCTTGCTCTTTGTATTTCTAACAATAAAAACAGCAATGTTTAGTTTTAGACTCTAGATTGTATTCTATACTGATTTCCCCTTTTAGTTACATGCACTCTGGAGCTGAAAACTAGTGAGCATGTCGATTATTGCTTTTGGCCTGCTAGATACAACTACACTGATTTCTAGCAGATGTTCTCCTTCCCCTCGTCTTTGCACAGAGGCCTGGAGGTGCACCTCAGGACGTCACACTCTTTCCCACAGAACTGGAATTGGCAATGAATCTCCTGTTGACGTTATTGTCAAGGTTCCTTCCCCACTCTGAACTCTAGGGTACAGATATGGGGCCCTGCATGAGAATGTCTGAACTTAAATACCAGCTTAGATCTGGTTTTGCTGCCACCACCCAAATTATTTGAGTTATTTGGGAAACTCTGTCTACCGCCCCACAAGAATATTTCCATCCCAAGTACTATAAACTTTCCCTGGGTAGCCTTGAGAGACTTCTCCACCAAGTTCCTGGTGAACACCGATCCAAACCCTTGGATCTTAAAACAAGGAGAAATTAACCATTCGCCCTCCTTTCCTCCCAACAATTCCTGATTAGTCCAGATCCAACCCCCTTGGATTTTAAAACAAGGAAAACTCATTTACTTTCTTAAAGAGAAGGCTTTTAATTAAAGACCGAAAGGTAAAAATCATCTCTGTAAAATCAGGATGGACAATAACTTTACAGGATAATCAGATTCAAAGAGCCCAGAGGAACCCCATCTAGCCTTAGGTTCAAAGTTACAGCAAACAGAGGTAAATCCTTTAGCAAAAGGAACATTTACAAATTGAGAAAACCAAGCTAAAACTAACACGACTTGCCTGACAATACAATTTTGGGTTTACTCTCCAGAATAGTATTGCACTTGAGTGCTGGGCAATTCCTTAGCTGAAAGCCTTCCCATGCAGTACTGATTTCAGTGTCTGTGTCAATCTGTAGCATGGTGTGTCCCTATCTGTGTGTGTGCTAGAAAAGTCTTGAGGGCCTGGATTAGCAGGACAGTGTTAGGGAGCCCAGGCTGGTGGAACAGGTGGGCTCAGTGATACCCCAGTACATCAGGTGGCACTTTGGAAAGGGGAGGAACCTGTCACTGTGGTACAGCGAGCAGTGTAATGTGCACAGCTTATTGCTCTGAGACACTGATGGTGATTTTAAATGTTTTAACTGTGTTGGCTAGAGAATAGACAAAGTGGGTACTGTTATTTTCTGTTTGCTTATTTTGGGCAAGGGAAGTAGGGGCAGAAAAGCAGGAAAATGAGTGAAAGCGAATCTACCAAAAAGTTGGAGTGCTACAGACTGCAAGTAGAAGAAAATGAAAAGATGTACAAGAGACAGGTAGAATTAAGTCAATTACAGATAAAAGAACAGGAAGCAGAAGAAGGCAGACAAAAAGCAGCCATGAGTGGGCAATGGAAGCCCACAAGCAAGCAATAGAACCGCAAGCCAACGAAGAAGCAGCCAGGCAAAAAGCTGCTCTGGAACTGCAAGCCAAAGAAATGGAGTCAGAGGCAGCCAGGCAAAAAGCTGCCCTGAGAGACATAGAAATCGAAGTCCAGAAGCAAGCCATGGAATGGAGGCAGCTAGAGGCTGATAAAGCCCTGGAACTGAGCTACAAAGAAATGGAGGAGAGGGAAAAAGAAAGAAAACATGAATTGGCCTTGATGTAGTGGCAGAAACAGAATCCCACACCAGGAAGTCCCACCGCTCCACAAATGGGAATGGTTGTGTCCTGCATACAGCAAGGCAGGGGTCATTGCTGAATTCTTCATCACCTTTAAGAGGCTGCGTGTGTTCCCTGAGATTCCCAATGATGAAAAGATGTCCACTTTGGTTGCAAAGTTGTCTGAGAGAGCTCTGAATATATTCAATCAGATGCCAATGGGTTATGCTTCCAATTATGGTAAATTCAAGAAAATTGTTAGAAAACAGTTTAAGATTACGCCTGAAACCTGCAGAGTAAAACTTAGAAGACTTAAGAGAGTGGCTGTAATGAGTAATGTGGCATATGTAAACCGAATGAGAGATTTACTGTATACGTGGGTATGGGGGAAAGGTATTTCAAGCTTTGAAGAAATGTGTGATGTCTTTGCTCAGGAACAGTTCCTGAATATGTGTCACAATGATGTAACTCAGTGTTTATGGGATAAGAGGGTAAAAGCGGTCAAGGAATTTCTTCTTTTGTGGATGAATTTGAACAGTCCCAAGCAGCTATTAGGAATAAATCACATGCAGAGTGGTTTAAGTTTGGTGGTAAGCAAGGGCACCACTTTATCCCCATCTCAAATCACCCTTAAAAACAAGAGACCCTAGACATTGCTTCCGCTGTAATTCTACAGAGCACTTGCGATATAACTGCCCCAAACTGAAGGAAAATAAACGTCCCCTGACCCATACTGGCTCGGTTGTCCTCAGCCTCAAGGCTCCGGAGGTTACCCCCACAACTTACCACACCTGCTTGGTGAACCACAGAGGGAACACATTAAGCTTGTCAAGATCGATGGCACAGAGGGCCTGGGGTGGTGATACGGGTATGACCAAGTGTGGTCCCAGAGGCTAGTACTTTACTGGGGGGTTGGTGCCGGACAGGTTCCCTGTGCCACTAGCAAAAGTTTGTGTGGCGTAGAAAGGTTTGAAGGTGATTTACTAGTGGGGATGCTAGAGGACATCCCCGTGGACATGTTGGCAGGGAATGATATTTTCCACAAGGCTAAGACTGTTGGTGTTGTAACTCACAGCAAGTATTGTGTAGGGTCCTCAAAAGGACCTATCAGTGAGAAGGCTGTTTCAGCTGGTGGATGCAAGTCTGATGCAGCTAAACCAGGGCTACATCTAGAGAGCATGAAGATATGTGTCTCAGATAGGTGCCTGGGGAATGGTTTTGGAACCTTAGAATCCACAGAGGAGGAGGGTGAGGGTTCCATTGTCATTGCAGTGCAGGTTGGCAGAGTGCTTCCAAGTGAGGGAGAGGCGGAGTCAGACCTCTGACCAACTGAAATCCACAGGTCCCCAGAGCCAGGGGCATGACAGATGTTGTCAGTGTCAGGCGTCATTATCCCAAGTATTAACTGTCAGGAATTTGCAGCTAAGCAAAAGAGTGATCCCCTTCCTAGATAGCATAAGGAGGGAACTCTAAGCAGGAAGTGGTGAGAATACATTTTTTGAAGAGACTGGGAAGCTGTATATAGAGGCTCCTGGGAGGAGGAACAGAGGCCCGGGGCGACCCTATAAGTAATTGGTTGTATCCAGCCAGCACCGGGGTAATTAATGCTGGCAGCACACAATGGTCTCTTTGCTGGTCACTTGGCAGTACAGTGGACTTATGCTAGGCTAAGGAGGAATTTCTACTGGCCAGGAATATAGAACGATGTGATATGAGAGATTATTGCAGGTCTTCTGTAGTGTCAACAGAAGAAAAGACCGGTAGGATCCCAGAAAACTCCTATTACTCCCTTACCTGTTACACAGAAGGCATTCCTGAGGGTGGCAATGGACATTGTGGGTACTATGCCATGCCCCACTCAGAGGGGGAACAAATATGTCTTAAAGTGGTGGTGGATTTTTGCCTCTAGATATCCTGAGGTGACTGCTCTGTCTAATATAGAAGCTGAGACAGTGGCAAAAGCCCTTCTCACTAGAGACAGAGTGTGTTTCTCTAAGGAGATTTTTGTGTGATATGGGGCAAACTTTATGTCGCAGATATTCAAGGAGCTATGGAAGGTGGGTGGCGTGAGACAACTTAAAAATGCCCCCTATGACCTCCAGGCCAATGGATTGGTGGAAAAGTTCAATTGGACCCTAAAATACATGCTGGGAATGTACACCGTCCCCTCCCAGAGGGAAGCTGTGGCCCCTCCTAATCCAGACACCCCCAAGTCCAGGGATCCAGAGGGAGAAACAGCCTGATGCTGGGTTCCAGGCTTGGATGGAGTTTCCTACACACCGCCCTCTCCTTCCCTCAGGGTGTGCGGGGAACTGCCGCTGCCAGGAATCCTCTGTCTTTCGCTCCCTTCCACCAGCATGTCTTCTATTAGTGAGCTGGATCTATTGCGTCCAGCGGCCCCTAGTGGTGGCCAGAAGAACTGCAGACCACGTCTGTGGAGGAACGGAAATTCTGTGAGCATGACCTTAATTTCTACAGAATTCTGCATTGCACAGCGGCGCAGAATACCTCCAGGAGTAATACTGAAAGTGCTGGGAAAGGAGCAGGGACAAGTGAATTCCAGGGTAGGGGGAGGCAGACTTAGAACTGATTGGGTTTAGTATTAGGCTGTCACTAGGGAGGATTCTGGGAGAGGGGAGTAGGTTTGTAGCTAGGGTCCAGCCCTACTCTTCATGTTTAGCCATTAGTCTTTCTTCTCCTTCCTGTAGCATCACTCCAGCTGTGGCTGGCTGCAGTGCCTCAGCACTCCCCACACCTCCTAAGAGATGAGAGTGTGTTGCTGAGGTTGTGGGCTGCTGATTTATATCAGTATAGTAGCCTTCTTCCTCAGCTACTCTACAGCAGCCCAACGTGTCACACCATTTCTTGGGGCTCTTGTGTGCATAGGTGGTGCATAATTGTTTCCTTTGGGGAGGCTATGGAGCAACTTAGAAGTGGGGGGGCCACCAGTGCCTAGACTGTAGCTCTGCCATCCTTTGGCCTCTTCCCCAAAGGTCCTGCTCTCTCTCTGCTGCCAAGCCCCGGCCTTAGGTTCTGCTGCAGGCCTCTTCAGTACCCCCCCTCACCACCCGACTCCTCCAGGGTCTTCTCACTGTCTCCTCCTTCCGGGTTCCTTACGGCCACTTACCAACTCCCCCAGGCTCCTTACTGCCCCCTCACCATGGCTCCTTGATGCCTCACCACACCCCTCATGGCTCAGTCCCATCCTTTACCCCCACTAACACCCCATGAGGGGAAAGGGAGAGGCTGGTGTTGCAGCCAGAGGGGCAGGGTGGCTCTGGGGTGGGGATCCCTGGGGAGCTCAGGTTAAGCCGGAGTTGGCCCTTGAAGGGCAGAAACTCCTCAGCTGATGCCACTGCCCATTTCAGCATGGAGGGTGGTTTGCCTCGTTTGGTTCCCACCACAGAGGGGCACCAGGCTCCAACTGAGCCAGGGAACTGCCGCCTCCGCAATTAGCACAGAGGGGAGCTGGGCATGGCCCCGCAGACTGATCTGGCAGCCGCACTGACACTGCCCTGAGCGCCCTGCCTGGCCGAGTGCAGCACCATGGACAACCCAGAGACACACCTGTTGGCAGGTACAGCTGGAGCGCCGTACTGGGGGCTGGCAGGGAGAAATAGGTGGAGCAGGGGCGGGGCCTTGGGGGAAGAGGTTGAGTGGGGGCAGGGCCATGATCCGGAAGCTATTGCCCCCCCCCACTTTTAGGAAGATTCTGGCACTCCTGTCCAGTGGAAAAGTGGTGGGCTGGCTCATCCCCAAAGGGAGGTCACCCGTGTTGTAGCTGGCATTTGCCCCTTCCATGGCCAAGCTTTTTTGTTTTTGCAAAAGCTTAGCCTCCCCAAGCCTATTATACACACCATCCATGGTAGTGGAGGAGATATTGACCTGTCTCTTCTGGAGGTCACCTGTCTTTGCAGCCCACAACCAGCCACAGGGCTGGGGCTGTTTTGGGTGGATACTCCCTCCAAATGTATGACACTCATTTCCCCTCCTTACCCTAAAGAGAAACCCCCTGGGAAGCATGGCGAGCCATCTAATAGATACCTGCTTAATATCAGGAATTCTATAGTTCATACCGGAGTCCAAAAGGGTGCCAGTGTGCCTCTCTGAGTATTGGGAATTGCTGCAGTGACAGCTTTAGCTTTGCCATTCTGTCTTGGTTTATTGTTTATTAAAAGTTTGTGGAAAATGTACAATTAGTTGCTGTTGTGTGATTGATTTTCAGGCACAGCGGCCTCTTCTCCTTGCCTGGAAGGCCTGGCAGGTATTATTTAAAGAGCTAATGAATGTTAATGGACATATTATTTGCAAATCTTGAAATGACTACTAGCTCAGGGCTCCTGAGTTTCATGGTAATCAGCTTTCTCTCTCTTGCTCTGACTGGCGGGAGAACACTCTGCAGTTGCTTTGTTGTATGGTTCTCAGATTAATATTCCTTTTCCTATCTGGCAGCTTTTCTATGCATGTTTTAATCAAACGAACAGACAGCTTCCATGCTGCTATAAGCAGACTGAGCACAGAGACAGTCATGCTGGAGACCGCACCCTGCTAGGAACACAGAACAAGCTCCCTGCTTCATCTCATCCTGTGCAATGAAGGTGCTAGTGAGAAGTGCAACAGACCTAGGCTGTCAGAACCAGAGATAGGCATCTGACATGTCCCTTGTTCTGGGCTGTCATGGCTCTCGGCACAATTTAGAATCACCCTCAGGGTGTGAAATGTTAGCTGGTTGGGGGAAAAAACTGGAGGAGGGTAACATTGTTCCCTGTGGTTGGGGGAGCAAGTACCTTTCATAGGACAGCTACTTGAACAGGGCATCTGGCCAGGCTCCCAGTGAGTGCTGGCTGAAAAACCAGAACTCTGTTTTATTAAAAAATGTCAAGATTTTGGCATGTGGTCCCATTCCACATTGGATAAAATTTGAGATCTTGCAACATCCTTCATGAAAAAACACAAGAGGGAGACAGTCTCTCACCATTCCAGTGGCCAGGCACTCCCCTGAAATGTGGGAGAACCAGGTTCAAGTTGCTGCAATGGCACAGGCAGAGCGTGCACTTGGACCTGGATCTCCTTGATCTCTTAGTGCACATGGCTATTGGTTATTCTGAGGTCTTACTCTCAGTTTGATCAGAGGAACCTTTCCAGGGACAGTTCCATGGACACTGAGACATCATCATGGAAAATTTTAGTTTTTATTAACTGGCTTTTTTTCAATTAAAAACTGTTTAGATCAAAAGTTCCCAAACAGCTCTGCTTTCATCGGTTATTTGGCAAGCAGACAGTGGCCAAGGTCAGGTCACTTTCCTGATTCTGTAGACTTTTAGCTTAGTGTTTTAACACTATCTTTGGCTGGGTTAAACCTGGGTATTATGGGGTGGGTGTAACACCGTCAGCCTTTCATTCAAGTTGAGTATAAAGTAGTGACTGAAATAATAACAGTCTCCAAACACAAAACACTGGCACTTGTCTGAGCCCAAAGCACAGGCACGTGAACACTGCCCAGATATGTGAATGTAGAAGTAGAAGGTTGACTCACCCAAAGTCCTGCAGAAGCTCAGTGACAGAGTGGGTCTCCTGAATCCCACACTGCTGCCAAGTCTGCTGGAACTACACTGGTAAAGCTGGGAAATCAGACTGACCTACCCAACTTAGCTGAATAAGTAACACGATGGCCGATGAAATTCCAGGTAGACAAGGGCAAGGCTGAGCACACTGAAAAGAACTATCTTAACCGCTCATGGGTGGGTTCCAAACTGACTGTAGGCACAGACCTGTGGACATCTCAGTGACCTTGCATTTAACTGCATTAAAATATATTTTATTTGAAGGGCTCAGATTACCAAATGATCCAGATTGCTCTGTATGACTGCCCTTTATTTATCACTCCCCAATTATCTGCAAATTTCATCAGTGGTGATTTTGTATTTATTTCCAGATAATTGATGAAAATGTTGAATAACTAGGCCTAGATCCGATCTCCGCTGAACCTCACTATACACATCTCGAAACTAGCACAGAACTGTCCTGTTTCTGGGGGCGGCTGTAATATTTTGGATTATCTTCAGTTGTTGGATGCAGTGTGTGGATGCTGGGTGGGATTGGTGGCCTTTGATATATGGGAGGTTAGATCAGATGAGCTAATGGATCCTTCTGGCCTTAAACTCTATGATGATTCCCCACTGACAGCAAGCTTTTGAGATATGTCAACTAGACAGTTCTTAATCCATTTTATACAATCTATTGA
Organism: Mauremys reevesii; assembly: GCF_016161935.1. Classification (NCBI taxonomy): domain Eukaryota; kingdom Metazoa; phylum Chordata; order Testudines; family Geoemydidae; genus Mauremys; species Mauremys reevesii. Next base: position 39,733,749 of record NC_052630.1, on the reverse strand, counting down.
TAATTGGTATTGTGTTTATTTTTTAATCAGAATATCCTGTTGTACTAGGTCAAATGACTTACAAAAGTCTAAATATAGTTATAGATTCCAACTCCTGAAGGGTCCACTGTGATCATCTAGTCTGACTCCCAAAATAACACAAGCCAGGCAATTTACTTGAATTAATTCCTGCTTCAAATCCAAAGCTGTGGATGAACTACAGCATTTCTTTTAGAAAAGTATCCAATCTTGTTTTAAAGATTTCCAGTGTGCGAGAAGCCACCACAAACCTCGATTTCTCAAATGGATAATTACGCTCACTGTTAAAATGTGCTCCTTATTTTCTGTCTGAATTTGTCTAACTTCAACTTCCAGTCATTGGATTGTGTTATATCTTTCTCTGTGAGCCTGAAGAGCCTTCTGTTACCCATGTCGGTACCTAGAAACTGTGGTCATGTCCTACCTTAACCTTCTCTTTAAGCCAAATTATGAGTCTCTTTCTATAGAACAGGGTTTCTAATCCTTTAATCATTGTAGGGGGGAGGGAACGAGCTGGGATTGGGTGCAGATGGGGGGGCAGAGGTGCGGGCTTGGGAAAAGGAGTGGGGGCAGAGCCTGCTGTGAAGGGAGGGTGGGAAGAGGCAAGTCATGGGGAATCAGGTGTGGGCAAGGCCTGGGGCAGAGTCGGGAGGTTGATTACCCCCAGGGCCCAAAGGGAGTTGGTGTCTGTGTAAAAGATGACACCCAGGTTACAGGCCTGAATGTAAGGATGGTTGTATTGCCCACAGAGACTGAGACGGAGGAAGCAGGGAGGACTTGGGGAGGGGATGATGATGATGATGAGTGCTCTGTTTCAGTCATGTTGAGCTTGAGCTCTGTGTTAGAAATTCACAAGGAGATGTTAGAGAGACAGGCTATTTTAGTTTGGACAGGAGAGTGGGCTGGAGTAGAGAGGTTGTGAGTTAGTAGAGCGATGATAGTTACGATTAGAGATAAATTTTAAAGGGAGATAAGGTGAGAAGAGGCAAGAGGAAACAAAGGTGGATTTTTAAGACTAAGGCCTTGTCTTCACTACAGTTTTGTCAACAAAAGTAATCTTTTGTTGATAAAATAATGGAGGTGTGCGCACTGCAATGAGCCTCCCACTGAGATGTGGCTGAAAGGCATAGAATTTTTTGAGATGAAGTTAGAGCAATGCATTTTCAGTGTAGATCCTGCTATTGCTTATGTCACCCTAAGTGGCCTCCAGGAGGTGTCCCACAATGCCCATCATGACTGTTCTGGTCAGCAGTTTCAACTCTTCTGCCTTGCAGCCAGGAACACAGGCATGCACCCCTCTTCCTTTAAAGCCCTGGGAAATTTTGAAATTACACTTCCTGTTTGCTTGGTGTGCAGAATTCACATAGCATCTTTCCAGCTGACCATGCTGGATCTGTGGAGAGAGGAGGCTGTGCAGTTGCAGCTCCGATCCAGATTTAGGAACTTTGATTCCTCTGAGCAGATTCCTCGTGGCACAAAAAGGACATGCAGTAGTGCCATGCTAAGATCAAGGAGCTGAGACAGGTGTACCAGAAGGCAAGGGAGGCCAACTATCACTCTAGTGAGGCACCAAAGATGTGCCACTTCTACAAGGAGCTGCACGCCCTCCATGGCGGCAACCCCCACAGTGGAGTCAACTATGAAGACGAAGTGGTGGATGAGGAAGTTGAGTTGGCTGAGGATGTGGGACAGGCGACAGGGTCGTCTGGTGGCATGGTGAGCGAGGACTTACCCTTGGGGGAATCTAGCCAGTCCCAGAAGGCTGGCTCTGGCATGCCTGAAGAAGAAGAGGGGAGCTCAGGTAAATACTCCTTTTTTATACTTCATTGTGACATGACGTAGAGGCAGGACCGGCGCTTCCATTAGGCGACCATAGGCGGTCGCCTAGGGTGCCAGGATTCGAGGGGGCGGCATTTGGTGCGCTCCCCACGGGGCGCACGAGAGCTTCCGGTTCCGCTCCCGTCGCGCCGCCGAAGAAAGACCTTCTGCCGACATGCCGGGGAAAACAGCGGCAGGCAATTGAGCAGCTCAATGACTGCCGCTGTCGCCTGTGGCATTTCGGCGGAGGGTCCTTCTTTGGCGGTGCGACGGGAGCGGAACCGCAAGCTCCCGCGTGCCCCTTGGGGAGCGCACAAAATGCCGCCCCCCCTTCGAGTTCTGCCTAGGGTGCCAGAAACTCTGTTGCCGCACCTGGGTAGATGTATCTTTTTAATTTGTTACATGATACAAGTGGGAGAAGAGATAGAAATTAACAACACTAGGTACTGTTTTCATCTGCTTATCATTCCCTGTGCAGCTACGTAGAGGGCATCCTGTGAAAAAGTTTGTTAATGCACACTGGGAATCTCCTGGGAATCCTCCATGGAGACTTCTAGCAAACTTTCTAGAATATACTCTGCAATCCTGTGCCAAAGTTTCCTTGGCAGAGCTGCTTTGTTTCTTCTCCTGCTGTAGGAAACTTTGCTATGACAATTGGCAATTACTTCCACAGGAACCAAAGCAGGAAATAGGTGAGCAGCATGCAGATCCAGTCTGAAGATGCATGGATGTAGGAGATGCACTCTTGCATCTTCAGTTACAGTTAGTAGTAAGATATCAGCTTTGAACACCCCGGCCTGTGGAAAACAGTGCCAGTATTCAGAATACTGTCCATAAGTGCTGGTACTGATCTTGTTTTGAAACCACTCACACCCTTTGTCACATTTGCACCTTCCCCCCGGCTGAACTCAACATGTTTAGGGCTCTTGCTGTTCTGAGTGCTTGCCAAGGGAAAGTGAGAAAGAGGTATATGTAACTTTTAAGATTCAAGGCTGTGAATACACACACAATACTTAAATCTGTGTATGGTTTCTTTTGCTTCTGCAAATGTGCCCTTGAGGGCCAGCTCCTACACACCAGCAGAGTGCCTCCTTCAGCTAAGGAGGCAAACAAGAAGTAAGTAGGTCATGCTGCAATTATCTGATCATGTAAATAGCTAGTAGAGAGTGTGGAGGGAGACAATAAAGCCTCAGAATGGATAGTCAGGAGAGCAAACAGGGGCACAAGCATATGATAGAGCTGAGGAGCAGATGATAAAGTTGATGGAGGACCAGATTAGAGATTCTGAAACCCTGATTGCACTGCACTCAGACCACATCCATGCTCAACGTCCCCTGCTGCCCATACAGAACTGTGTTTCATGCCCTCCCCAAATTTCCTCACTTTCCTTGCATTTTCCCAGCCCATTGCAGTACCCCTTGCACTCCACCCCAGGGACATGTTTCATAATGACAGCTGGACTTACACACAGCTATGATCCTCAGTGTCATGTCTCTTGTAAGAAATGGAAATTGGTGTATTTCTTTTTAATGAAAATGTACTCTTAGAAATACAATGATTCTTTATTTGTGTCCTACACATGATGGTTGCTGCAGAAATTCATGTACAGTGGCAAATCAGCACATTTGCAGATTACAATTCAGGCTCAGTCAGCAATCATGACAACGGTCATTTCAGTTGGCAAGTAAACTATTCTTGGATGAATGCATTACAGAAAGACACCTTCCTGGGTCTCATTGTCAAAATGCTGCTTCAAACACAGACCCCCTGATTTGAATAGCCCTAGTATCTGTCTGCTCAAAATCAGCCTCTAGGTTATCTACCTCAATGCTCCACCCCATAGGTTCACAAATGTTATGGAGAGCACAGCAAGCTACAATGACCATGGGACTATTTTCCTCATTGAGTTCTAACTTGCCCAAAAGGCAACATCAGTGACCATTTAATCTGCCAGCTGCTCATCATTCTGCACCTGCTGAGCCTGTTAAAGCTCTTTTTGCTGCTGGCAAGGCTTCCATTGTAAGGCTTCATGAGCCAGAGGAGTAAGGTGTAGGCTGGGTTTCCCAGGATCACTATGGTGATTTTCACATCCACTATTGGAATCTTCTGGTCTGGAAAGAAAGTGCCTGCATGCAGCTTTCGATACAGACCAGTGTTCCTGAAGATGCATGCGTCATGCACATTCCCTGACCACCCCACATTGATGTCAGTGAAATGACCCCAGACTATCTTGCAATGGAGTACATCATCAGACAGGGCTACTTCTCTATGCTATTTCATGCATCACCCTGATCCACTCCTGGTCCCAGACACAGCTGCTGGACTCGCACCCAGGGTGCTGGCCGTGGCCCCCACACCAAAATTGGTATATGTGTCCCATTACCCCGCTGCAGTTAGGGAATTCCATTGTAGTAAAGCCATCCACATTGTCCAGAGTCACAGTCCTTCATAGCAGGAGTCAATTAATGGCCATGCAGTGCAATTACAGTGGTTTATGACTGTTGACATAACTTGTCACCCTAACTCTGTAATGTACACATGGCCTAAAATGTGTTTGTATTGCGAGGGGAATGAGACAGAAGACAGAGAGGGTAAGGAGAAGAGTAAGAGAGCGAGGAGAGTGGGAGTGAGTGAGTGAGGGAGATCAGGAGATGGTATGGGATGGGGTCACTGGGACAAGTGGTAGTGTTAGAGGAGGTGAGAGAGTTGCAGGAGGGGAAGGAGCAAGAGAGCTGAGGGGTGGGGGAACATTACAATGTCTTTTATCAGTTTTTCTCTTGGAAGAAATTGATGAGATCCTATGCAGAGAGAGAAGAGGAGGCACAAGGCGGGGAGATTTTGAGGGGTGGCATCGGGGCGGCTCTACACACCAGCAAAACAAGAACGTGCTTGGGGCAGCCCATTTGCAGGGGCGGCAGGGATCCAGCATGGTCGCTGAGAACCAACAGGAGTCCCTGGGATCTGTAGTTCCTTGGTTAGGTCCCTGCTTATAGAGGCAGCCCTGGAGCAGGGAAAGAACTACATTTCCCGGAATTCCCTTGGCCACCAGCAACAGGAAAGGAAGGGAGCGGGAGTGAGGTAACTGAGACCTCATGCTGCAGCCTGCTATGAACGGAGGGCTGCACTGTGAAGGGAAAGAATACCATATTTTAACATTCAAAAAATAGGACACTCCATGGGGAGGGAGGGTAGCCCCACCCTGCCACCATCCACTCGCTCTGACTGCCCCCCCCAGAAACCCCAACCCATCCACCGCCCCCTGCTCCCTGTCCCCTGATCACCCCCTCCCGGGACCCCTGCCCCTATCTATCCCCCAGGACCCACCCCCCCGTCTAAGGCTCCCTTCTCCTTGTCCCTAATTGCACCCTTCTGAGCCCCCCCACAAACTTCCCCCTAGGACCCCACCTGTCCCCTGACAAACCCCGGGGACTCCCATGCCTATTCAAACGGTGCCTGTTCCTGATTGCCCCCAAATCTCTGACCCAGCCGACCCCCCCGTTCTCCCGGCCCCGACTGCCTCCCGAACATCCGCCCCATCCAACCCCCCCGATCCCTGTCCGTTGACTGCTCCCCGGAACCCCCTACCTCCCAGCCCCCTTACCGTGCCACTGTGACCAGCGTGTCTTGGCTCTGCGCAGTGCCAGACACACTGCTGCATACATGCTGCCGTGTTCCTCGCGGAGCCACAGCCCGCCCCCACCCCTGCCCCCAGACCCTGCCTTCCAGATTTGAACACCTCAAAATTCAGAAGTGCTCAAGCTCAGTTTGGGCAGCTATTACGTCATTTCTCCCAAATCAAATATACTAATCCACTGTAACTTGCTGCAGAAAAAGTAGGACAAACTTGAGCAAGAAATGCTTCCCAGTGGTTATTAGGACTGGAATTGCTATTTTCAACAGGCATTGCCTTTTGTTTGTTTGTTTAAAAGAAGACAGTGATATTGCATTGGCAAATTCCCCATAGAAAGAAAGAGTGGAACAAAAGAATAATAAAGACACCTCAACTTTTTTTCATTTATGGAGAACAGTCTTATAATATGCATCCAGATATCCTCCAATCACACAAGCTGAAAATTGTTCCACTTTAATGCAGCTCTGTAACCATATGGGAACCAATGCTATCTGTGTTCTGTGCACATCTAAAATTCCTGCTGAATGACGTGCCCTAGGAGTGAGTTACCAGTGTCCCTGTGGTTTCGCGGAAGGAGGGTGCTGGTGGGGGGGGGGTGGGAGAGCCGTGGGAGGGGGCAGCAGAAGGTGTGTCTGTGTGTGGCAATGGTGGGGGGACAGTGGGGAGCCCAGAGCTGGGGCAGCAGGGGAGTGCGCGCGGGAGCCCAGCGCTGGGATGGGGGCAGCCAAAAAGTTTTTTGCTTGGGGCAGCAAAAAACCTAGCGCTGGCCCTAGGTAGCAGTGCAGCAATCTGGGGTGTGAATCCAGAATGCTCCACTATTACATGCATTATCTGTCTGTGTTTACACTCTTGACATGCACTAAAGTTCTCTAGTGTGCATTGACATACTGCTGATTCAAACTGCACACTAGGAACTCTCAGTGTGAATTCTAGGGGCCACTCAGATAGTGAGTGTGCTGTAGGTCTGCATCCCTGAATGCCACAGAGTATGTGTATGTGTATACATGGCCTCAGTGGGAGAAGTAGAATTGTTTATCTAGGAAGGTGGCAGAACTGAAGGACAAGGCAATGAATTTGCAGTGGAGGAAGTAAGCTGGTTAATGGGATTTGCTCCAGAGCTGCAGATGCAGGGGTTTGGCTGGGGCTACAACTTGGCAGGGTATACCTCACAATGAGAAAGAAGGGCAAAAGAGTCAAGGGTTTAGTTGAGTGACACATGGAGAGAGTCAACAACCATCTCAGTGGAAGAAAGTGCAGGGACAAGAGGGCTGAAAGAAAATGAGATGTCATGAATTCTGATGGGCTGAAACTCACGGAAAGGTCAAGGGATCAGGTGGGGGGGGGGGTGGATCAGTTAATCTTGAAATATGATTGGAGGGGGCAATTCAGCAAGAGATCAGAGAAAGCAGAGCTTAGTGAAGAGCAAGTCAACTGAGTGCACCTTTTGGTGAGTTGGATTGTTGAAGCAATGCAGAAGTGAGGGCAAGGAAATGTGCTGCTAAGGACTCAGACTAGTTATCAGCATGGAAGCTGAAGTCACGGAGCATGTGTGTGGGGAGGGGAGGAGAGAAGAGTCGCATGCAGTGCTGCTCAAAGGGGAAGAGTGCTGGGGTGGACCTCCCCCCTTGTAGAAGAGGGCTGCTGCAGAGGCAGTATCAAATAAAACGATCTAGGTATTTATAAGAGCCAGGAGCTGGAAGGAGTGAACTAGCAAGAGGTGGTGAATGACTGCTTCCTAGGATAGAGTCCCACATCCTGTAGGTGTGGCCTTTTTTCTTTGTTTCTACATATTACATTTGCACAGTTCCCATTATCAACCAAACTTGTAATCTCATCAAAGAATGAAATCAGGTATGGTTGACAAGACCAATTTTCCATCAAACACTTTGACTAGCATTATTTATAGTACCCTCCTTTCCAAGACTGGCTTTACGAACTGTGGCGCCCGATTCAAATACCAGATGGTGGTCCGGATCTTCGGTGGCACTTTGGCGGTGGGGGGGGGCCTTCCCTCACTCCAGGACTTCCGCGGACCCTTCACCGTGGAAATGCCACGGAAGACTTGGATCGAGTGAAGGACCCCCCCACCCCAGCCACTGAAATGCCACCGATGACCCGGACCGCCGCCAGGTATTTGAATCAGGCCCCACAATTCGTAAAGCCGGTCTTGGTTAGGGTCCCTCTTAGGCGCGGGGCCCTCTTAGGCGCGGGGCCCAATTCAGGGGAATCAGCCTAGAGCTGGCCCTGCTCTTTTCATTCTTTGTTGACTGAATCCTGTATCAGCTCATTCTGGGAATTATTCTGATAGCAAGCTAACGGGTCTGTAATTATGCAGGTCATCTCACTTGCCCTTTGAATATTAGCAAAACATTGGCACCCTACCAATCTTCTGGAATGTCCCCAGCATTCCAAGATTTATTAAAAATTAAAATCAGTGGACCAGAGATCTCCTCAACCAACAGTTTTAGGACTTTGGGGTATAAGCTATACAAGCCTGCTGATTTCAAATGTTTATCCCTAGTAGACATTGTTTAATATCGTCTTAGTCACTATGGACTGGAAAGTTCATCAGCCTCACGTAATATTAGTACATCATCCTTCTTTCCAAATACAGTAAATAAATATTTACTTAACACTTCTGTTTTATCTGCATCACTGTTAACAATTTTACCATCTCTATCTATTAATAGGCCTATGCCATCACTAGGATTTCTTTTGTTCCTTGTATACTTACAAAACTTCTTCTCATTGTCCTTGACCCTGCTAGCCATAGATTTTTCCCTTGATTCTTCAACTTCCCTTATCAAGTTTCTAGACTTTATTCATACCTACAGAATGGAGGACTGTATCCTGGAAAGCAGAGACACTGAAAAGGATTTAGGTGTCATAGTGGGTAAACAATGCAACATGAGCTCCCAGTGCAATCTGTGTCAAAAAGGCTAATGTGACTCTTGGTTGTGTGACTAGGAGTAGGGAGGTGATTTTACCTCTATAGAAGGCTTTGCTAGACTGATACTGGACTGTGTACCTTCTGGCGGCCACATTTTAAAAAGGATGTTGAACAACTGGAAAGGTGCAGAAAAGAGCCACAAAAATAATCTGAGGATTGAGAGACAGGACTCTGCAAAGTGGTCAGTCCAGAGGGTCAGCACAGTCAGAGTAAGACAGTGGGGGAAACTGATATCCCACTGCCACAGTGCTACATGTAGCTTCAAGGGGGCATGCTGGGATGGCAACTTTGCTGTACCTTGTCACAAGTGCAAGATAGAGCCCGGGGGCTGCTCTAACCTGTGCCAACTGGGTTTGGTGCCCCAGGGATAGCTGGGGATAGAGTCCTTTTGACAGCAGTGAACTACTAATGTGATATATGCCATCATGTGCCAGCAATGCCCCTCTGCCATGTATATTGGCCAAACCGGACAGTCCCTACGCAAAAGAATAAACAGACACAAATGTGAGAGCAGGAATCATAACACTCAAAAACCAGTAGGAGAACACTTCAACCTCTCTGGCCACTCACTAACAGACCTGAAAGTGGCAATTTTGCAATTGAAAGGCTTCAAAAACACACTCCTAGGGGAAACTGCTGAGCTTGAATTGATTTGAAAATTAGATACAAGTTTGAATTCATCCTTCTTAAACATGGGAGATCAGAACCGCACACAATATTCCCGATGAGGTCTCAGCAGTGCCTCATATAACTCCTTATCTTTACTGGAAATACCTCACCTGATGCATCCTAAAACCGCATTAGTATTTTTAATGGCCATAGCACATTGGTGGCTCATAGTCGTCCTTTGATCAACCAATACTCCAAGGTCCTTCTCCTCATCTCTTACTTCCAACTGATGTGACCCCCCACCCCAATTTATAACCAAAATTCTTGTTATTAATCCTTAAATGCATGACCTTGCACTTTTCACTATTAAATTTCATCCTATTACTATTAGAGAATTATTATTCAGATTTCCCTGTATGATATCTCGGTCCTTCTCTGTATTGGCAATACCACCCAGCTTTGTGATCTATGCCAACTTTATTAGCACACGCACACATTTTGTGCCAAGTCAGTAATAAAAAGATTAAATAAGATTGGTCACAAAAACGTTCCCTGAGGAACTCCACTAGTAACCTCCCGGCAGCCTTACAGTTCACCTTTCAGTATGACCCGTTTTAGTCTTCCCTTTAAGCACTTCCTTATCCACCTTTCAATTTTCATATTGAGCCCCATCTTTTCCAATTTAACTAATTCCCCATGTGGACCCATATCAAATGCCTCAGTGAAATTGAGGTAAATTTGATCCACTGCTTTTCCTTTCTCTAAAAAAGAGCTATCTTCTCAAAGAAGGAGATAAGGTTGGTTTGGCATGATCTACCTTTTGTGAAACCATGTTGTATTTTGTCCCAATTACCATTGACCTCAATGTCCTTAACTACTTTCTCCTTTAAATTTTTTTCCAAGACCTTACATACTACAGATGTCAAACTAACAGGCTTGTAGTTACCCAGACCACTTTTTTTCCCCTTTCTTAAAATTAGGAACTATGTTAGCAATTCTCCAGTCATACTGTACAACCCCTGAGCTTACAGATTCATTAAATAGTCTTGCTTATGGGCTTGCAATTTCATGTGCCAGTTCCTTTAATATTCTTGGATGAAGATTAATCTGCCCCCCCCCCGATTTAATCCCATTAAGATGTTCGCGTTTGGCTTCTATTTTGGATGTGGTCATATCTATCTCCCTAGCCTCATTCCCATTTGTCATCCTGCCATTATCCCTAAACTCCTTATTAGCCCCTCATTAAACACTGAGGCAAAGTGTTTAGATAGTGGGCCATGCCTAGATTATCCTTGACCACCACTACATCCTCAGTGTTTAGCGGTGCCACTTCTCCTTTCTTTGTTTTCTTCTTATTTATATGGCTATAGAACATTTTACTATTGGTTTTAATTCCCTTTGCAAGTTCCAACTCTACATGGCTTTTGGCCTTTCTCACTTCATCCCTACATGTTCTGACCTCAATAAGGTAGCTTTCCTTGCTCATCCTTCCCATCTTCCACTCCTTGTAGGCTTTCTGCTTTTTCATAATCACCATTCTGAGATGCTTACTCATCCAGCTTGGTCTACAACTCCTGCCTATGAATTTTTTTTCTCCTTTCTTGCAGGGCCGGCTCCAGGGGTTTTGCTGCCCCAAGCAGCCAAAAAGAACCCCCCCCAAAACAAAACAAAAACAAACCCGCGATCGCAATTGTGATCGCAATCTGCAGAAATTCAGTGGGCGATCATTCGCTCCGACCGGGAGTGAGGGACCCTCCGCCGAATTGCCGCCAAATAGCTGGACGTGCCACCCCTCTCCAGAGTGTCTGCCCCAAGCACCTGCTTGCTAAGCTGGTTCCTGGAGCCGGCCCTGCTTTCTTGGGATGCAGGCTTCTGACAGTTTCTGCAACTTTGACCTGAAGTAATTCCAGCCCTCCGCTGCCTTTAGACCCACACGTTCTTCAGTCCAATCCACTTCCCTAACTAATTTTCCTTAATTTTTTAAAGTTAGCCCTTTTGAAATCAAAAACCCTAGTCCCAGATCTATTTTTGTTTATCCTTCCATTTAGTTTGAACTGAATTAGCTCATGATCGCTTGAACCAAGGTTGTTCCGTACAACCATTTCTTCAATGAGGTGTTCACTACTCACAAAACCAAACTTTAAATGGCATCCCCTCCTGTTGGTTCGCCAACTACTTGGTGAAGGACTCCATCAGCTATCACATCCAGGAAAATCTGAGCCCTATGATTATTACTAGCATTTGTCCTCCAGTCTATATCTGGGAAGTTAACGTCTCCCATGATCACACAATCCCCATTAGTGTTTACTTCATTAAAAACATTAAAGAGGTCTCTATCCATATCCAAATCAGATCCTGGCAGTCTGTAGCACACCCCAAGCACTATCTCAGAGGAGGCTCTAGTAGCTTTCTTTCCCAATGTGATTTTTTTTCACCAGATAGACGCTGTCTTATCCATTCCAGCCTTCTTATTTCTTTACAGTCTACCTCATCATTGATAGACAATGCTATTCCACCACTTTTGCCTTTATTTCTGTCTCTCCTAAACAGCACATACCCTTCAATACCTGTACTCCAGTCATGACTACTATTTCACCATGTTTCTGTTATCCCTATAATATCCAGTTTCACTTCCTGCACGAGTAACTCTAGTTCCTCCATTTTGTTACCTAGGCTCCTTGCATTTGTTTAGAAACATCTTAATTTTTGATGTTTGGCTTCACTCACATTCTTTACCTGTTTAGACACAGACATTCTACCATTAGTATCACCTATTAGACTCGTATCTACACTACCCTTTCTCCTTATGTCCATTCTCTTACCCACAGCTGTATTCTTTCTTACTTCATTTTCTTCCCTCTCCATGGTAAACTGGATGCAAGCAACTCATATACATTTTAATAAAGAAGGATGTTTTGTTTCAGGGAGTGAAGTGCCAAACAAAACAGGCCAGTGTTATCTAGATTCAGATGGCTGGTACCAGTTTTGTTCCTCTGCTTGGCAAAGTTGATGTGTACCAATCAAAGTAACCCATATTCCAGGTGAAGATTTGAAATGTTCAAGCACAGGGCATGTTGTCTCCCTTCTCACCTCCCAGTAAGAGAATAAATCATTTCATTGTTGTTTTCAAATTGTTCCTTAGGTGTATATTACGTGTATCCAGAATATGAAGTCCATGAAAAGACTGGTCATACTAGTTTGTTCAAGAATTCCTAAGCCATAGCACTTTGCAGTTTGTAGAGCCCTTTGTTTATTCATCGCAGGATTGCATTAACCTTTTTGGCCACAGTACTACACAGGGAGCTCATGTTCAGCTGACACCACAAATCTTTTTCAGAGTCACTGCTTTCCAGGATAAAATGCCCCATTCTGTAAGAGTGGCGTTCATTCTTTTGTCCTAGATGTACACATTTACATTTAGCATAAAAAGGGATGGTGTGGGGGAGACTAGTGCCTGACCATCTGTGTTTGGAAACACTTCAAATCATGTCCTAGACAAGCAGCCTAATAACCCTGCTTCTTTGAAGCCCATTTAGGGAACCCTCTTGTAAGATGTGGCGTAAAAACAAGAAGCTAGCTCTCATATCACCTTGCATGAAAATTACTTGAGTCTATCTTGAGAAACCAGTCGTTGCAACTCTGAAGCTGAGCTGGAGAACTCACTTTCATGCTGGTTCCAACTGATAAGCACCAAACAGAATTTCATACTTCTATCTTTTTTCCCACGTAATGACTTTTTTCTTTTAAACTAAGTGCTTCCCAGAAAGTACACATCTGAATTAAAAACATAAGAACATAAGAATATAAGAAAGGCCGTATCGGGTCAGACCAAAGGTCCATCTAGCCCAGTATCTGTCTACCGACAGTGGCCAATGCCAGGTGCCCCTGAGGGAGTGAACCTAACAGGCAATGATCAAGTGATCTCTCTCCTGCCATCCATCTCCATCCTCTGACGAACAGAGGCTAGGGACACCATTCTTACCCATCCTGGCTAATACCCATTTATGGACTTAGCCACCATGAATTTATCCAGTCCCCTTTTAAACATTGTTATAGTCCTAACCTTCACAACCTCCTCAGGTAAGGAGTTCCACAAGTTGACTGTGCGCTGCGTGAAGAAGAAATTCCTTTTGTTTTAAACCTGCTGCCTATTAATTTCATTTGGTGACCCCTAGTTCTTGTATTATGGGAATAAGTAAATAACTTTTCCTTATCCACTTTCTCAACATCACTGATGATTTTATATATCTCTATCATGTCCCCCCTTAGTCTCCTCTTTTCCAAACTGAAAAGTCCTAGCCTCTTTAATCTTTCCTCATATGGGACCCTCTCTAAACCCCTAATCATTTTAGTTGCTCTTTTCTGAACCTTTTCTAGTGCTAGAATATCTTTTTTGAGGTGAGGAGACCACATCTGTACACAGTATTCGAGATGTGGGCGTACCATGGATTTATATAAGGGCAATAATATATTCTCAGTCTTATTCTCTAGCCCCCTTTTAATGATTCCTAACATCCTGTTTGCTTTTTTGACCGCCTCTGCACACTGCGTGGACATCTTCAGAGAACTATCCACGATAACTCCAAGATCTTTTTCCTGACTCGTTGTAGCTAAATTAGCCCCCATCATGTTGTATGTATAGTTGGGGTTATTTTTTCCAATGTGCATTACTTTACATTTATCCACATTAAATTTCATTTGCCATTTTGTTGTATTTTTTCCAATGTGCATTTACATTTATCCACACATTAAATTTTGCCACCCAATCACTTAGTTTTGTGAGATCTTTTTGAAGTTCTTCACAATCTGCTTTGGTCTTAACTATCTTGAGTAGTTTAGTGTCATCTGCAAACTTTGCCACCTCACTGTTTACCCCTTTCTCCAGATCATTTATGAATAAATTGAATAGGATTGGTCCTAGGACTGACCCTTGGGGAACACCACTAGTTACCCCTCTCCATTCTGAGAATTTACCATTAATTCCTACCCTTTGTTCCCTGTCCTTTAACCAGTTCTCAATCCATGAAAGGACCTTTCCTTTTATCCCATGACAGCTTAATTTACATAAGAGCCTTTGGTGAGGGACCTTGTCAAAGGCTTTCTGGAAATCTAAGTACACTATGTCCACTGGATCCCCCTTGTCCACATGTTTGTTGACCCCTTCAAAGAACTCTAATAGATTAGTAAGACACGATTTCCCTTTACAGAAACCATGTTGACTATTGCTCAACAGTTTATGTTTTTCTATGTGTCTGACAATTTTATTCTTTACTATTGTTTCAACTAATTTGCCCGGTACCGACGTTAGACTTACCGGTCTGTAATTGCCAGGATCACCCCTAGAACCCTTTTAAAATATTGGCGTTACATTAGCTAACTTCCAGTCATTGGGTACCGAAGCCGATTTAAAGGACAGGTTACAAACCTTGGTTAATAGTTCCGCAACTTCCCATTTGAATTCTTTCAGAACTCTTGGGTGAATGCCATCTGGTCCCGGTGACTTGTTAATGTTGAGTTTATCAATTAATTCCAAAACCTCCTCTAGTGACACTTCAATCTCTGACAGTTCCTCAGATTTGTCACCTACAAAAGCCAGCTCAGGTTTGAGAATCTCCCTAACATCCTAAAGCTGTGAGTGACTTTAGAGTATAATGTTACTTGTGTCTCACTAAGTAACCACCATTGTCTAGAAGTAATGCTAATGTCAGTAAGTAACTAAGAGCGATCAGCCTGGAAGAAGTCATTATCTCAACTTTGCCTAGTTGTATTCATAAGAATCTACCCACAGCAAAGGTAGTTCTCAGCAGAGGAAGACCATCCAGGAATGTTTGATAGCAATGCACCTTGTAGTGTCACACCCTTTGTGGTCATGAGAAATTGACAACTTCTCAGATAGAAGAGAGAGACGTTTAAATAAGATTGTAATTTGAATGCTTTAACCACTTTTGGTGGCATAGGAGTCTACCAACGTTGTGAAATGGGGTGACCAAAGCCCTGATTTAAGTGGGGAGGTGGGAAGCTGGGAGAAAGCATGAACAGGAGAGCACAAGAGGGGAGGAGTCCTGCTTCATACTGAGAAAGCAGGATGATCAGCGTTATCTTAAGTGCCTATACACAAATGCTAGAACCTGGGAAACAAGCACGGAGAACTGGAAGTCCTGGCACAGTCAAGAAATTATGATGTGATTGGAATAACAGAGACCTGGTGGGATAAATCACCCATGACTGGAGTACTGTCAGGCCTGGTCTACACTACGAGTTTATATCGAATTTAGCAGTGTTAAATCGCATTAACCCTGCACCTGTGCACACAGCGAAGCCCTTTGCATTGATATAAAGGGCTCTTAATACCAATATCTGTAATCCTTCCCGACGAGGGGAGTAGCGCTGAAATCGGTATTGCCATTTCGGATTAGGGTTAGTGTGGCTATAAGTCGACGATATTGGCCTCCGGGCGCTATCCCACAGTGCACCATTGTGACCGCTCTGGACAGCAATCTGAACTCGGATGCACTGGCCAGGTAGACAGGAAAAGCCCTGTGAACTTTTCAATTTCATTTCCAGTTTGTCCAGCGTGGAGCGCCAATCAGCACAGGTGACCATGTAATCCCAGAATCAAAAAAGAACTCCAGCATGGATCCTATGGGAGATACTGAAGCTGATCTCTGTATGGGGAGATGAATCTGTTCTACCAGAACTCCGTTACAAAAGACAAAATGCCAAAGCATTTGAAAAAAATCTCCAAGGTTATGATAGACAGAGGCCACAACAGGGACTCAATATAAGTGCGGTGTGAAACTTAAGGAGCTGAGACAAGCGTAATGGAAAGCCAAAAAAAATCAAATGGACGCTCACGGAGGGAGGGGGGACTGAGAACACTAGCTATCCTACAGTTCCCGCACTCTCCGAAAAACATTTGCATTCTTGCCAGCCCCCCTGCCCACTCATGAAAGAAAAGTGAAAAAAATCATTTCTCACCTTTTCTCAATGTCACCGTATGTCTACTGGATGCGGCTGGGAGACCGGTGCTGCAGTACTACACAGCAGCATCCCATTGACTTCCCTTCCTGATGGCAGATGGTGCAATATGATTGCTATCCATTGTCCTCACCATCCTGTGAGTGCTCCTGGC
Organism: Mauremys reevesii; assembly: GCF_016161935.1. Classification (NCBI taxonomy): domain Eukaryota; kingdom Metazoa; phylum Chordata; order Testudines; family Geoemydidae; genus Mauremys; species Mauremys reevesii. The sequence continues at coordinate 39,717,591 of NC_052630.1, read as the reverse complement.
TGGCCTCAGTGAGGTTGGCTGCAGGTGCCTTGGCAAAAATGGGAAAGACTCCCAGTCATTCCCTTATTTAAGTTTTGTCTCCTGGAGATTCAGTCCTGCCCGGAATATCATAGCAGCTGGAGGCTCCCAGCCCTTTAACTCTGATTGCAGACACAATAAAGTCAGTTTTTTATTCATGCATTCTTTATTACTTCATCACACAAATGGGGGGATAACTACCACAGTAGCCCAGTAGGATTGTAGGAGGAGGGAAAAACAGGTGGGGTTGTTGCATTTCTGCGGTATATCTGGGGCTCTGACCCAGAGCGGCTGTTTACCGCTCTGGTTCTTTAGTAGACTTGCCTGTTATTCTAGGCAGGACTGATTCTACCTTTAGACAAAACTTAAAGGCTCCATGAACCTGCAGCCAACCTCACTGAGGCCAGCCAGGAGCACTCAGGGGATGGTGACAACGGATAACAATCATATTGCACCATCTGCCATCACGAAGGAAAGTCAATGGGATGCTGCTGTGTAGCACTGCAGTACCGCGTCTGACAACAGCATCCAGTAGACATACGGTGACAGTGAAAAAAGACTAAATGGACTCCATGGTTGCCATGCTATGGCATCTGCCAGGGCAATCTAGGGAAAAGGGCGCAAAATGATTGTCTGCCGTTGCTTTCGCGGAGTTAGGATTGACTGACGACATTTACCCAGAATCACCCACGACACTGTTTTGCCCCATCATGCATTGTGATCTCAACCCAGAATTCCAATGGGCGGGGAGACTGCGGGAACTATGGGTTAGCTATAGGCTACCCACAGTGCAAAGCTCCGGGAATCAAAGTTAGCCTCGGTACATGGATGCACACAGCCGAAATAATGTGCTTAGTGTGGCCACGTGCTCTCGAATTTATACAATCTGTTTCCAAATACCGGTTTCTGTAAAATCGGAATAATCCTGTAGTGCAGACATACCTCATAGATGGAGACAAACTATTAAGGAAGGACAGGCAGGGCAGAAAAGGTGGAGGAGTTGCATTATATGCAAGAGAGCAGTATGACTGCTCAGAGCTCCAGTATGAAACTGCTGAAAAACCTGAGAGTCCCTGGATTAAGTTTATAAGTGTGACCAACAAAGGTGATGTCATGATGGGAATCTGCTATAGACCACCAGACCAGGGGATGAGGTGGACAAGGCTTTCTTCCGACAACTAACAGAAGTTACTAGATCACAGGCCCTGGTTCTCATGGGTGACTTTAATCACCCCGATATCTATTGGGTGAGCAATACAGTGGTGCACAAACAATCCAGGAAGTTTTTGGAAAGTGTAGGAGACAATTTCCTGGTGCTAGTGCTGGAAGAACCAAATAGGGGCAGAGCTCTTCTTGACCTGCTGCTCACAAACAGGGAAGAATTAGAAGGGGAAGCAAAAGTGGATGGGAACCTGGGAGGCAGTGACCATGAGATGATCGAGTTCAGAATCCTGACAAAAGGAAGAAAGGAGCCCAGCAGAATACAGACCCTGGACTTCAGAAAAGCAAACTGACTCCCTCAGGGAACTTATGGGCAAGGATCCTCTGGGAGAATAACATGAAGGGGAAAGCAGTACAGGAGAACTGGCTATATTTTAAAGAATCCTTATTGAGGCTGCAGGAACAAACCATCCCGATGTGTAGAAAGAATAGAAAATATGGCAGACGACCAGGTTGGCTTAAGAGTGAAATCCTTGCTGACCTTAAGTGCAAAAAAGAAGCTTACAAGAAGTGGACAACTGGACAAATGACCAGGGAGGAGTATAAAAATATTGCTCAAGCATGCAGGAGTGAAATCAGGAAGGCCAAATCACACTTGGAGTTGCAGCTAGCGAGAGATGTTAAGAGTAACAAGAAGGGGTTCTTCAGGTATGTTAGCAACAAGAAAAAAGTCAAGGAAAGTGTGGGCCCCTTACTGAATGACGGAGACAACCTCAGGATGTGGAAAAAGCTATTGTACTTAATGCTTTTTAGCCTGTCTTCATGAACAAGGTCAGCTCCCAGACTACTGCACTGGGCAGCATAGCATGGGGAGGAGGTGACCAGCCCTCTGTGGAGAAAGAAGAAGTTCAGGTCTATTTAGAAATGCTGGCTGAGCACAAAGGCATGGGGCCGGATGTGCTGTATCCGAGGGTGCTAAAGTAGTCAGCAGATGTGATTGCAGGGCCATTGGCCATTATCTTTGAAAACTCATGGCGATCAGGGGAAGTCCCGGATGACTGGAAAAAGGCTACTGTAGTGCCCATCTTTAGAAAAGGGAAGAAGGAGGATCTGGGGAACTACAGGCCAGTCAGCCTCAGCTCAGTCCTTGGAAAAATCATGGAGCATATCCTCAGGGAATCAATTCTGATGCACGTAGAGGAGAGGAAAGTGATCAGGAACAGTCATCATGGATTCACCAAGGGTAAGTCATGCCTGGCTAACCTAATTGCCTTCTATGATGAAATAATCGGCTCTGTGGATGAGGGAAAAGCAGTGGATGAGGGAAAAGCAGTGGATGTGTTATTCCTCGACTGTAGCAAAGCTTTTGATACAGTCTCCCACAGTATTCTTGCCAGCAAGCTAAAGAAGTATGGGCTGGATGAATGGACTATATGATGGGTAGAAAGCTGGCTAGATCGTTGGGCTCAATGGGTAGTGATTTATAGCTCCATATCTATTTGGCAGCCGATATCAACCGGAGTGCCCCAAGGGTCAGTCCTAGGGCTGGTTTTGTTCGATATCTTCATTAATGATCTGGAGGATGACGTGATCTGCACCTTCCGCAATTTTGCAGATTTTAAACTGGGAGGAGTGGTAGATACGCTGGAGGGTAGGCATAGGATAAAGAGGGACCTAGACAAATTAGAGGATTGGGCCAAAAGAAATCTGATGAGGTTCAACAAGGACAACTGCAGAGTCCTGCACTTAGGACAGAAGAATCCTATGCACTGCTATAGATTAGGGACCGAATGGCTAGGCAACAGTTCTGCAGAAAAAGACCTAGGGGTTACGGTGGACGAAAAGCTGAATATGAATTAACAGTGTGCCCTTGTTGACAAGAAGGCTAATGGCATTTTGGGTTGTATAAGTAGGGGCATTTCCGGCAGATCGAGGGACGTGATCATTCCCCTCTATTCAGCCCTGGTGAGGCCTCATCTGGAGTACTGTGTCCAGTTTTGGGCCCCACACTTCAAGAAAGATGCAGAAAAATTGGAGGGCAACAAAAATGATTATGGGGCTGGAGCACATGACTTAGGAGGAGAGGCTGAGGGAACTGGGCTTATTTAGTCTGCAGAAGAGAAGAACGAGGGGGGATTTGATAGCTGCTTTCAACTACCTGAAAGGGGGTGCCAAAGAGGATAGATCTAGACTGTTCTCAGTGTTACCAGGTGACAGAACAAAGAATAAGGGTCTCAAGTTGCAGTCTGGGGGGTTTAGGTTGGATATGAGGAAAAACTTTCACTAGGAGGGTGGTGAAGCACTGGAATGGGTTACCTAGGGAGGTGGTGGAATCTCCTTCCTTAGAGTTTTTTAAGATCAGGGTTGACAAAGCCCTGGCTGCGATGATTTAGTTGGGGATTGTTCCTGGTTTAAGCAGGGGGTTGGAGTAGATGACCTCCTGAGGCCCTTCCAACCCTTATATTCTATGATTCTAACTTCAGAGCTATAAGAATAGCCTTTACAAAGTGTCATAACTATACAAAACAGACACTGCCCCAGTGCAGCACAATTACAGATGCTTTTCAGACAGGACACTTTCTGGTTTTCAGACATTCACCTAAATCTCTTAGTGATGGATCCATCAGAAGGGTCATTTTCTGCAGTGGAAAATGGAAAATTGCTTAAACCTGCTGGGTGTCATGATAAGGCTTATAAAGAACCCATAACCAGCACAGGGACACTCATTACAAGAGCTAGTTGAGGCAGAAAACTGAAACAGGAACTAAGGTGCGATTTTTTTTCACATTGCAGGAAATTAGCCATTGGGACAACTTACCTACAGCTGTGGTGGGTTTTACATCATTTCTGTTCTTCAGAGCCCCCGGTTCAGCAGAGCACTTAAGGGTGTGTTTCCTTTGCCACAGGCTACATTCACCAAGCGACAAAAATGCCTCACTGCCATGTTAGTGGCCTATTTCCAATATTTAGGTGCCACTAAGGTGTCTATTCAGCCTCTGCCTAGCCCTGTAGGCACCTAAATTCCCACGGTGCCTGGTGTCCACCATAACATCACCTAGGGCTAGAGTCACAAAGGAATGTAGGCACGGGGCTGCTGAATATCACAGTGGCCTAGAAAATCACTGGGATTCATAAAGCCTAGATTAGGCGCCCAGGCTCCCTGTACAACGGGGTTAGGGTTAGTGTACAATGTGCTCAAGATGGGCACCACAGAATGGGATTCCAGAGCCAACAAGTAAGGCAGCTCCTCACTTAAACTAGCCTATAAAAGGTGCCAAGCAAGGAGTGTGGGCTAAGCCTGTGTCTTCTCAGAGATAGGCTCCTAAGCCCAGGCTATAGGGAGGAGCCTCCCACGGCTTGGGATGCATGGCTGCAAACCCTGCTTTTGTGCTAGGTACCTGTGCTTTTTTGTGAGAAGCAGGAGCTCCGTTAGAACCTTTAGCCTGCTGTTTGGGTCTCCAGTAAACACCTGGAATGCACGAGATCCTTGGTTCAAGTTCCTCCTGCACCAGAGAGGGAGAAGGGATTTGAACCAGGATCTACCACCTCTCAGGTGAGTGCCCTACCACTGAGCAACAGGATGTTCTGATTCGGGGTACCCTCAGTCCTTTCTGCTGAGCCTCTTTCACCATGATTAATTGTAAAGAGTCACTAGAGCAGGGGGACTGGAACTCGGTCTGACATGAATGCTCTAACCACCAGCTACTGAGTCATTTTCATGTTTGCCCTTGTTCAGTCGGCCTAGTAATTCGCTCATTATTTATTGGCAGTGCAACAGCTTTAGCACTGGACCCGAGAGAAAAAGCAACATGCGTCTGACTCTAGCGTTGAGAGCACTCTTTGTGTGACCCAGGATCCTGTACCCTGCTCTTTTAAATTATTTTATTTACAGCTTCAACAAGGAGCGTAAGGCAGCCCCGCTCAGCCTATCCTTTAGCTCAGTGTACTCCCGGGCATTTCCTGGAGAGGTGGTGGAGCCCTGTTTAAATCTTTTCTCTCCTCAGGTGGAGAGGGACTTGAATTGGGATCGCCCACATCCTCATGCCATTTTGTGTAAGCTTGTCTATGGGGTCCTGATTCCTCGCCCACAGACAACCTGCCAACCTGAAGCATATTCTCACCAGTAACTACACACTGTACCATAATAACTCTAACTCAGGAACCAATCTATGCAACAAACCTCGATGCCAACTCTGCCCACATATCTACACCAGCGACACCATCACAGGACCTTACCAGATCAGCCACACCATCATTCACACAGGTTCATTAATATATGCCATCATATGCCAGCAATGCCCCTCTGCTATGTACATTGGCCAAACTGGACAGTCCCTATGGAAAAGGATAAATGGACACATATCAGCTATTAGGAATGGCAATATACAAAAACCTGTAGGAGAACACTTCAGCCTCCCTGGACGCACAATAGCAGATTTAAAGGTAGCCATCCTGCAGCAAAAAAACTTCAGGACCAGACTTCAAAGAGAAACTGTTGAGCACCAGTTCATCTGCAAATTTGACACCATCTGCTCAGGATTAAACAAAGACTGTGAATGGCTAGCCAACTACAAAAGCAGTTTCTCCTCCCTTGGTTTTCACACCTCAATTCCTAGAAGAGGGCCTCATCCTCCCTGATTGAACTAACTTTGTTATCTCTAGCCTGCTTCTGCTTCCGCCTGCCCCTGGAAATTTCCACTACATGCATCTGACGAAGTGGGTATTCACCCACGAAAGCTCATGCTCCAATACGTCTGTTAGTCTATAAGATGCCACAGGACTCTTTGCTGCTGTTACAGATCCAGACTAACACGGTTACCCATCTGATACTTGATCCGGTAGGCGAGGTCTGAGCACACTCCCAGAACCAGCCCTAGAGGAGACCCTAACATCATGGTTGCTGCAGTGCCCTGAGGCTGAACATCTGCATGCCCGGCCTGGGGCTGCCACGCACACGTGAAGGCACTGCAGGAATTTGTATTGCAAACATTTAGGCACGAAGTGACTTTAGGCTCCTACTGGGCTCGGGGGCAGCCAAGCAGGTTTGTGAATCCCAGTGGTGCCTGGGTCTGGGAGTTAGGCACCAAGAGTGGAAGCTTGGAGCTCAAGTTCTGTTTCAATCCCACACTAGTGCCTGAATGACCTCCTAGCTCATGCCAAGCCTCAGTGGGATTCATGAGGCATCTCCCCACCTCTCTCCTCAGCAGGCCCTGAGCTGGCGGGTGTTCTCTGAGCACACCTAATCCACACATCAGATGGGTGTGGGCTGGTGTCCCCCTATGTCCAAGCTCCATGGGCAGGGCACTCACTTGGGATATGGAGTCACAGGGTCAAGTCAGTCACAGTGGGGATTTGGACATGGACCTCCCATGTGAGCGCACTATGCCCTGGGCTACTGGGTTTCAGATGGAGACGCTACCTCCGTTTTTCATGAGAAAAGGTTGTCCAGGTTTAGCTGCCTAGCTTCAGCAGAGGGCTCACAGCTGTGAATCCCAAGTGCAAGGAGCTGTCTTCCTCTGGCCTGGATTTAGGTGCCTCACTCCCTGAGAGGGGCAGGGCTCAGGCCACACCCCTCTCCTTGGCATTTCCTATTGGCTAGTTTAGGCAGCTCCCTGCACCGTTTGCTGGCTTTTGAGACGCTCTTCCTTACGTGCTACTCTTCCCATGCATTGTACGAGGAACCGGGCAACTTAGCTTGCAGCTGTGGATTGCACTGGGCATCCAGATGCCTAAATCTCTTTGTGGATCTAGCCCCACATGCTTTACTGAATAGGGATGGGATTACACAGCGCCTTAAAGCTAAGTGCATGTTTACAAACTGTGCTGAACGGGGCCTCAGTAGAGATTGCATGTCTCCTCCAGAGACATCCGTTCCAATCTAACACAAACTACTGGACTTGACGCAGGAAATGCTGGTTAAAGTGTATATCCTATGTGATGGGGGAGAGATAGCTCAGTGGTTTGAGCATTGACCTGCTAACCCCGAGTTGTGAGTTCAATTCTTGAGGGGGCCATTTAGGGATCTGGGGCAAAAATCTATCTGGGGATTGGTCTTGCTTTGAGCAGGGGGTTAGACTAGATGACCTCCTGCTGTCCCTTCCAACCCTGATAGTCTATGCTGGAGCTCAGACTCGATGATCATAATGGTCTCTTCTCGCCTTATCATCTATGAATGCAGTGATAAAGGAGGAAGATTTCTACATCTATGATGGAAGTGACTATTGTAATGTGTGCAAAGGCAATGTGCACCTAACCCAACTAAGCAAACCCTCATGCCAAAAGATTGATAAGCCAGTAAGATAAAATCTTATGCTGGGTATTTCACAAACTACCGAAAGAGAGACTTCAAACAAGGCTTATGAAAGACAGATTATTATCAGAGATCATAAGAAGGACAATATAAACATTACAGGCAAAATGGCCAAGCACACCACATTCAGTGTGGGCGAATCCTTGGACTGGGCTGAACAGCCCAACTTGATAACATATTACAGAAATAATAATGGCATGCTCTCAGGAGAAAAGTGCCCATATGCAGACAATATCATGCTACAACTCTAAGAATCTCCTTCAGAAATAAGAAGAAAGATTAATAAATTTGGAGGAGTTCAGTGATTCAAGTGAATTACATAAAATCAAAACTATTAGTGACAATAAAGTGGCTAATAGAGAAATGGAGGAAATAAAGAAGCAGTATGGATTTAACTGGGCTTTCTTACATACTTAACAACACAAATATCTAACAAACCAAATAAGCCTTACAGCCTTGTCTTTTCTCCCTTGGTACATAAAAGCAAAAAAAGACCTGCAGAAATGGAATTAATCCACAATCACATAGTCGGGAAGAATAGCTGCAATAAAAGCAAATGCACTGACTACTATTTATTTTTCTAGTGTTGCCAGTAAAAATTCCAGCTAAAACAGTAGCAGAAATGCAAAAGGGACATTTTAAACTTTTTATGAGCTTTAAAAAAAGGTGAATACATAACATACTGTAGAGAGGAGAGGATTTGAGTATGTTCCTATTTGTAACAATGTAAGACCAGGGATGGAGTAAAAAAGCTCTTTCTGGTCCTAGTGATAATACCAGTTTTAGATCTACGCCCTATTTCATGGCTAGGGATTATCATTGGAGCTGATAATACCACTAAAACTGGAACAGACATTTGTAAGTGATCACACAGTACATGGTGTGTCAGTTAGTAGCATTAATTGACTGCATGCAGCCTAGACCATACAAACACTGGATTACAATGGGACAGCTTCCCCTGACACACCAAAAGCTCCCTGATTCCCTAAAAATTCCTGCCCACCCCATCAGTAGCTCAGCATCCCTGGATGAAGGTTACCTGAATGCTCTGGAATGAATCCCCACATGCTCACTTCCTCCCAATTGCCATCAAGCCCAGTGGGAGACAATTTAGAATTCATCTGCCCAAAAGCTAGGGCACCTCAGTTTATGGCAGGAATTTGGATAGAGTCATAGAGTTTAAGGCCAGATGGGACCAACAGATCACCTAGTCAGACCTCCTGTATAGCACAGGCCACCAACACAACCCAGCACCCACACGCTTCACTCAACAACCGGAATTAGACCAAAGTATTACAGCTCACTGTAAGCCACAGGCAGAGAATAGGATGAACCAAGGTGCAAAATGATGAGGCCCCCTGAAAAGGCGGGGAATGAAGTGAGATGTACCTAGATGATCTCCCAGCAAGAGACCCACAATCCATTCCTCTGAGGAAGGCAAAAATGCCCTCAGGTCCCTACCAACCTGATTTGGGGGAAAATTTCTTCCCAACCACAGATTTAGCAATCAGTCAGGCCATGGGCATGTGAACTCAGAGATAGAGAATACAAGCCATTACTTAGCAATAGAGACAAGATATGATTATGAGTTTTCAGGCAGTTAAAAATAACTTCCAAGATATCACACTTTTGGAGCCTGTCAGTTGGGATTATCCTTTCCAGAGCATAATTCAGTGCAAAGGACTTTAGCAGCAATTATACTATATTTGAACTCCTAGTTAGTGGAAAACTTGGTAATAATGAGATTGTTGCTCGGATCTATTAACAATTTACCATGTTCAATGCTGATCCATGGAACTAAGTTAACAGAACACATTTTTTTTAGTGGCAACTGAAATTCTGCTTGTGAGCATATGGAAACTGCAAAAGGCTCCAGACAGAACACTCTGGTACACTAAAAATTAACAAACGAAATTAGGGCACAGCAAAGCAGACAAAAGAATTTTTGAACATACAGCTGCCATACAGACACTGGTGTGCTAAATTATGTAGAAGAAATATTGGACTAATATATGGGAACTACAAAATATTTCAGAGTTGTGACATTAAAGCTTGCTGTTGTTATATTCCACTCCAATGCCAACCCCATCATTTGTATAGAGTCCTACTACAGGGAACTTGCAGGCAAAGTAGTGTGCAGAGGTATAGAAGAGAGACATCTGTATTTAATTAGAGGGAATGATTTGAATGTTCTGCTGCCACCTGGAATTCCTAGCACAACAGCAGGCAACTTTTCTCACCTGGGAATGTTGTTTTAACAAAAGTGCAGTACAATAGTGAAATGTATAATTGGTGTCAAAGTTCCAGCGAATCACAACAGAGCAAACAAGTCAAGAATTCATTGGCAACTGATGAATATATGGTAACTTTTTAATGTCCCTTAACAAGCCCAGTGGTTCTCAAGATTTTTAACCCAGAAATGATGTGCATGGCTGATTTATTAACTAGGGGTTTATGTTACAGGGTGTACAAACCCCACACTGGAGACGAAGGGTTTAAGGAGCTGCTCTGGGTCCAGGCAGCTCCACCTCACCATACCTGCAATGAATGCACAGACTGGTGGAAGAGCTTACACGGGGAGCAGAGTAGCTCACTTGCAGGTGTCCAGTGGAGGTGAGTCGGCCAATGGTCTGGAGTACTGCCCAAACAGCCCTAAGGGGGCCCAGCTGCTAGATGCCCCTGACTACTGATGATCTACTTGAGCTGCTGAGACAAAAGACACTGGGTATTTGCAAGGTTGGAGGCATAGTCTTTGATTTATTTTGTTTACATGTCTTTGCTGTTCCTCTTGGGGGTGGAGGGCTGGTAGGAAGTGAACCAGGTTGCAGGACTTAGCTGTCTACCTTGGGGCCCTGGGTCGGAACCTTGTGGAGAGGGTGGGCCTGAGGTCCCCAACCCACCCCTGTTGGGACTGGAGGCACAAAGCTTATCTCTGGTACCAGAGACCCAGGACTAGGAAGCTCCTACATGGGAGCAACAGCCATGTGGGCACAGCATGTGGCAGCCTAGTGTGCGGTAGATTTGCACCTCAGCTTGCATCAAACTAAATCTCTTTTATAGACAAGCCCTAAGTGAATAGAGGGTGGCAAATGTCACAGCAATCCAGAACAGTACCTGTTCCCTGAAAGAGATACAGAATCCAGACAGATGGTTGGGTTCTGTATGTAACCCTTCTGCCCCTCTGAGTTGGCAGCAACAAGGGCTGGGTTCAGTATCCAGGGGTTCCGTTTCAACAACACAATGCAAAACTGGCCTGAGCCCCCACCCAGTGACCTGGGACAATTACATACCACGCCCCCGGGCGCCTCTAGGAGGCAATACTTCCCCACTCGCAAGCACGGAGTCTGAGTGTAGCAAAATCCTTTTAATAAAGGAGGGAAACAATGCAGCATCACCATTGGAGAAACACCACAAACCAGATTATAACACAAACCATAAGCAAAAAAACCCACAATTCACCTCCAAGTACGTTTGGCAATCTCCTTTCCCCCTTAGGGTCTTACGTCCAATCACCCCAAAGTCCAACAACCCAAAAGTCTCTGTCTCTGGTCAGTGCCACCCCAGAGTTCAACAGTTTATCTGCAGAGTTTTACCACCCCAGCCTGGGTGGAAATGGGGGGAGGGCACACACAGGGTGTTAAGGGGCACCTTATGTGGGCCGGGGCCAACTGCTCCGCCTCTCCGTGGAGTTCTGCTGCAGCCTTCACCACGACTGGGTCCACTCCTCCAGCTGTGCCGCTCCTCCAGCCGACCCGTGAACCGCTTCAGCCATCCCCGCAAACCACTCCACTCCTCTCACTGTTCCATGGGCTGCTCCAACATGCTGCAAACTGCTCTGCTTTGCCAGCCGCTTAGTGATAGATCTTCAGGCTCCCCCACTAGTTAACACAGCACTCAGTGATCTCAGCTCAGTAAGCTTAGCTCTTTTAGTGATTTCAGCTTGTAGTAGGGGAGCCCCAGTGCTGGTACACCATTGGCCCCATGTGAATTCAGGTCAGCAGCCTCTAGATAGACTTCTAAAGGATTTAAAATTAGCTCTACTCTTCAACAGTGGCGACAGGCCCTCAAAAGGGGCCCATACTGTCAAATACACACACCAGTCCCCAACCTCTCTCCATTCACTGGGTTTTGGCACCCATGTCCCTTGTCTAGCAAGTGCTACTTAATTGATAGTGAGACATCTCTGTCCTAATGCAGTCTCATAGCTCCTCATTCACATAATCAGGGTGACAACACTTTATTCCTCCTGCCCCAATAACAAAGAAATTGGGGATCCCAGAGCTGTCAAAATAACCATCCCAGGCTGCCGTGGGCCTTGTTAAGTGGAGTGTGTGTCCCAATGCAAATACCTGAAATTCTTTTCCACACTCCCCATACTTCACCACCAGATGTCAGGGTAGAGCTCATCCTGACACTGCTTACATGTATAAGCAAAGGGGCTAGTAATACCATCACAAAGCCTCTTCTGGGGGCACCAAAACTAAGCAAAAGGATTTTAGCACTGAAAGGAGATGTTCCAATTCAACATATTGCAGCTCATATCTACCTGGTTGGACCAGTGATGGAGAGCTGGTACAGGGTTTAGGGCCACTGGGGCTGAACTGTTAAGAAATTTCTCCAGAAAGGCTGAAAACCCTTCATTTTCTTCTGAGGATTTTATCTTGAGTCCCACTTGGAAACCCAAACCTCAGCTTGACCAGTGAGGACACTGGTGCTCCATCACTGAGCTGGCCAAATCTCATTCTGCCCCTGAGATGTAAGACTGAGATTCCTGCTCTTCCTCCCCACCCGATGCTGGAGGACTCATGCAGTCAGGACTAGAACATCCTTGGAATGTCTAAAAATTTGAGATGAGAACTTCCTAACTCAAAAAGTGTTGCATAGGATAATTCTATATTAGACCTTGTCTTGACAAATAAAGAGATACTAATTACAAGACTAAAACTAGTGGTAGCTTAGATACAAGTGATCATAATTGCATCACATTTGTGATGTGCAAGCAGAAAAAAATCCAGACCAGTAATATATACACTTAGTGCTTTAAAGGGGCCAATTTTCACAAAGCTGAAAACAATTATGAGCCCATCTGGTTGAAAGAGTGATATTTAAACAGAAAAATATGAATGATAATTAGGAGTTGTTTATGAACACTTTACTCGATGCCCAAAAAGAGACCTCTGGGAAAGAAGGTCACACTAGCTTAAAAAACAACCTGGCTTAGAGGGGAAAGGAAGGCAGCTAAATTTTAAATACACAATAACTGGAAGAAAGGGGAAGTTGATAGTTTCTGATTTATATTCATTACAATGAACTGTAGAAAACTGATAAGGGATGCAAAAGGACACATGTAGACCTCTGCAGCCCGCAGCGTTAGCCAATAAGAAGGAATTTTTAAAGTGTATTAGAATTCTTTTTGTTCCTAACAATGGCATTTGTCCATTACTAGATAGAAATGGTAGAACTATCACTAACAGTCTTTAATTACATGAACACATACTAGTTTTTACACAGGACCCCTGCCTCATTTTTGTGTGTGTAACCTTGTAGGTTCCTCAAGCAACCAGAGATAACAGAAATTCTATCATGTACTATCATATTTACACACCCTGCCACAGCCATCAAAAGAGTTGGAGCCTTTAGATCCCATGCTCCAACCTGTGCCACTTGAGCTAATAGTATAATAGTAACTAATAGCAGGTTGTCATCCTCTGTGTGAACCAGCCATTAGAGAGGACAAGCACACACTTTGCCATTGGTCTCAGAGCTATTTTCTTACAGTTGAGACTCAGAGTTCCATTGAGGGCTCTGAAGGGAATCTGTGCTGTAGTGACCACAAACTCTTCTGTTCCTGACCCCTCCAGCCTGTCCCAGTCTCCTTGGTTCCTCATGCTATGCTCTTCAGCAGTTTGTCCCAGTCTCCCCTTTTCATAGAATATTAGAGTGGAAGGGACCTCAGGAGATCATCTAGTCCAACCCCCTGTGCAAAGCGGGACCAATCCTTGGATTTTTACCCCAGTTCCCCAAATGGCCCTCCCTCAAGGATTGAACTCACAACCCTGGGTTTAACAGACCAATGCTCAAACCACTGAGCTATCCCCCCACTAGGCCCAGCTCCTGATCCCTCTGCATTTCAGTCAGTCAGCCTCCACCTTCATGCAGCCTGGGTGCCAGCAGGAGGCACATTGGGAGCACAGGACAGTCACCTTGGGCCTGGTCTACACTACAGGGTTAGGTCTAATTTAGCCACATTAGGTCAATTTAAAAAAGAATGCGTCCACACAACCAACCCCTTTTCATCGACTTAAACGGCTTTTAAAATCGACTTCTGTACTCCTCCCTGGCAAGAGGAGCAGCGCTAAAATCGATTTTGCTGGGTTGAATTTGGGGTAGTGCGGATGCAAGTCAATGGTATTGGCCTCTGGGAGCTATCCCAGAGTGCTCCATTGTGACCGCTCTGGACAGCACTACTCTGAACTCCAATGCACTAGCCAGGTACACAGGAAAAGCCCCGGGAACTTTTGAATTTAATTTCCTGTTTGGTCAGCATGGTGAACTCAGCGGCACAGGTGACCATGCAGTCCCCCCAGAATCATATCATCTCCATCCCTGAGGTTATCGCAGATTAGAAGGCAAAAAAATCCTGCACTCACAATGACATGTTTTCTGAGCTCATGCAGTCCTCCCACACTGATGGGGCATACCTTAATGCATGGAGGCATTCAGTGGCACTGGACAGGAAAGAATTGAGTGTGAAGAGCGGAGGCAGGACATGATGCTGAGGCTAATGGGGGAGAAAACTGACATGATGAAGCATCTGTTGGAGCTGCAGGAAAGCCAACAAGAGCACAGACCCCTGTTGCATCAACTGTATAACTGCCTAGTCCCTGTGTTCCATATAGCCTCCTGACCCAGATGCCCAAGAATGCGGGCAGGGAGAGGCTCCGTGCACCCAGCCACTCCACTCCAGAGGATGGCCCAAGCAACAGAAGGCTGTCATTGAAACAGTTTGATTTTTAGTGTGGCTACAATAACCAATGTGGCTTGTCCTTCCCTACCTTGTCCATTATCTCGGGTTTTTTTTATTTATAAAAAAAGAATGCATGGTTTCAAAACAATATTTACTTTATTTCAAAGAGGGGAGGGTGTTTGGCTTACAGGGAATTAAAATCAACAAAGAGGGCGGGTTTGCATCAAGGAGAAACACCGGCTCAGTCAGGGTCTAGTTGAGCCTGACCAAACACTCCGTGGAGGCATACAGCACCTGGAGAAAACCCACTAACTGGGGTCTGAAGCCGAATGCCCACAGAGTGCCCAGGAGATACGCATGGTCCACCCTGTGAACAACAGACCATCCCTATACATGAGCTCCAAGAGATCCCAGACCAAGTACAGATTTTCAAAGACGGTATGGCCCAGGACACTGTAGGTCTGGTTGGGGTGAACCACATCCGGCAGCACAGACCTCAGCCATAGCGAGATGGCCTTCACTATGATTTTGTAGTATGTGCTGAGGAACGAGATGGGACACCAATTCCAAAGGTCATGGGGGTTCCCCCTTCTTTGGAAGCAAGGTGAGCATGGCTCACCTGCATAACAGGGGGAGGACCCTGCTGTCCGATGACAGCCTAGTTGGTGACAAGGTCCGGGCTGAGGATCATAGAATCATAGAATCATAGAATCATAGAATTCAAGATCAGAAGGGACCATTATGATCATCTAGTCTGACCTCCTGCAAGATGCAGGCCACATAAGCCGATCCACCCACTCCTTAGCAAGCGACCCCTGCCCCATGCTTCGGAGGAAGGCGAAAAACCTCCAGGGCCATTGCCAATCTTCCCTGGAGGAAAATTCCTTCCCGACCCCAAATATGGCAGTCAGCTGAACCCCGAGCATGCGGGCAAGACTCTCCAGCCAAACCCTCTGGAAAAGGTTATATCATACCATTGACCCATTGTACTATTTACCAGTGTGGCACTTAATTGACCTATTGACTAAGCCCGTTATCCTATCATACCATCCCCTCCATAAACTTATCTAGCTTAATCTTAAAGTCATGGAGGTCCTTCGCCCCCACTGTTTCCCTCGGTAGGCTGTTCCAGTATTGCACTCCCCTGATGGTTAGAAACCTTCGTCTAATTTCAAGCCTGAATTTCCTGACTGACAGTTTATATCCGTTTGTCCTCGTGTCCACATTAGCACTGAGCTGAAATAATTCTTCTCCTTCCCTGGTATTTATCCCTCTGATATATTTAAAGAGTGTAATCATATCTCCTCTTATCCTTCTTTTGGTTAAGGAAAACAAACCGAGCTCCTCAAGTCTCCTTTCATACGAAAGGCCTTCCATTCCACGGATCATTCTAGTGGCCCTTCTTTGTACCCGTTCTAGTTTGAATTCATCCTTCTTAAACATGGGAGACCAAAACTGCACACAATACTCCAAATGAGGTCTCACCAACGCCTTATATAACGGGACTAGCACCTCCTTATCCCTACTAGAAATACCTCGCCTAATGCAACCCAAGACCGCATTAGCTTTTATGACCACATCACATTGCCTACTCATAGTCATCCTGCGATCAACCAGGACTCCTAGGTCCTTCTCCTCCTCCGTTACTTCCAACTGGTGTGTCCCCAGCTTATAACTAAAGTTCTTGTTAGACATCCCTAAATGCATAACCTTACACTTCTCACTATTGAATTTCATCCTGTTACTAATACTCCAGTTTACAAGGTCATCTAAATCTCCCTGGAGAATATCCCGATCCTCTTCCGAATTGGCAATACCCCCCAACTTGGTGTCATCCGCAAACTTTATCAGCCCACTCCTACTCTTGGTTCCCAGGTCAGCAATAAATAGATTGAATAAAATCGGACCCAAAACCGAGCCTTGAGGAACTCCACTGGTAACCCCCCTCCAACCGGACAGTTCCCCCTTCAATACTGGGAAGGTAGCAGTGGGGCAGCATGAGGGAGGGAAAACTCCCCCAGGGGCAGTCCCTCTCCCATGCTTGGCAGTAATCCTGCCACACCCTCCTCTGCAGGGTCCGCCAGACTGCACGCAGTAAAGGCAGGACTCTCCTGCTTGTCTGGGCATGCTGGGAGAGGTGCCCCCAGGGCTTGAGCAGGAGCAGTGGTGGGCTGGGGAGGAGGAAGGGTGGCTCTAGGCACTGGGGAGCCAAGGGGGGCCATCGATGACAGGGCCAGCACCCTGCCAGGGCTCAGGGGTCCTGGACGTTCCTACATGCCGGGCCAAGGGGCAGTCCTTCCAGAAGTGCCCCGTTGCCCAGCAGAGGTAGCACCAGGCCTCCCTGGCAGAATAATGCACCCGGTAGCAGGCCACCTGGTAGTGTACCAGGAAGGACCCCTCAAGCGCCACTCCATCACGCATGCCAGTGGCAGTAGAAGCTGCACCTGCCGGCAGAATGAGAGGACATGACGGAGGGTGGGGTCTTTGCAGCCCAGCGGAACAGGGCTCACAATGGAGAGGGGTTTCCCTAGGGTAGAGGGGACAGGTAGCAGGGCGGCATTGGGAAGGAAGGGAGGGATGGAGGTCAGGGTCTCTTGGATGCCCAGGTCCTCCAGCAGCTCCAGGGGGACGAACATGGCTCCCACCACCAGGCCTCTCTCCACCGCCTCCTGGGCTGCGGCCTATGATGCCAGAAAGACTACCACCTTCCTGTACATTTTGGAGGCCGCTACTATGACCGTGAGCCCCACCACCCTCACCAAAGCCTGCATGTAGGTCTCCATGTGGGGCGAGGCAGGCACCATGAGGCAACGGACGCCATGCTTCCTGGTCAAGGTGGGGAAGGGGACCTGGCTGCCAGAGATGGTAGCAGAGGTGGTGGCAGGGAGAAAGCTGCCACCACCTGGCTGTATGCCTTGGGGGCCGGGAGAGGGACAACCCGCAGAGCTGATAGAGGGAGCAATGGGGAGGGATGCTGTGGTCAATGGCGGGGCTAGCCAGCTGAGTCAGGGGTCCCTCACTCCCCTCCTCTGGGGAGTGGGCTAGCAGGCCCTCACAAGGGGCTGCAGTAGGAGCAGCAGCAACTGGGGTAAGGGAGGGGGGGTTCTCCAGCTAGCCAGTAACCAGGTAGCAGAGGAGGGTGGGGGTCTGGTCCAGACAAGGGGGGTAGCTGGAGCAGCAGCAAAAGCCCAGGGCCTAGCAGTACTAGCAGCACCAGCAGCCCCCTATCTCCCTTCCATCCTCTAGGCCAAAGGGTGGCATGGAAGGCAGGAGTCTGGTCAAAGGAAATCACTCTGGCCACTAGATGAATAGTTTTCTGTTCCCTGAGTGACCAGAGCAATCAGGAATCTGCTAGAACCAACTAAGATTGGCAAGCTAATTAAGACACCGGGAGCCAATTAAGAATTTACTAGAATTAATTATGGCAGGCAGGCTAATTAGGACACCTGATTTATAAAAGGACCTCCCATCAGTTAGTGGGAGGTGTGCAAGGAGTGCTGCTGGAGGACTGAGGACTACAAGCATGATCAGGCTTCAGGAGGAAGGTCCTGTGGTGAGGTTAAAGAAGGTGCTGTGGGGAGGCCATGGGGCAGTAGCCCAGGAAGCTGTAACTGTCATGCAGCTGATACAGGGGATGTTGTAGACAGCTGCTATCCACAGGACCCTGGGTTGGAACCTGATGTATGGGTTGGGTCTGGGTTCCCCCCATCCTCCCAACTCCCTATCTGACACCGGAGGAGTTGACCTGGTCTGTGAGAGACACCAGAGGGAATGGCCTAATTTAGAAAGGGATATGGCCTGTCCCTGACGCACTAACCTACTAGGTGGGATAACAGAGACTGTGGAGATTGTTCTCCGTTCCCCCCATGCTGGCCAGTGATGAGGTTAGCTGAGTGAATGGCAGGTTTGAGCCTCTAGCAAAAGCAGCCAAACTGAAGGCTGCTGTGAATCATTGAGGTGAGCAAATCTGCCAGAATGCACAGGACCCACCAAGGCAGAGGAGGAACTTTGTCACACTGCATTTAAAATCCAAGGCCAGCATTAGGGAGTAGCAAGCAGAGCAATTGCCCGGTGCCCCACATCCAGGGGTGCCCTGCAAAGCTAAGTTGCTCAGGCTTCAGCTTCCAGGTGACTGGGTTTGGGGCCCTGGGCTTCAGTCCTGCATGATGGGGCTTCAGCTTTCTTCCCTGGGCCCCAGCGAGTCTAACACTGGCCCTGCTTGGTAGACCCCCTGAAACCTGCTTACAACCTCCCTGGGGGGCCCCAGACCCCTGGCTGAGAACAGCTGCACTAGGAAACTTCTAGTGCACAGCAGCAGGTCCACATGGCCAGTTAGTGTGTCCATGCCTCCCCCCACAATTTCTGCACAGTTGGCTCAGCAGAGGAACTTGAGCTACCGTCTATACTACCCGCCGGATTGGCGGGTAGTGTTTGATGTATTGGGGATCAATTTATCGTGTTTTGTCTGGAGATGTCAGGATCCTTGAAGGTAAGTGTCCACAGCACAGCAATAGATGATGTGATGAAGGTAAGTCTTCCCGAGGCACGATGGAATGCAACGCGGCGAACCACTGGCCAGACAGTGCGGGCAAAGGGCCTTCACGAGAGGTACAAGCTTGTGAGTGCACTCCTGAGCACATGGCCCCTTCCCCTTTTAAGCACCTCATGGCCTGTGACTAGAGATGACTTGGCTGCATCTGGTTGGTCACACTCCACCTTGGTCAGTGTCCATGCATTGGGTGTGTGATCGCTGCCTAATTAGAGTCCCAGACACCTTGTCTACCTGGGAGCTCTTCTGATATTCCAGCTGTTCAACCAGCCCATTCATCCCACAAGCATTCCAGGAGGGAGGGGGAGGGAGAGGGAGAACTCCCTCCATGAATAGGCTAGGAGACAAAGTGGGGGGTGGGGGGGAAGTGCAACAGACCTTTTGAGCATACAGGTTATATATAGCATACAGATTACAGGTGCTCCTACAACACACACCACCAATCCCATCATTTGACAACCCCCCCGCCCTGCCCAACTCTGTCTGAGACTTGATCCCAACCCCCAGCCCCTCCTTCCCTCTTGCCCTCAGGTTCAGTGTCTATAATCAAATCATAACTTTTATTAAATTTGAGATTACTTTTTAATGGAATCAATTTCTTGTGCGGTGCTTTTCCCTTCTGCCTCACGGCTCACCTGTGCTCACCACTCTAGCAGCTTTACTCTAGTTCAGTGGTTCTCAAACTTTTTTTTTGTGGACCACTTGAAAATTGCTGAGGGTCTCGGTGGACCACGTAATGATCTTTCCAATGTTGTTTGTACCATTAGCTAAGTATTGTAAAGCGCTTTGGATAAAAGTGCTATATAAAAAAACTTAATAATAATTAACATTTTTGTTCTAAAAATAAAAGCACCCAACTTGTATTTTAATATCAGTAGTCTTACCTTTCTAATGCGATGGATGTGCCCTCTCTCCCCCACTGCAGCAGCAGCCCCCAAGCCGGGGCTGGGAAGGAGGGCCATCTCTCCCCAGCAGCCGCAGTTGTGGAGCTGGGGAAAGTTGCCTCTTTCTCTGGCTGCTGCAGCCTTGCACATCCAAAATTCCTCCCTCCCCCATTTTCTCACCCCTCCCACCTATCCCTTATTCCCCCCAAGGCCACCACCTCACCTTACATGTGTGTCTTCTCCAGGGTCCAAGCACCTAATTAGGGAAGCCATGCCTGTGCAGCTCCACTAATTAGGTGGGTGGCCCTTCATTCTCTTGTGGGCCCCCCAGGCATGTACCTTAGAGGGAACTATCCCCGGACCACCTGAATGGAGTTCGTGGACCACTGGTGTTCCGCGAACCATAGTTTGAGAACCTCTGCTCTAGTTACTGTCTCAGCTGCTGACCTCTATCTGAGAGAGCCGAAGAGACAACTTACCCCAGCAGAGCCCTGCCCAACGTTGGGAATTGGCCCTGACTTCAGCCATTGCTACCCAAGCTCCAGCCGGTGCTCAGCCCCACCAGTGCACATCCTAGCTTTCCTAGTCACCACTGGTACAACCATACTGAGGGCTGGGATTGGGGCAAATCTCCAGCACATCCAGGCCAGAACAGATAGACAAACGCAGTGGTCAGTTGACCCAGCTATGCTGATCCAATGTAACTTTCAAACAAGTGAAACATGGCTCTGCTCCTGTGCTACCTAGCCCCAGCTGGGAGACTCTCCAGCAGCATTTGCACTGGCTTTAGAAAGAGAGAGCCAATGTCACTGACATGGGGTCCTCAGAACAAGCAGCCCTACCAGGTGCCCTGGAACCTTGGGATGGGGAGCTTCTCAGCAAGAAAGCAGACAGAAGGAAGGATCGGGGGACCAAGAAAGCAATCACATCAGACTTCAAACTCCTCCATGAGGGAGACCCCCTACCCTCTTCCATAGCCCTCTGGAGGCAGAAAGTGCTCCTCAGCAAGTATGGGAAGCAGGAAACCCCATCCCAGTGGACAGAGACCCCAGAGACATGGAGACACTGCTCAGATACAGACTACTTCTCAGGCACAGGCATGCAGGATTTGCCAGACAGGATAAGAGCAGGGCTCCATCTAATCTGGTATCCTGTGTCCAACCATGGCCCATTTCAGCTGCTTCAGAGGAGGGAGCAAGACCCCCAGCAACAAGTCATAATGGGATAACTACAGAAAGGGGAGTTTCTGCTCCACCAACTACAGCCAGCTCTGCACTGGGACTAGCGGGTTTCCAGCCCTTCCAGACTCAACAGGCTATTTTTAAAATCTTCCTGACTGTAACTCCACATGTTCTCATTATCCATTTGACTGTCTAGCTCTTTATTCATTCCTGCCAAGATCTTGGCCTCCATGATACCTTGAGGTAGTGAGTTCCACATGCTCAATGTGTAGAAAAGCATTTCCATTATCAGTTTCTAGTGTGCCATTGTTCTGTTTCATTGAAGGCGTTTTCTCCTTCTATTCACAAAGAGGCAAATGAAAGGTCCAGTCTACCTTCTCACCACCATTCAGTGATAGAGGTGGCCTAATTAATGAAGTAAATAGTCTTTTCAATGCCTCCTCATATGGCTGTGGCTCCAAGTCTCTAATCATTCTCATTGCTATCTCTGAACCCCTTGGATTCTGGGATATCCTTTGTGAGATGGAGTGCGGCACATGCTGTTCCAAGTGAGGCAGTGTTTCCATCCCATTCCTTATGTATCCTAACACTTCATTTGCTTTTCCAATCACAGTTGCACGCAGAGCAGAGGTTTCCATGGCACTGTGCATGAAGCCAGATCTCCCCCCCCCCCCTTCATTTAGAACACAGTGAGAAATACAAGGTCACATTATTCCATCAGTTTGAACTGCCTTTGTCAGCATGGAATTTCTTCTCCCATTCACCTTGCTTTCTTAGATCTCTCTGAAATCCCTCAGTCTTTGGTTGGCCTTAGAAATAATATTATGTCATATGGGAATCAAGTGAATCCACTGTCTGAGCATTTTTAGGAAATGCTGCAAAATCTTCCTCTGGAGAATGACTTTCCATCATAAGAACAATACAACATGGAGACCCTTTTTACCTAATAAACCCCAGTACTACCACCCTCTTCTACTCAATAAGTCCTAGCATTGGCCCTTCAACCTGAGTCCCTACCAACCAATAACAAAAAAGGAAATTAAAAAATTCTTTAACCTATACCCCCACTCCAAACAAACCAACCCCATAGTTTTCTCCCCAAAAGGAGAGAAGTGCCAGGGACTCAATGAAATTCATTAGGGATTGCTATTGTTGTTTTCACATGGACGGCGTTTAGATATTGTGGTGGTGGGTAGCACCATAAAATTGATAGACTGATTTGGTCTGCAGATTTGGCCATCCCTTTTCTAGCTTGTTAATAAACATTGAACAACATGAGTACTAGGTTGGCACCTCCTGTTAGCCTGTGACCTGCTTCCCTCTTCCTTCCCCCACATACTTATTCCTCCCTTTTCCCCCTTCTCCATGTAATGCCCATTTTCATAAGATTCCAGGGTGAGTAGGGACCTCCTGTATCACACAGGCCAGACACCTGACCCAGAATCATTCCTAGAGCAGATCTCTTAGGCCTGGTCTACACTAGGACTTTAAATCGAATTTAGCAGCGTTAATTCGAATTAACCGCTCAACCGTCCACACCAGGAAGCCGTTTAATTCGACCTAGAGGGCCCTTTAGTTCGAATTCGGTACTCCACCCCGACGAGGGGAGTAGCGCTAAATTCGACATGGCTATCTCGAATTAGGCTAGGTGTGGATGCAAATCGAACTTAGTAGCTCCGGGAGCTATCCCACAGTGCACCACTCTGTTGACGCTCTGGACAGCAGTCCAAGCTTGGATTCTCTGACCAGCCACACAGGAAACGACCCGGGAAAATTTGAATTCCTTTTCCTGTCTGGGCACTTTGAATCTGATGTCCTGGTTGGACATCGGGGCGAGCTCAGCAGCACCTGCAACGATGCAGAGCTCTCCAGCAGAGGAGTCCATGCAATCCCAGAATAGAAAGAGGTCCCCAGCATGGACAGACCGGGAAGTCCTGGATCTGATCGCTGTGTGGGGCGATGAGTCTGTGCTTTCGGAGCTGCGCTCCAACAAACGGAATGCAAAGACCTACGAGAAGGTCTCCAAAGCCATGGCACTCAGAGGATACAGCCGGGATACAACGCAGTGCTGCGTGAAAATCAAGGACCTGAGACAAGGCTACCAAAAAGTCAGAGCGGCAAACGGACGCTCCGGAGCCCAGCCCCAGACATGCTGCTTCTACGAGGCACTGCATGCCATTCTAGGTGGGTCTGCCACCACTGCCCCACCAGTGACCGTGGACTCTGAGGATGGCATAGTGTCGACGGGCAGTTCCTCGGCGATGTTCGCCGATGGGGAAGATGAGGAAGGCTTTGTGGAGGACGACGCAGGCGACAGCGCTTACAATACCGCTTTCCCCGACAGCCAGGATCTCTTCATCACCCTCACAGAGATCCCCTACCAACCCTCCGCGGCCGTTAACACGGACTCAGAATCAGGGGAAGGATCAGTCGGTAAGTGCTATAAACATGGAAACATTTATTTCTTAAAAAACAGGAATAAAAACTATATAAAAACTATATAAAACTATATAAAAAGTTTTTTCCATATAAAACTAAAAAGAAGGTCCACACATATAGGGATGGAACAGAGATCCTCTTGGGACACTTCCACGAAGCTCTCATAGAGGTGCTCAAAAAGCCTCCGCAGGAGGTTCCTGGGGAGAGGTGCCTTATTTGGTGCTCCGTGGAAGCACACTCTTCCGCGCCAGGCCATCCTAACGTACAGCAGAATCATTGCCTCGACCAGCATGGCAGCATACGGTCCTGGTCTGTGCAGGGATTCTTGCAGCATCCTCTCTCTCTCTCTCTCTCTCTCCGAGTGACCCGCCTCAGGGTAATGTCGTTCGGCAACTGCTGCATCTAATTAGGGCAATTAGTGTACTGTTACTATTGTGAATGCTTGACTTTTACTTTGCATAGCAATGACCTTCGTTTAACAGCCACGTGTTGGAGGCCGCAGAGGAAAAACATACAGTGATCTTTCCCGGGCACAGCCGCGAGGGGCTGGAACAGGGTCAGACTTTATGCTTTCCAGATTGCCTTCAGCGGGAGGGCACAGCTATCCATTAACTGTTAAGCAGCCTATAGTGTAGGGCTTACCAGGCCTGGCTGATAAACGGATTCAGCTGTACCGCCCCGCTTGTCCGATCTCCGGTGCAAGACCGCAGCCACTGAAAGCGTATTCCGAAATCTCGAACTTGTCCTGAGAGCTCGTGAGACTGGGTGCCCTGTATGGTCTTGTTCACAGAAACTGAGTAGACTGTGTTCAGTGTTCGCAAACATGTATCTTTTCAAGGAAATCACTTCCTTTTTCCCATCACACAGCTGCGGCTCTTTCATGAACTGCCCCGCCATCCCCCTCACAGAGGCTGGCGCAGATTAGGCGGCGAAAGAAAAAGACTAGGGACGACATGTTCTTGGAACTGATGGCCTGCTCCAGAGCTGAGGCGGCCGAGCAGAGACAGTGGAGGGAGACCCTATGTCAGCACCAGCGCTCACACATCGAACGGGAGGACAGGTGGCGGCAGGAAGACCAGCAGGAGACTCAAACGCTGCTTGGGCTAATGAGGGAGCAAACGGACATGCTCCGGCGCCTTGTAGATGTTCTGCAGGACCGCAGGCAGGAGGAGAGAGCCCCCCTGCACTGTATCTGCAACCGCCATCCCCCGCCACAAAGTCCTGTCCCCCCCTCACCCAAAATAACATGAAGGAGGGGCGCTAGGGGCCGTGAAAACTGTCACTGCACCCCAGCAGAGCGCTCATGTACCACACAACTCTCATGCCATAAATTTTGAGAAGTGCTTCCCTTCCTGGATCACCCAGTCCCAAATCCAAGTTTCATCCCCCCACTGTGTAGTTGAGTATTAAAAGTAGTTTGTTGTTATTCACTGTTTCCGTCACGTTTTTCTTGTCAGAAGACTTTGTGTGAAGGGGGGGGGTTAATTGCATAGGACAGCCTCCATTACCAGGGTACAGACTTGGGGGCAGGATCAACAGCAGGACACACACAGACTGCAGTCACTAGGCACCAGGGTCAGTCTGTGAGGTGTATGCTGCCCCGGGTCAGTCTGTGAGGTGTATGCTGCCCCAGGGTCCTAGCGCCTGCCATCCACAAATGGCAAGGCAGGCTGCCCTTACCATGCCCTTCCACCCTAGCCACGAGCCTCTCCGATGCCCTGAGCCCCAGCAAGAGCCCTCATCCACGGACACATACTCACCCTTCCCACACACCCCTCACCCCTTCCTACGCCCAAACCCCCAGCCCAGAGCCTGCATCCAAACTCCGTCCCAAAGACGGCACCCCTCACCCCTTCCTGCAAACCCACCCCTTCCTGCACACCCACCCGCAACCGTCCTCCCCCCAGAGACCGCTGTAGGAGCAGGAGCCTGTCATTCCTCTAGTGTAGAAGCGGTCTGTACATCAGTGCACACCGTACCCACCACAGTCTGTGTCCATGTTTCAACCCTAGAACAGTAATTCATAATTAAAGAAAACTTTGTTAATAATCAGTGTTCAATTAAATTTATTTTAAAACGTGTGTTGGAAGGGGGGATACCTGGAGAACGGGGTATGTAACCACAGATTGAAGTCAACAGTCACTGAAACAGGCTCAGGTTCAGCTTTTCTGTAAATCAAGTGGACAGTCATAGGTTACCCTGCTCTCCGAGGAACCTAGCTTTCAAAGCCTCCCGGATGCACAGCGCTTCCCGCTGTGATCTTCTATCGGCACGGCTGTCTGGCTGAGCGTAATCAGCAGCCAGGCGATTTGCCTCAACCTCCCATCCCGCCATAAAGGTCTCCCCTTGCTCTCACAGAGATTGTGGAGCACACAGCAAGCAGCAATAACAACGAGGATATTTTTTTCGTTGAGGTCCGAGCGAGTGAGTAAGCTCCGCCATCTCTCCTTGAGACGTCCGAAAGCACACTCCACCACCATTCTGCACTTGCTCAGCTGGTAGTTGAAGAGTTCCTTCTCACTGTCCAAGGTGCCTGTACAGGGCTTCATGAGCCAGGGCATTAGCGGGTAGGCTGGGTCCCCGAGGATCACTGTAGGCATCTGCACATCCCCAACCGTTATTTTGTGGTCCGGGAAGAAACTACCTGCCTGGAGGCGTTTAAACAGACCAGAGTTCCTGAACACACGCGCGTCATGAACCTTGCCTGGCCACCCGACGTAGATGTTGGTAAAACGTCCCCTATGGTCCACCAGTGCTTGCAGCACCATAGAAAAGTAGCCCTTTCGGTTAATGTACTGGCTGGCCTGGTGGGCTGGTCCCAGGATAGGGATGTGAGTCCCATCTATAGCCCCACCGCAGTTTGGGAATCCCATTGTGGCGAAGCCATCTCTGACGACCTGGACGTTTCCTAGAGTCACTACCTTTGAGAGCAGTTGCTCAATGATTGAATCACAGCAAGCCCTACGGTAGATTTGCCCACGCCAAAGTGGTTCGCTACTGACCGGTAGCTGTCTGGCGTTGCAAGTTTCCAGAGGGCTATGGCCACTCGCTTCTGCACACTCAGGGCTGCTCGCATCCGGGTGTCCTGGCGCTTCAGGGCAGGGGACAGCAACTCACACAGTTCAAGGAAAGTGCCCTTACGCATCCTGAAGTTTCGCAGCCACTGTGATTCATCCCAGACCTGCAGCACTATGCGGTCCCACCAGTCCGTGCTTGTTTCCTGGGCCCAGAATCGCCGTTCCACACCATGAACTTGACCCATTGCCACCATGATCTCCACTGCGCGGCGTACCCTGCTTTGTGAGAGGTCTGCGCCACTCTGTGACTTCCTGTCCTCACCGCGCTGACGGAGCCTCCTCGCCCGATTTCTCAGCAGCTGACTGTGGAAGATGTGGACGATAAGGTGCGAGGAGTTGACAACGGCCATAAGTGCAGCGATGATCGCAGCGGGCTCCATGCTTGCAGTGCTGTGGCGTCTGCGCTGTAACCGACCAGAGAAGGGCGCGAACAGATTTCCCACCTGCGCTTTCAGGGAGGGAGGGCGTGATTGACGGTTCAATGACGACAGTTACCCAAAACCACCCTCGACACATTTTTTCCCCCAGCAGGCATTGGGGGCTCTACCCAGCATTCCAATGGGCAGTGGGGACTGCGGGAACTGTGGGATAGCTTCCCACAGTGCACCACTTCCAAAGTCGACGCTGGCCCCATTACTGTGGACTCAGACAGTCAAATTAGTGTATTTAGTGTGGATACACAAATTCGACTTCATAAGGTCAATTCCACAAATTCGAGTTAAGTAGATTCGAAATAGTCTTGTAGTGTAGACGTACCCTTAGAAAAACAGAGAATCTGCATTTAAAACTTGAGTGGTGAACTTACCACAGCCCTTGGGTATTTGTACCAATGATTGTTAATTACATTCATTCTTTAAAAAAAGTTGCATCTTATTTCCAATCTGAATTTTTCTAGCTTCAACATGATCCAATGTCTGGACATTAGACCTTTTTTCTGCTAGACTGAAGAGCCCACTATCAAATATTTGTTCCACATGTAGGTATTTATAGATATAATCCAGTCACCCCTTAATTTTCTCTTTGTTAAACTAAATAGATAGACTCAAGGGGCTCAATCACTAGAAGACATGTTTTCTATCCCTTTAATCATTTTCATGGCTCTTCTGACTCCTCTCCAATTTATCCGCATCCTTCTCAAATTGTGGATACCAGAACTGGACACAGTATTCCAGCAGGGGTTACACCAGTGCCAAATACAGAGGTAAAAACCTCTACTCCAACTCGGGATTACCCTATTTACACATCCTAGGATTGCATTACCCCTTTTGGCCACAGCACCACACTGTACAGCTGATTATCCATCATGACCCCAAGGTCCTTTTTGGAGTCACTATTCCTAGGATGGAGTCTGCCATTTTCCTGTGCCCAGTTTACC
This sequence comes from Mauremys reevesii, assembly GCF_016161935.1. Classification (NCBI taxonomy): domain Eukaryota; kingdom Metazoa; phylum Chordata; order Testudines; family Geoemydidae; genus Mauremys; species Mauremys reevesii. The sequence goes on along the minus strand of NC_052630.1, from coordinate 39,689,630 downwards.
GAGCAATCTGGATTGCTCTGTATCAGTGACCTGTACTCTTTATTTACCACTCCCCCAATTTTTGTGTCATCTGCAAACTTTAGCAATGATTTTGTTTTCTTACAGGTGACAGATAAAAATATTAAATAGCATAGGGCCAAGAACCAAGCCCTGGGACCCTGCTAGAGACAGCCATTTGATGATGATTCCCTTTAAAATTACATTGAGACCTATCAGTTAGCCATCTTTTACTCCATTTAAAGTGTGCCATGTTAATTTTATATTCTAATTTTTTAAAATTAACATTTTATGTGAAACCAAGTCAAATGCCTTATAGAAATCTAAGTATAGTACATAACACTACTACCTTTATCAACCAAATTTACAATCTCATAAAAAAAGATATGAAGCTAGTTTGACAGTTTCCATAAAACTATCTGGGCACTGGTCTGAGTACTTATCTCACAACACTTCTTCCCCGATTCCTTCCTGACTGAAATTTTGAGCCAACACACTTTGGTCCAGGGAGAAAAATGCTAGGAGTCTTAAACTGTTGAATGGGGTTTGGAGTGCAGGAGCAGGCTCTAGGCAGCAGGTTGGGGCCGAGGGATTGGGAATGTGGAGGGGGCTATGGGTTGAAGCATGAGGTTGGGGTGTAGGATGGGGTATGGGCTCTGGGCTGGGGCCGGGGATGAGGGTTTTGGGCTGCAGGAGAGGGCTCTGGGTTGGGCAGGGGGTTGGGGCTCAGGGCTGGGGCATGGGCTTATCTCGGTGACTCCTGGTCAGTGGCGCAGTGGGGCTCCCTGCCTGCCTTGGCTCTGCGCTGTGCCCCAAAAGTGCCAGCAGCAAATCCGTCTCCTAGGTGAGGGAGCCAGGAGGCTCCGTGCACTGCTTTTGCCCACTGGCCCCACCTCCCAGGTGCCATTGACCAGTGGTTCCCGGCTAATGGGAGTGTGGAGCTGGTGCTGGGGCGGGGACAGGGCATAGAGCCTTGTGCGCCCACCTCTTCCCCCCCGCCTAGGAGCCAGACCTGCTGGCCGCTTCCGGGGCACAACATGGCGCCAGGACAGGTAGGAACTAGCCTGCCTTAGACCCACAGCACTTCTGACCAGACTTCTAACAGCCCAGTCGGCTGTGCTGACCAGAGCGGCCAGGGTCCCTTTTTGACCAGGCATTCAGGTTGAAAACTGGACACCTGGCAACCTTAGCCACTCTGCCTCACTATGTCACTGAGCATCGCTCACAGCCAGGGAATTATCAGAGCACTGAACAGTCTATTGGTCTGGCCTGCAGTCCAGGCAGAGCAGCAGATGAGGGCTGGGGGCCCAGCCCTCAAGCATGGCAGGGCACAAACCAATCTATGATTCCAGCCTGCAGTCAGGGCAGAGCAGCAAACAGTGAGGGTCTCTGGCCTGCAATCAGGGCAGAGCGGCAAATGAGTCTCTGAGCCCGGGCCCACAGTCAGGGTGGGGCAACAATCTAGGGCTGTGGCTTGTACTCAGCATAGATCAGCAAATAGGTCAGATATCCTAGCTCTGGAGGATGGCCAACAAACACAAGCCTCTTGGCCTAGAGTGGGGAGGCTACCACCCCAGGGGTGGGGTGACGGGGTAGAATGACCTGACTCCACTGGACCTTAACAGTAGCAGAGTGTTCTGCCACTGGGTCAGTGGGGAAACCAGCCACAACACACTGACCACATTTTAAGCAGCGATGCACCTAGACTGAGGTCATCTACCCTTGGGCCACCTCCTACCTTCCCAGTGTACCTGGATCCATGGGGTGTCCTCCAGCTCCTTGAGGTAGGTAGCTAACAGCAGTCCCAGCAACTCCTCAGTGTCTTGGTCCACTGGTGGCTCCAGCCACTCTGGCCAGTTCTCAGTTTGGCAGAGCATCCCTTCGGTCTCCAGGCTCGGGAAGGCATCTGCCCCCTTCGGCAGCTGGAGCCCAGCTGAGCTCCAGGACCATAGGAAAAATACTTTTCTCCAGTGAAAAGTCTTGAAACAGGGAGCTATTGTCATTTACAGTAGAGCAGGGAGCCTGTGCATTGCAGATTTTTTTTTTCAAGGCTGTTGATAATGGCTGCTGCCTATTTCAAGCAGGCCAGTCCTACCACCCTATGGTCCAACAAATGATCCCCCATGAACATTTCCGAGACCAGTGGCTGGTTCTTCCCAGGTTGCTAATAGTATTGCTGCATGTGCCACAGGCTGTGGGCCACTAATCTTATATGCAACGTGCCTCAGGTGTCATGTGACCAGGATTCATCACCAAATTTGGTCCGCCGATTGGATCATTAGCTTGATGCAGCAACTGTGAATGCAGCACCCACTCAGTCTTGTGGCCTTAGTTCCCCACCTATAAAAGGGAGACAATGATCCTCCCTTTGCCTGTCTTGCCTATGGCTGGGCTTGTTTTGAGTGCTCGTGTGGCACCTCCAGGCACTGCTGAAATATATAATAGCAGCTCAGTGAAGGGTTAAAGGGCACAAAGACGAGTTTTCTTTTTGCTCTGCAGTTCACATGAAAGTTGAAATTCAGAGACAAAAAATGTAGATGCCTGAAAGGACCATTAAGGGCCGTTAGAGGAATATTAAATAAACAGTTTAGTTTAGTTTAGACCTGGGACAGTATGTACATGACTTCATTACTGTCTCAAAATATATACTGCTCTAAGGCGTTTTGCTAATTATTTCTATTATTTATTTATGATTATTATTTACTCAATGCCAATGGTGTGCTATGTGCTTTGCAGAGACATTTAAAATGTATTTATATGCTAGGCTCCAAGATGAAATGTTCAGTTATGTTTTAATGGTTTGTGAGATTGAAAAAAAATACAGAAAAAAATTGTGTACATTGGGGGGAATGCCCTTTTTTCACCCTCAGTTAAATCAAACGGAGGATGTCCCACAAACCTTGCAGGTAGCCTTTCTTGCAGAAAGTATGAATGAGGCAGAGCAGGGTTTAGCAAGGAACCGGTCTTGCAACATTTGGAGCAAATGCTATAATCAAACTTCTCTTAAACTCTGTGGGACTGTTGTATGTGGAGGAATCAGCAAACAGCCTCTTGGATTTCTTTAACAGATGCTTCACTCTTTCTTAAAACAAAGAACAGCCTAGTAGGAAACTAGCACAATCTTCACTGGCAGCTCCCAACCTGTTCTTCTGCACAAGTTTGTCAATTTACTCATTTGTTAAAACCAGCTGCAAAATAGATAATTTTTGCACAGTCCCTGACATTTATACCTAATAGCAAACCAAGCTTCCTCAGGGGCCACTTTAGCATACCAATCTATGTTTAAGACCTCATTTAACTATTTAGGTTCTGAGTCAACTTGCTGTGCAAAGCACAGAGCTGGTAGGACTCCTCCTGCCCATGCATCATGGGAGAGTCTGAGCCAAGGTCAGGTCAGGAATGTTTTCTTGTGACCCTGCATTTCAAGGCAAACTGAACGCGTACCTGCTTGAGGGGAGGGGTGTGTACTGTAGAATTGCTGTGAACACTTGCATCAGCATGGGGCTTCTGGCCCTGCTCAGGGGCATTGGAACAATTTGTACATTGGGGGAGCTGAGAGCCATTGCACAAAACTGTAAGCCCTGTATATGATGGAAACCCCATCAAGTTAGTGTGTGCTACCACACCCCCAGCACCACTAGTTCCAACACCCCTGGCCCTGCATCAGCAGGGTACCTCTGTTGGGTAAAATCTGTTTCTGACCTGTTTTATGTAATGTCCATCCTGGATTTGTAAAAGGACAGCTAAGCCTCCATTTTGGATACCTTTTTCCTCGGGCTGAAAGGGCACTAAATCATCTTTTTCAAATTAAGGTGGAAAAAGGTCAGGGCAGTTATGTGACAGCCATAATCTGCCTAGCAACCACAGGTTATTTAGTGAGTGGCATGCCTGTCACTCAGGACTGTCCATCTGAGTGGCAGCCAGTGTCCCGCACAGTTCAGCTAGCTGCGAGGAGCCCCAGAGGGACCAGGACTCATAGGACTTTGGATACTTAGGGTAGGTCTATACTTACCTGCCGGGTCAACGCGTAGCATTCGACTTCTCGGAGTTCGAACTATCGCGTCTAATCTAGACGCGATAGTTCGAACTCCGAATGCGCTCCCGTCAACTCCGGAACTCCATCACCGTGAACGGTGGTGGTGGAGTCGACGGGGGAGCCGCGGACTTCGATCCCGCGGCGTCTGGATGGGTAAGTAACTCGAACTAAGGTAGTTCGACTTCAGCTACGCTATTCGCGTAGCTGAAGTCACGTACCTTAGTTCGACCTCCCCCCCCACCCTAGTGTAGACCAGGCCTTAGTCTCTGTTAACATACTTGCATTCAACTGCAACACACAATTAGTGAGTGCATACTTGCACTGAACTGAAGTCAAGCAGAGACTGCATGGGCAAGCACTGAAGACCTACCTGAGAGAGAAGACCTGCCCAGAGGACCTATCCAGAGGGAGAAGAATACCCAGTTCCTGAGTTCCTGTTTGGTGTCCATTATCCCTGTCAGTATCCTGAGTTTTTTGTCATTGTCTCCCTGGCTTCAGGATATGGTACTGTAATTGTGGTTTTCCTCGTTTTACATCCATAGGTTAAGGGGCTTTAAAGGGCTCTGAGCTTCAAGCTCTGGTAACTGTTAAGCAAGACATACTTGGTTGTTATGTTTATTGTCTGAAGGGAGTCCTTGTCTAGTTTACTGACTAGTGGCATAATAAATATTTGTGTTACATCTTATTCTGCCTCTGTCTTAATAAATCACCTGATGATAGATGCGGGAGGGGGTGGGACCTGCAAACAGCCCATCTTCTGATCTGTGTAGAGCATAGTTAAACTGTTTTGGGCTAACACCTCCTATCTCCCCACCACTTCCCCCTGCAGCCATGTGGGCTGGAGCAGAAAGAAACCCCAGGGGGCCCATGCAGCAGCAGTGGGGAGTGGTATAGAATGCAGCTGGTGCATTAACTTGGCCCATTTAATGTGCTGAAGTCTGCCCTGCCTGCAGTAGACAAGCTGTACAAGCTGTGCTGCTCAGAACATATCCAACCCGCATGCTTTAATTCCTCCTCTAGCCAAGGCCTCTTGTGCAGCACCCAACACAGTGGGGCCATCCATATTAGGGCCTTCAGGTGGGGAAGGTGAATTCAGGAGTTCAGGGGCCACACAGGAGGCTGGGCAACAAAAGCAGAATTTCCCCACCATCCCAATGAAATAAGATACATGGATCTGCCATGTAGCGGTGCATGCTTCTTCGACAAGAGTCTCAGCTGAGAGGCTCTTGGATTGGACTCAGGGCAGGCTCCAGGCACCAGCGCAGCAAACTGGTGTTTGGGGAGGCCCATGGAAAGGGGCGGCAAGTCCGGGTCTTCAGCGGCGGGTCCCTCAGTCCCTCTCGGAGGGAAGGACTGGCCACTGAATTGCTGCCGAAGAATAAAGCGATACGGTAGAGCAGCTGCCGAAGTGCCGCTAATCATTGCTTTTTTTTTTTCTTTTTTCTTCTTTGCTGCTTGGGGCGGCAAAAATACTGGAGCTGGCCCTCGTTGGACTGAGTCAGCCTTGGGCATTTACAGGCATGTCCCAATTCTGCATAATCTCAGCTTCCACTTTTGTAAAAAAGAATGGGTTCCTACTCCTCCTGGCTGTAAATAAAGCATGTGGCTGTGCCACAAGGGGAGGTGATGCAGTGGTGGCTGCCTGCCTCTGCCAACATCCCAAAGCCATAACTCTCAACTGTCCTGCCTGGCCCTGCCATGAATCTCCTGGTGTGTTAACGCTGAAGCTTCTTGGCACTATATGCGTATGGTGACCATATTTCACAAATGGAAAATGTGATACTGCATGGGGCTGGCCTGAGACCTCTCCTGCCCTGCCGCAGTGTTGGCCCGAGCCTCTTGCCTTAGCCCCCCCCCATGCAGGGCAGGCCCAAGCCACTTGCTTAAGCCCTGCCCCCCCCCTCCAGCATGGGACAGGGGCTGGGGCTGGCATCACTGCACCTGAGTCTGCCTGCCTGCCTGCCCCCATCTGAGTCCTGCCCCTGCATATGATGGAAACTGCCCCACCTTCCTCCATGCCCACTTTTTTTTTTTTAAACAAAAGTGGAGCATTTGTCCCGTTTGCTCTGATCAACTTGGCAACAGCAAATGGGACAAATGTCCACTTTTGCCAGAAAAGTTGGGATGGCTGGGACAGGGCTTATAAACAGACTGTCATAGAATCATAGATTAGGGTTGGAAGAGACCTCAGGAGGTCATCTATTCCAACACCCTGCTCAAAGCAGGACCAACCCCAACTAAATTATCCCAGCCAGGGATCTGTCAAGCTGGGCCTTAAAAACCTCTAAGGATGGAGATTTCACCACCTCCCTAGGTAAGCCATTCCAGTGCTTTACCACCCTACTAGTGAAATAGTGTTTCCTAATATCCAACCTAGATCTCTCACACTGCAACTTGAGACCATTGCTCCTTGTTCTGTCATCTGCCACCCAGCCAAAACAGGATGCATGGTCACCCTATGTATGTGCCAACATTAGCTGTTTCCCTGCTCCTTCCAGTGGGGTAGTAGAGAAGGGCTGACAGGTGGGACTGGGTATTGCTGCCAGGTGGGGAACGCAAAGCAAGGGGAAGTGGAAAGACTGCCAGAGCCAAGGGCAGGTATAGCAGGGGCCTGACTCCACACAAGGACTTAGGTCACAAAACACCAGACAGAGGCACAACTGCAATCCACAGAACCCCTGCTCAGCTGCCGCCTAAGTATGTCGGCACTTAAACTCCCTCAACACCTGAATTCTCACTGCCAAAGTTCCCCGGGCACCTCCGTTTCTGCCTGTGGGATTGCACACTGCCAGCCAGCATCTGGCTGTATACCTCAGCTAAGTCCCAGGGAGAACCTCAAGTGGGTGGAGACAGGTGTTTCCCCCACCGCTCAGGCCCAACCCAGCAGGTGTGCTCAGAGCACACCTAACTGCACACCACATTGCTGAGTGGCAGGCATGGAACAAGGAGTGCTCTCCCACCCAGCCTTCAGCCTAATGGTTAGGGCACTCCCCCAGGAAAGGGAGACCGAGGTTCAGATCCCCCTCTGCCGGCCAAGGGGGAGAAAGGATTTGGCCCTGGTCTCCCGCCTGCTAGATGGCGCCCTACCCATGGCTCGGCAGAGTCTCTCTCTGGCCTCGGTACCATTATGAGGTAATTCTGGAGACTCAGTAGAACAGCTTACCCAAGACAGCCCACCTCAGGATATGCCGTAGGCTGGGGGGAGGGTGCACACTGCAGTGGTGCAGAACCCACCTCAAATCCCTGTGCCTTAGCCGAGGGCAGGGGGAACTTGACCCCTGCTCCCCTGGTGGTGTTCCCTAACTGTTGTGTATTTGGTTGTCATGGTTTTGTTGCTATGGCAACTGAGTTAGATTATTATGGGTTAGCTCAACCGGTTTCAACCGGTTGAGGAGCTCTCTGTATATATGTAAATAAAATGGAGGTTTTGGTTAGCTGCCTGCTCTCTGGCCTCAAGTGATTGCTTCCTACACCGGCTGCCCCAAGGATATTACACTGGCGACGAGGGTGGGATTCCGGTGCTGCTCCAGTAACAGAAGGAAGTAGAAGTCAAGGTAAAGACCAAACAAAGGGAAAAAGCTGCTTCTTTGCACTGACTGTGAAAGTGAAACTAAAAATCATGGCTACTCTGACCAGGCCCCTGGAGCCTTTTGATGAGAATACAGAGCAGTGGCATGTGTATACTGAGCGTTTTGAGCTTTTTGGTATTGCAAATGACATTACAGAAGCGAAGAAGGTGCCAATATTCTTAACTGTTGTAGGGGCTAAAACCTACTCTCTGCTACGCACCTTACTACACCCTGTTAAGCCTGAGACTAAATCTTACAGTGACATTGTGGAAATCCTGGGGTCTCATTTCTCCCCAAAACCACTGGTAATTGCTGAAAGATATAGGTTCCACAAAAGAGACCAAAAGGAAGATGAAACAGTTGTACAATTTGTAGCCATTTTAAAAAAGCTAGCAGAACACTGTGAATTTAAAGAAATGTTACATGATGCCCTGCGTGACAGGTTAGTGTGTGGCCTGTACAGTGAAGCTATACGGAAGCGCCTACTGACAGAGGCTCAGCTTACCTTACAGAAGGCTGTTGATATTGCTGTCTCCATGGAACTGGCTACAAGGGAGGCACAATACATCGGTGCACCCCCTAGGGTGCAAAAAGTGTCACAAGAACCGACCCACAAAACTGTGCAGAGTCAAGAATGTTACCGCTGTGGTAAGCCGGGTCACCAGGCATCAGAATGCTGGTGTAAGGACCTGGTGTGTCGACACTGTGGCAAAAAGGGACACATTGAGTGTGCCTGTAAACAAAAGAAAAAGAGGCCTGTGGTCTGGCCGACAAAAAGAGGAACCTTGCATACCCTAGAGCAGACCCAGGATGATCAAGGTGACACCTCATCGCAAGAGGAAGTGCCACTGCATGTTTTGTCTTTGGCAATGGGCTCACATGAATACTGGGTAACCCCGTTATTGGATGGCAAACGTATACGCATGGAACTGGACACCGGTGCAGCCGTCTCACTGATCTCCGAGACTGTGTATAAAGAAAAGCTACAGCATCTTCCGCATAAGGCAACAAAAACTGTTCTGAAGACATATACTGGAGAAGCTGTGCCTATGCTGGGCATTATTGATGTTAAGGTGGAGCTCAATGGACAGGTGGCTAAATTGCCACTGTTTGTGGTGAGAGGTAACTACCCAGCCTTAATGGGTAGGTCTTGCCTTGGGAAGATTCAACTGAACTGGGCAGAAGTGCACCGGATGACTAAAGAAGAAACCAGTCTAACCCCTATACTAAGGAAACATGCTGCTGTTTTTGGAGATGATTTGGGAAGTATGAAGGGAATCACTGTGACATTGAACATTAAACCTGGCAGTCCACCAAAATATCTGAAAGCTCGAACTGTGCCATATGCCATCAGGCCAAAAGTTGAAGCAGACCTGGAGCGCCTGGTCACCAATGGAGTCCTAATACCAGTTACCCATAGCTCATGGGCCACTCCTATCGTTCCAATTGTGAAGAAAGATGGCTCTCTCCGGATTTGCAGTGATTTTAAAGTCACTGTCAACCCAGTGTTGTGTGCAGAGCAATACCCACTTCCCCGCATCGATGACCTCTTCGCAGGCCTGGCTGGGGGACAAAAGTTCAGTAAGATTGATCTGAGTCAAGCATATTTACAGATGCACGTCGATGAAAAGTCCCAAGAGCTGTTGACTATTGTGACTCATAAGGGGCTTTATCAATACTGTCGTCTACCCTTCGGAATAACATCTGCTCCCGCCCTGTTCCAGAGGGCTATGGACCCGATCTTGTGTGGCTTGTCAGGAGTTCAGTGCTATCTGGATGATATCCTGGTCACTGGAAGAAATGAAGAGGATCACTTAAAGAATTTAGAGGCTACCCTACAAAGACTGGAAGAGTATGGCCTACGAGTTCGCAAAGACAAGTGTGAATTCTTCAAGCCCTCTGTTGAATATTTGGGACACATCATTGATTCTGCAGGTCTTCATAAGGCCCCTGCAAAAGTTAAAGCTATTGTGGAGGCTCCCCCACCTCGAAATGTAAGCCAGCTGCGCTCGTTTCTAGGACTCCTGAACTATTATGGAAAGTTCATCTCACAGTTAGCCACACTGCTAAAACCACTTCATGAGCTCCTTGGGCAGAACAAGGCCTGGAAGTGGACTGAAGCCTGTGATGTTGCATTTAACAAAGCTAAGGATGCATTGCTAAATTCTGAAGTTCTAACGCACTTTGATCCATCCTTACCACTGCAATTGGCCTGCGATGCCTCCCCTTATGGAGTGGGAGCAGTCGTGTCACATATTATGCCTTCAGGAGAAGAGAGACCTATTGCTTTTGCTTCACGCACTCTAAGCAAAGCAGAAACTAACTACGCCCAAATCGAACGTGAGGCATTAGGAATTGTTTTTGGAATTCGGAAGTTTCATCAGTACCTGTTTGGGCGAAAATTTACTCTTCTCACAGACGATCGACCTCTGACATCAATTTTTGGACCTTACACAGGCATTCCCCCATTAGCTGCTAGTCGTATGCAACGTTGGGCATTGTTACTTTCAGCACACACATATGAAATCAAATATCGGAAATCCACTCTACACGGCAATGCAGATGGCCTCTCAAGGTTGCCTTTGCCGGTCAAACACCACGATAGTGCCCACAAGGAAATCTTCTACTTTGAACAGGTAGAGAATACACCCATCACTGCTACTCAGATAAAGAAGGCAACTCGCGTTGACCCAGTATTGTCCCACGTTATGGACCTGGTGATGCATGGAACATCTCGACAAACCTCTCCGGTCTCATCCAACCTTGTTCCCTACATGTCCAAGCGGATGGAGTTATCGGTCCAATCTGGTTGTTTGTTGTGGGGGAGACGTGTCATTATTCCACCACCACTGAGATCACAGATGTTAGAACAGCTACATTCCGGTCACTGTGGAATAGTGCGCATGAAGGAAATTGCACGAAGCTATTTTTGGTGGCCTGGACTGGACAGCGCTATTGAAGAGAAGGCAAAAGCTTTTATGTCATGTCAGGGTGTGAGGAATGCACCCCAGTGGGCACCCCTACACCCATGGGACTGGCCTGAAAACCCGTGGCAACGTATTCACGTTGACTTTGCTGGCCCCCTTGAAGGAAGCATGTTCTTGGTGGCAATAGATGCCCATTCTAAATGGCCAGAAGTCTCTATAATGCAGTCCACTTCTGCAGAGAGTACTATCCAAAAACTACGAGGACTCTTTAGTCGTTTTGGTCTGCCAGAACAACTTGTGAGCGACAACGGACCGCAGTTCGTTTCTCAGGAGTTTCAAAATTTTATGAAAGCAAATGGGATACACCACATCACGTCAGCACCATATCATCCGTCCACCAACGGATTAGCTGAAAGATTTGTGCAGACAATGAAAACGCTTTGAAATCAGCAAGGACATCACTCCATTCAAAAGCGTCTGGATACCTTTTTACTTTCCTACAGAAACACACCTCATGCTACGACCCACGCATCTCTGGCCTTTCTAATGATGGGACGACAGCTGCGCACTTGCTTTGATCTGCTGAAACCTTCTGAACCCCGACAAATTGTGCAACATCAGCAGCAATATCAAGTCATCAGACGGGCACCCAGAGCAAAAGACCGAACCTTTAGCCCGGGACAGCCAGTTTTGGCTCGGAATTATACTTCCAGAGCTAAATGGGTTCCGGCCACAGTCATCACTCAAACAGGACCTGTTTCCTACACAGTCCGGACTGCAGAGAATCTTACCTGGCGGCGACATGTAGATCAGCTGTTGCCAGGTCATGCCAGTCCTCAGGACCCATCTGCAGTTGAGGGGTCTGACTTCACCTCTTCTGGTGAGGGATCGAATCACGAGTCACCTGTTTCTGACTGTTCTCCTCCATTACTGCCGGCGGCTGAGATACCCCTTTGCCCAGCACGAGCTGATACCCCCTCCTCACCTGTTCGTGCTGTGGACCCTGAGCCCCTAGTGCTTTCGGGTGCAACAACACCAGTAGTTCGCCGTAATCCACCTAGAGACAGAAGACCTCCTCATCGGCTGGATCTTTAGCTAGGGCGAACCCACGGTTATGGGGCAAAATAATCCCCAGGGTTTAGCCGGGAATGGAGGCAGTCTACCCTCCTTCTCTAGTCTAGTGTGTGTTTTATTTAGGGGATGTTCTTATTAGGGGGGGAGGAATATGTTGTGTATTTGGTTGTCATGGTTTTGTTGCTATGGCAACTGAGTTAGATTATTATGGGTTAGCTCAACCGGTTTCAACCGGTTGAGGAGCTCTCTGTATATATGTAAATAAAATGGAGGTTTTGGTTAGCTGCCTGCTCTCTGGCCTCAAGTGATTGCTTCCTACACCGGCTGCCCCAAGGATATTACACTAACCACTGGGCTGCAGGGGCTGCCATAGCCACGCCTCTGCTCGTGGGGCATGGGATGCATCAGGCACCTAAGCCAGTCCCCCAGGAAAAGGTGCAGGTGCTGCCTGCTGGAGAGGCGTTCTGGCTGTGGAGCGCTAGCAGAGCAAGGTGCTGCCCAGCAGCCCTAGCTTATCTCAGAGAGTGGGGCAGAGCCCCATCCCCCTTTGGCCAGCATCTCCTCTATTGGTGCCAGTCTCTCCCCATGTCCTGCAGTGGGGGTGATGTGCCTAAACTGGGCTGCATGGATTCCTGTGAGTCAAGATGCCTATAAGGGAGGAGCTGCAGCACTGAGCCCTCAACACCTGCATCCCTTTGCCCTCAGGCCACGGCCTCAGAGTAATGCCCAATGCCTCCATAAAGTGCTGAACAAACAAAAGGAGTTGAGAGCCTGGCACCAGCCAGGCTCCCAACATTCAGGGCCAGGGTCCCCCTTAGTGCAGCTAGAGGAAGGCCTGGGAGGAGCGGCCTGTGCACATAAGTTCTCTGTGCTGTACAGCTGGCATAGGCAGCTCTGCATTTGCTAGGCCAGCTCTCTCTCCCCAGTGTTAGGGGCAGGAGGGGCATTTGGGGTGGGGAGGGTCATGGCTTCTCTATGTCTAGTCCTCAACTGGCATTAGGGTCCTGAAGTCCTTCCACCAGAGCAAGGCAGCACTTCGGCCTGCCCCAGGGCTGGAGGTTCAACAGCTCTGAATCAGAAGGCCGACTGGCTCCCTGCAGTCCCCCCCCACACATTGGACTGGACCTGACCTGCACACATGGAAACATGACTGAGGAGCTGGAGCCAGAGATTCTGCAGCTGCTTTGTGTTCCTTTGGGCTCTCAGACAGCTCTGATATTGCCTGTCAGGGAGATTGGTGGAACCTGAACTGCCAGACTTCCTGAGTAATTTAGCAAGTGCTTCTTTTTCGCCCCTGCTCCATTGTGATTAATGTAGTTATTATATTTGCACACTCTTAACCTGCCCCTCAGCAAAACTCAATAGTTTGTGAATTGGATGTTATTGGGGAAGGCTAGTGAAGCAAAAGGAAGTGATCACATTTATCTTGCAGGGGAATAAGAATTTAGGACTGCAATAAACAGCATGTAATACCAAAGAGCAGAGGCATGCATCTGGGAAACTCTTTCCGCTGCTGTTTTATCTTCCTTCACCTGCTTTTCACCAAGTCAAGTGGTCTGGTGACTAAAACTGGCACAGATTCAGAGCTGTCAGGGCCAGAGGGGACAGTTCTGATCATCTAGTCTGACCTGCACAGCCCAGGCAGAGAATTCTGCTCAGTGATTCCTGCCTTATGGCTGAGTGAAGGTGTCTCTTTCAGGAAGAAAGCCATTAGCCAGCATGGCCACCAGGTGACTGACCAGTGCTCCAGTTACAGTCCTCTACACACTCCTGCTGTCACCATGTGAGCTGCAGTGGGCAAGAGGGACACACACAAACACTTGCTGAACATGACCCTTCCTTAGGGTGACCAGATGAGAGGAAGAAAATATTGGGACACACAGGGGGAGGGTCGCTGGCGGAGGGGGGGAAAAAAAAAGCAGACTGCCGCCGGTGGAGAAACCTCCCCCCACCCCCAAAAAATGGAGTACCGTGAAATAACGGGACAAATTTCGTCCCGACCAAACATCTGTCAGGACGCAGGACAAACGCCTAGATATCGGGACGGTCCCGATTTTATTGGGACATCTGGTCACCCTACCCTTCCTTGGACCCACACTGTAGCACTCAACAGCCTGCTGACCTGATGTAGCTAATGAGTGAGCATTGAGAGCTGTGAATCACCATCTACAGCACCTGGTGAGTTGTTACTGCTAAAGTCACAGTAGCCTCGCCCACCAGCCGGCCTCCTGGGAGCCATTCCCAGGGCAAGTGAGGCCACAGACAGTGTCATTACAGAAGGATAGAGGCAATATGTGTAGGGGTATGCAGGGTCAAGTACCCTCCCAGATTTGCCACTTGGCTTGTACTGAGCATGCTCAGTAACACTCTTAAAACCAGCTGGCCCCCGCCCCATTCCCATCCCCAGGCACAGGTTGCCTCTGCAGAAGGACCACGGCTGGCCACAAGGGTCAGTGGAAACCAGATGACACTGAGGTTATGTCTACACTATGAGCTATGGGGTGATTCCCACCTTGCGTACATCCCTCTCTCCCATGCTAGTGCAATGAGTGTTAGCATCAGTATAAATAGCAGTGTAGATGCGGTAGCACAGGCACCAGCCTCGCAGCTGAGCTGGGCTGCATACAAACCCACCTGATCCCTGTGAGTAGGCGCATGGCATGCTAAGTTATGCACACTCACACCAGCTCTCATTGAGCTGGCATCAATGTGTGCATGAACTGGGAATCACACCCCAGCTCATGGGACAGATGAAGCCCAGTAACGGGGCACTGATTCTTGCAAACATCTACACCCTGAGACACTGTCTGCACTAGATGGGCTTTAAGTGCTACATAGTCCCTGATCATCCACACCCCATGACCTACATTCCCCAGCATAGACTCTACTCTCAGATCAGCACAAGTATGCACACACAGCAGCACACAAGGAGAAAGAAGCTTGTTTCAAACTTCACATCTTTGCAGCTGCACAATCCCCTCAACAGACACAGTTAGGAAACCCTCAGCAATGCAGAGATCATAGAATCATAGAATATCAGGGTTGGAAGGGACCTCAGGAGGTCATCTAGTCCAACCCCCTGCTCAAAGCAGGACCAATTCCCAACTAAATTATCCCAGCCAGGGCTTTGTCAAGCCTGACCTTAAAAACCTCTAAGGAAGGAGATTCCACCACCTCCCTAGGTAACCTATTCCAGTGCTTCACCACCCTCCTAGTGAAAAAGTTTTTCCTAATATCCAACCTAAGATTTTCCTGTGCATGCTGGTGCATGGGTCAGGATGTGAGTGCACAATAGTGCAGGGATGGGTGCTGGTGTGAGTGAATGGGGATAAAAATGAAAGTGGTGGGGTGAGAGTTGGGGTGTGAGTGAGTGTGCATGCATTGATATGGGTGACTATATGGGCACTGGACTGTGGGTGTATTGGTGGGTGGTGTGCAATAGTGTGGATAGGTGAGTGTGGGTCTGTATGTCTGGGGTGTGGCATCAATGTGTGTGTGTGGCCTAGGGTGTGACTGTTGGCAGGTGGATATGACCTGATGTAGTCAAGGTGTGACTGTTGTGGGTGTGACTATGTTGGTGCAGGTGCATTGGGCTGTGACTGTGTTGGTGTAGATGGGTGTGTGGGTTGAGGTCAGACTGTGTGTTGGTGCAGGTGTGTGTGTGCGGCAGGGTGTGACTGTGTTGGTGCAAGTGCATGTGTGGGATGGAGTCAGACTGTGTTGGTACAGTGGGTGTGTGGGTTAAATTCTGACTGTGTTGGTGCAGGTAGGTATGTGGGGCAGGGTGTGGCTGTGTGTTGGTGGAGGTGGATTGGGGTATGAGTGTTGGTGCAGGTGGGCTTCTGTGTGACTGTGTGTTGGTGTAGTTGCGTGTGTGCGGTGGAGTCTGACTGTGTGTTGGCGGTAGGTTGACCATATCACAGGGATGAAATATCGGGACGGGGGGCGGAGCAAAAAAAAAAAAAAAGCAGTTTCGCAGCAGCTGGGGGCATTAGCAGGACCCAGCCGCGCCGCCGGATCGCACACAGTGCCTCAGCCACGCTTGCTGCCTTCCCCGCGGAGCCTCCCTCCCCCTGGCCCACCCCGGGCACATGCGGCGGGGTGAGCGAGCTGCTGGAGCGCGGCCAAGCCGGAGAGGCGCGGGGCTCCCCGGCAGCGGCGGGGAAGTTTATTGGTTCGGGGGACCCCGACCGGCTCCTCGCCCCGTCCCTGCGCAGCACCTCGTGTCTCCGGCGGGTGGCCCACGCCCCCGGGCTGCGCCGCCCACACGGGCCCTGCCCGCTTCGCGCTGCCCCTGAACCCACCAGCTGCCCCGTGGGCTGCAGCAGCCTCCCTGCAGCGCTCCAGGCCCAGGCGACCATGGGCTGTGTGCCCAGGCTGCTGCACAGGGGCGTTTCCTCCCCGGGCCCGGCTTGGGATCCAATGGGGCAGTGGGGGGGCGGGGCTGCGGGCGGGGATTTGGGGAGAGATCCAATGGGGGAAGAAGGGGGGGAGGGGGCGAGAGCCCCTCTAGGCTCCACTTGTGCACGGGTGTGGAGGGAAAAATTGTTTGTTTGTCCAGTGTCCCCACCGAACATTGGTCGGGACGTGGGACAAACAAGCAAATATTGGGACAATCCTGATAAAATTGGGACATCTGGTCACCCTAGTTGGTGGAGTTGGGCTGTGGTGTGACTGTGTGTTGGTGCAGGTGTTTGTCTTGGAGTGTGTGTGTTTTCTGTGCGTGTATTTGGGCCTGCAGAGGCCTGTGGGTACATGGGGCGGTTGTGTATGGCGAGGCCAGCAGAGTGCGGCAGGCAGGGGGCTCTAGCGTTTTTCCAGCTCCCAGGCCCTGTTTCCTGTGTGTCCTGCCCTGGGTGCAGGGCCTGGGCCGTGGGAATCAGTGCAAGGAGAGCTGGCTTTTCCCATCTGTACAGCTGGGAGAAGTCATGGCCCTGGAGCCTGCCTCCCATTCTGTCTCCAGCCCAGGGAACTGGGAGTTGGTCACATGTCATGTCACTGCTGCTACTCTGCATAATTTAGCTAGAGGCTGCACTGAGTCCCTAAGGAGTCAGAGTCTGGGAAAGGCTGCTGGGAACCGAACAAACCTTCCCCTGGAGCAAGGACAGCAGAGATGGGCAGGACCCTGCAGAGGAGAAGATTTAACTCTTCTAGTGCTGGCAGCAGAGACTGGCAGAGTGCATGATTTGTAGTGCCAGGGTAGAGCCCTGTGTGGGAGCATATGGGCCCCGGGCCAGCCACACATACAGAGACCATATCACAGACAGTCAGATACAATTGGTGCTGCCAGGCCCACACCAGAACACTCCTAAGTGGCCCTGGTTTAACTGAAATTGCTTCTTCCAGTGAATTAGCTAAGCTGATGCAAAAGCCCTGTGTAGAAACTTGTCTCTTGATTGACCCAGGCTCCTGCCCCACCTTCCCCTTTGCCAGCAATGTACTGAGGGTGGAGCTGTCATTTGTGCGGGGACACAGTTGTGAGCACTTGTGCTGAAAATGCTGGCTGTGGGCATCTGGGTGGCAGTGAGTTGCCAGGGTGCAGAGAGAACAAGGGCTCAAGCAAAGCAACCACAGGATGCCAGTTTGAGGAGTAGTGAGGTCGGAGAGGAGAGGGGCCAAGGTGCAGTATATTTAGCAGAGGGGTCCCTGCGCAGCAGACACTGCCCCTGTTCCAGCCTCAGAGCTCAGCCCCAAGGGCCTGCAGTGCAGCTCATCCCCAACAGCCAGTTCCACCATGGGGTTCTGGCCCCTCTGCATAAGTCATGGGACAAAGGGGCAGCTGGATACCCCAAGCACACAGGAACCACTTCCAGCTGTCCCAGATGCAGGGGACAAGCCAGGGTGTCACAGAGCCAGGGGTGCAGATTAGGGCACTATAGGCCATGACTGAGGCAGACCTCCAGCCCTGCAGAGTTCTAGAGAGGCCTGAGAAGCAGGGGAACAAGGACTGCCTTAGTATGAGCTGGAGGCAGCCCAAGGACCCAGAGCTCATGCCAGAGGAGTCACAGCTAGCCTGGCCTCTGGCCCTTCACAAGGAAGAGCACTCTTGGCCCATCCTACATGCAGGGGGAGACAGGCGTGGCTGTCACTGGTACTGTGCTGCTTCAGGGTTGCTCAGTCCCCTCCCTGCACCTATATTTCTAGGCAGCACAGGGGAGACAATAGGTAGCAGTACCAGCGGAGGAAGGAGGGGATCAGGGCAGCTGCAAGGTAGGGGGGAGAGGCCCTTGTTTCTGTTTCTAGATGTGAGCAACAGGTGACACACACAAGTAATGTGTCTAAAATCGCCCCAGCAATGCAGGGTGTCAAAAACTCACCATAGGGCACCGCCCACTTCCCTGCATGGACGGACACATAAAATCACCATACAGTTGAAGCACTGCAGTGCTGTATACAATCACCACAGAGCCCAGCATGGCTGGGCATCTGAATTCATCATAAGGTCCCAGAACTGACAGGTGTGTGAAATCACCATTAGGCCCCAGCACTGCAGGGGGTGTGAAATCACCATTGGGCCCCAACACTCCCACATACTTCCTGTGTGATGTTAAGCAGTTGCTGAATACCTCATTTAAGCCACATGACAAAAAAGCTGTTTACCTCCAATTTAACATTTGTGCTGTGAAGAGAATTCTTTAGGTAGCCAAGGAAGGAGATGGGGCTGGAAGTCAGGCCCTGCTGGTTCTCAGGCCTGCACTCATGCCTCTGTTTAATCTATCCACCTTAAGGAAAAACACTACTGAGCATATTGGAATACAATTTTCAGCACTTGTCCCAATCAGCCTCCTCACAGCCAAGCTATGCTCAGCTCCCCAGGGAGCCCGTTTCCATGCCAGATCCCAATTCTCAAACCTCAACTTCTTCCAATAAACATCACAAGAATGTTTCTAAATTGAGAAAGTACATTTTTCAAACTCTTCTGACTCAAAGAAAAGGGAAGGATTTTGCTAAAGTTTTTTTAAAAAATCACCTGGGAAATCAGCCCAAAAGGTAAATGTTTGGCAAAGTAAGGAACTGTGAAAGTAAGGACTAACCTTATTGAAACTAGGTTCAAAGGCTGGGATTGAGGTTGCAAAATCAGGAAATGCCAGAATTAAGGATGCCCATGAAACTTTAGCTCTGCCACTGATGTGCCAGCCTTAACTCTGGTACTAAATAGTGAGTACTGAACTTTTGTGAGCTCAGAGGGGCCCATAAATAATAATGAACATTAAATATGTTGTGTATTAATTGTGCTGATGATCATGATCATCTAGGGCAGGGACTGGCAACCTTTGGCACGCGGCCCATCAGGGAAATCCGCTGGTGGCCCAGGACAGTTTGTTTACCTGCAGCGTCTGCGGGTTCGACTGATCGCAGCTCCCAGTGGCTGCGGTTCTCTGTTCCAGGCCAATGGTGGCTGCGGGAAGTGGCGCGGGCCAAGGGATGTGCTGGTCGCTTCTTGCAGCCCCCATTGGCCTGGAACGGCGAAACGCGGCCAGTGGGAGCTGCAATCGGCCGAACCTGCATATGCTGCAGGAAAACTAACCGTCCCAGCCTGCCAGTGGATTTCCCTGACAGGCCGCGTGCCAAAGGTTGCCGATCCCTGATCCGGGGTTTAAGACTGGTCACAATCAGTTCTAATGTATATCCCTTTTACTCCAGTCTAGCATTAAAACTAAAGTAAATTGGTCAGTGAAAAATAAAGTCAAAGGGTTGACTTGACTGCAGAACAGAGGAGTGAGTTTGTGAAAATAATGAAGCCTGTTTGTGTCAGGCTGAGTATGGTCCTGCTCATTAACTTAGCACTTTGATGAAGTGGAAGTTTGTGAATGGAACATGGACTCTGACTCCAGAGTGGGACCATATTCTGTACCCAGTAATTTTGAGGTTTGCTGAAATGGCCTTCTCAGACACTGATGCAGAGGGTCTGTGTTGTTTTGGAAGAGCACTGTATGAATTCAAACCCCATTGGATGGGTTAAAAAACCTCTGGGAGAAGGGGCTAAAACGTGACTGGATTCATCAAAGAAGCCCCATGGAACAGAGTGATAGATCTGCAAGCTGAGAAGGTGTAGTGTCATGGACATGATTCAAGGGCTGGAGAAAATGTGTTACAGTGAGAGATTTAGGGCTCAGACTGGTTAGCTTGTCAAAGAGAAGATTGAGCAGTGACTTGATGACAGTGTATAAGGCCCTTCGTGGAGAGGAAACAGCAGGTATCAAGGGTTCTTTAGTCTAGTGGTGGAGAAAGGCATGTGAGGCCTGAAGCCTAGGGGAGAAGGAAGGTAATTGAGGGAGCTCTCTGCTGGCATCTGCTGGAGAGCGAGCAGAGGCAACTGGATGCAGCAGGACCTCACATATTAGCTGCAGGTAGTTTGGGGAGACTGGGGTGTAATTTGACTAAGTTTTGTACTTGTGGCCCATATTTTTGGGATTCCCCTATTGGGAACCCGCCTGGACAATGCCTGGGCACAGAGTCACCCTGATGAAAACTGATGTTTGCTGAGCCCTGCACAAAGCTGGTGGGTGGTTCTGTGCAATGTGGTGAGGTTGTTGTGGGGAAGGTCTCTGTGGGCGGTAGGAGCTCTGATGGGGTTTTAAGGCCACGGATCCCCTGTATCCATCTGAGCTGTAATTGCCTTACATGAGCAGGGCTCACCAGGGGTTCTAGTTGTCTAATCTCTGTCAGCAGGGATAGGAGCCCAGCAGCAGTTGTGGTCCCCTGTGCAGTAGGCAGAGCAAAGCAGTAGATTGGTGACAGTACCCAGCAGGCAGAGCAAACTGGCAGTTAGAGGCCAGAGGCCACAGCTCCCAACAGGAGACCCGCAGAGTGAGAGCAGTTGCACGCGCTATTCAGGGAGCAGAGAAATTCAAAGCAACTGTCTATGTCAGCTTAGTGAGCCCCCCTTGTCCTAGCTGATCAGATCCCAGCACTGGGGCGAGTTGGAGATCCCCAGAGCCACTTTTGAAACAGGACCCTTGGTTTTCCTGGACTCTTGGAACCACAAACTATGAATGAGGAAGTTGGGAACCCACAAACTGAGAGTGGGAGGTTGGGAGGCAGAACAAACTGCATTGGCCATTCAGTGGTTTGGGACTGTGACTTACACACTTTCAGGTAATGGTGGTGGAAGGTGTTACATTGTAAATATTTGTCCTGGTTTGACCTGGCCTTTCCCTTTTGTCCCCGTAATAAAGTTAAGTATCAGAGGGGTAGCCATGTTAGTCTGGATCTGTAAAAGCAGCAAAGAGTCCTGTGGCACCTTATAGACTAACAGATGTATTGGAGCATGAGCTTTCGTGGGTGAATACCCACATCGTCAGATGCAGGTGCTGCTAATAAAGTTAGTTTGTGTAAATCTCTCTACTTGTGAGTGGGTACAGATTTCCCTAGCACAGAGTGATTATAGGATCCCAGGTTGCTTGGGGAGGGCTGAAGCCAAAAATCAAGAAATTGTAGTGAATCCCCTAAAATAAGGCCCCGACGCTGTTGGCAGAAGGTTACAGGCAGAACAAAAACCAGTGGCTGGAAGCTGACACCAGACAAACAGATTAGAAATAAGATGCAATTTTTTAGCAATTAGGCTGATTAATCATTGGCACAAACTGACAAGGGACGTGGTGGATTCTCCACATGGTAGTGTCTTCAGATAAAGCCTGTCTGCCTTTCTGGAAGATGCTTTAGTCAAACACAAATTACAGGGTGACAGTCTCCATCCTGTGGCACACAGGTCAAACTAGATGAGCGAATAGTCCCTCCTGGCTTTAAACTCTGCGAATCTATGAATCCCTACAAAAGACTGAGGAAGATGGGAATGTTGCTCTGAAGCCACCATGTGAAGGGAGGGTCAGCAGAGCTGCCATGTTTTGTGTAGCTCCATTTGCAGGGCATGCAAATCATGCAATAAACTAATTTGCATGTGTTCACTAATTTGCATGTAACCATAAGCTTTAGCTTTACAAAATGTGTGGTATAGTGCTGGGGAAATATGTTGGCCTATATGATCACCCGTGAGTGGGAGAGAGTGAATGAACAACCACCTGGCATAACATTTTCAAAAGGGCCAGATTTTCAAAAGTATTTAGGTGCATGAAGATGCAGATAGGTACCTAGGCACCTAATTTTTTAATTAACCCCACTGATTTAAATGCTCCCTGCTAATCAGGAATACCACTGTATGCCTCAATGATGTCCCCAGTAGGGAAAGCAGGAGCAAAATCAGTAAGGGAGCCAGAGGTTTGACAACATAGGACAGGCTAAGATCCTGTTTGATATTTACTAGGAATGCAGTACAATAAAATATGTGCACAGGGGAAATATTCTTGGCAAGAGCCACAGGTTCTCTGCTCTCTGGCTCATTGTGACAAAGTGGGAATGTTTGTAAAGTTTTGTCTGAATACTATGTGCATGCCTCAGTTTCCCCTATGTGTTACTCAAGTATCTAGGAGGCGGGACAAGAGTGTGTGATTGTTTTAGAGACCCCTAGAGGGCAGGTGTGACTGCTGATGGGCTGCGTGGGCACAGAGAATGGCCAACACTGTATCCTGGCAACTGATGGCTGGGGCCCATCCTCTGCAAGAATCAGCCGGAGGTGTTGGAGAACAAGTGATGAGTGCAGGCAGAACTGTCCCTAGAGAACAGCAAATTGGGACAACCGCTCCGGGCCCCATGCTTTGGGAGCACTACCCCTTCCACCCGAGGGAAAGTGCGCCCGCCATGGTGGTGCCACTGCAGCTTCCCCAGTCCTGAAGTGCCAAGAGGGAGAGCGTGTGGTAAGGCTGCAGACTCCCCAGCCCTGGGAAGGTTTGCAGCATGGCCCAGCCCCCTGGAGCCCAGCGGCACCACCGAAGCAGGGACCTGGGGGACGTGGAGTGTGGGCGTGGCCATGCCTGGCTGTTTTTAGGTACAGTAAGTGACATCACTTCTGCCCTGGGCTCCGCACCCCCTAGGGACGGCCTTGAGTCTCCGGAAAGAGACAAAGGAAGGAGGTGAGGCAGAGGGTTGTGACTGAGGTTGAGATGCTGAAACTTGGTCAGACTCCTGGTTTGGGACTTGGAGCGGTGTGGTGCCCACGGCTCTGGGCTCTGGATCCCCCCAAGATGGATTTTGCTGCATGTTCCTGATTTCTGTGCTAACAAGATCTGTTCTACGCTGTGTTCCCGACAACTAATAAACCCTTCTGCTTTACCTCACTGGCTGAGAGTCGCTGCTGACTGCAGAGTTGGGGTTCATGACCCCTTTGGGGGTGAGTAAGGCTTCCCCAGGTGTCCCATCCAGGGGGACTCGCTGCGGAAAGCTCATGATGTGAACAGGGGGCTGTGCGCTCCCAGACCAGACCCAGGAAGCGCTGAGGATATCCTGCAATAGCCCCTTCTCATTGAGACCAGAAGGCTGTCAGCTCAGTTGATCCACATCTATTGTGGTATCATGCAAAGAGAGTGGTGGGTTTGTAAGGCAGGCCAGATCTAAACCATGTCAGTCTTCAACTTAAATTTCCTTGCCTTTAACTCCCTTAAACTTGCCTTAACCTTCCCCTGGCAGCCATCTGGCAGCCACTGCAGAAGGCTAATGTGCTTCTTGGGGAACACTGCTAATGAACAGGCTGCTGCATTCTGCATGAGTTTTGATTTCTCAGTGGCCTTAAGGTGCATCCCCATTAAGAAGGCATTCCAGTAACCCAGCCTCATGGAGACAAGGTGGATAATAGTGGTGAGCTCTCTGCATCTGAAATGCAAACTGCTCTGCTGAGATTCACTTGCAGTTATGAGGTTCCACCTCTAGATGGCTCTGGGCTGCACCAGGTCCAGAAAAGCAACTCCTCAGATCACAGACAAAGATGGAAGCTGGGGTGTGTGTAGGTTGCTGCTGTTCTTTCTCATCAATGTTTGTTGCTTATTGAGGACCATAGCTCTGTGTAGTATGAAAGTCACAATGTTCTTGCCAAGCCCAGGAAATGAATATCACTCTTGGCAACAGCTGCTGCTGCTGCTAAGAAATTCAGGAGCAGTGGGGGTCCCATGGGGCCCTGAGTGACAAAAAGCAGGCAAATACCTCCCAGAACTGGACCTGATACCATCTTGGCTCACAGTCTACTGAAATGTAGGGGTGGCCAGAGTGGACTGAACAAGTTCCTCAGCCAGCCCAGTTTCCTATTTCCCATAGGGGACAGCACCAGCTGCTTCAGAGGAAGGTGCAAGAAACTACCTAATGTTATGCAGTAAATAACCCTTGGTTTGTGAGCTTGGAGGGAGGTGGGGGAAGAGATGCCCTGCCCTGCCCTGCCCTACCCTCAAGCCAAGTTCTGATCACAAAGTAAGCCCCACCCACCTGGGGTGCCTGAATGAGACGCAGCTCACAGCAGACTGGACACATGTTCAGAATATGCTCATGTGGGCTTGCTGGGGTCTGCTGGCTCCAGCACAGAGGGGCTCAGACACCCAGCTGGGCTCTGCTAGGTTTCCTGGGCAGGGCTTCTTCTTGACTGGGGACAAAGTTGAGTGATAGTGTCTCCCAAACACCATCCACGTATGAAACCAACATGATCATCCCTCACAGGCCATTGTGCAGATCATTGCATTAGGACTGCTCCTTTCCTTTCTCACCCACTTTGATCTCAGTGAGACACTTAATGCTACATTTCAATTATCACTGGACCTCTGAGTAACCACCTTGCTGAAAGGAACAGGTGAGTTTACTCTGTTTCAGGCTGCCTGCAGTCTCTGACAGATGCCCCTGCCTCAGTTACATTTGGGTCACATATGGAAGCTTTTCTTTGCAGCCCTCGGATCTGGAGATGTGGAAGAGGAAGATGTACACCACATCACTGAGTATCCCTCTCCCTGCTCCCAGTTTGAACCAAGCAATAACATGCCCAAAGGGAAAATGTAATCCAAACCCTGGGCAGTTAGTGGTTAGCTGATGTGTTTAAAGCATGAGAGTTTATATCCCTTAGAACAGGAGGAGCTGGTAGCACTACGTGTAGTTCTGAATGTGGTTAAGGTTGCTTGACGTTATTTCGACTTGCATTTAACTGTACCAATCTTTAATTGTTTGGGGTTGAAATTTTCCATGACAGGTGTATGCCTCAGGCTGAAGATTTTTGGAAATTACCAGCAAAAATAATTCAGCTGTTTCTGAGAACAAGATTTGACAAAAATACATTGTTTTGCCCATGTTAAAAAAAGCCTGACAACTGTTTTGTTGGGAAGTTCTAATGCCTCCATGCTTTGGACCAAGGCAGGGCTGCCCAAGGGGTGGGAGGGGAACCGCTCCGGGTTTTCGGCAGCACTTTCGTGGCGGGCCCCTCACTCACTCCGGGTCTTCAGCGGCGGGTCCTTCAGTGCAGCGAAAGACTCGAGGCGAGTGAAGGACCCGCTGCTGAAGTGCTGCTGATGCCTCGGAGCGCCGCCAGGTGAGTACAAGCGGTGGGAAAAAAAAAAGCCGTAATTGGCGGCACTTAGGCTGCTCTACCGCTGCCGCTTCATTCTTCAACTGCAATTCGGTGGCAGGTCCTTCCCTCCGAGGCGGACCCACTGCTGAATTGCCGCTGAAGACCTGTCCCTGCCCCAGGCCCCCTGAATCCTCTGGGCAGCCGTGGACCAAGACTTGAAATTTGGCAGGGAAGTTGTGATCCAGTCTGTACACTGAATGAGGCAAAAGCCCTAGGGAAAAATTTTATATGATCATGTAATTAAAGACTGTATTGTATTATTTTGCATATGCACAAGAGGCTGAATTAAGGCTGCACAGGCAACCACTGGCATTTCCTAACTTTGGCTACTCAACTTTGAACTCTAAATGTGCTTTTGTGCATGTGTAAGGGGACTATTGTCCCCTTACTAAAACTCAGTGGAGGTGTTTTGGTTGGCTAGCTCCCAGTACCAAAAGAAAGGGGAAGGATCAACGGGAAATCAGGACCCTGAGACTCCCCAGGAACAATGGGGAGAGGCCAATACTCCAGGTCAGCCTGATTCACAGGGCAGGCAGCCTAATCAGGGAGTCAGGAGGCCAGGGGAAATCCCATCCTCTGTGTGAGCTGGAATTGTCTGGGTAAACAGGACTGAGCTAAGGAGAGAGCAGGGGGGCCAACCTGAGCTGGAGAGCAGAGCTGTGCCAGCCAGAGGGGTCAGAATAGCAGCCCAGGAAGCAGGTCAGTGCTGGGAGCAGAGTCACAGAAGCAGCCCACAAAGCAGACCTGTGCTGGGAGGAGAACTGTAGCAACCAGAGCCAGAGGGGCCAGAGAAGCAGCCCAGGGAGCTGGAGGCAGAGCAGCAGCAGTGCTGGGGCAGGGTGGAGCTGGAGCTGGGGATGGAGCAGTCCGGAGCCGGGTGCAGTGAGCAGCTGGAGAGACTGAGGGGTACCCTGAGCAGCGGGCCTAGCACGAGGAGATGCCCCCAGCCAAGACACCTTGCAGGCCAGACTTGGAGGGGGATCGTAACCCCAACAGGGCAGAGGCAACACTGGGAAGAAGGGTCCTGCCACCTAGAGCCTAAGAGCATGTGGCCACCGCCAGAGCAAGTGTCCAACCTGCAGCATCCCTGCAGCACAGCCAGGACCTGAGAAGGAGGCCTGGGATTTGTGAGAAACAGACTGAACTTCCCTTACATTCCAGAGATGCTGGTTGTGATGCCCCATGCCGCAGAGCGGGGTGATGTGTTTTCCTTTAACTTTTCCCATTTTTTCCTTATTTTTTAAATTGATTTCTGTTTAATAAATTGTATTTGCTTTGAACTGCATGTAATGATCAGTGGGTCAGGGAAGCATCCAGTGCAGAGAGAGCATCCCGGAGTGGGGACACCCTAGCCCCTGTCCTAAATGACCATGACAAGGTTGGGGAGCCTCCCAGGAATCCTGGGCCCTGCCTTGTTGGGGTTACGAGGACTCTGCCACACAGGAAAGTGGAAGGGGAGCTTTTGAGGTCAGGCAGGCCTCTGAGTAAAGGAAGTGGGAGCGAGAACTCAGATCCTTTCGCTAGCCCATTTCACTGGGGTAGTGTATAAGCCAGGAAAGTTCCCCACAATAGCGTGACTATTATCCCGCTTACATAATTAGTGCCACAAACAGGATCCTATCCACAGGGTCCACCCCACTGGTTTACTGGTAGAGTTCTATTGCACTGTCCAGGCCTGGTCAAGAACCCTACCATGTCTGGAATTGCGGAACTACAGGCCCAGTTTGGTGAACTTCAGCATAGATTATCAGACCAAGCTGAGGCATTGCAGCAAGCTAGAACAGAACAGAGAGAAGCCTTATCACTGGCTAAGGCAATAATAGACCAACAGGCAGCAGAAGGTAAGAATCCCCCTACTATCTATGTCCCCCAGGAGCAGAAGGTCACAGAGTTTGGTGGCTTCCTGACAAGACCAGGAGACATTATGGTAGAGGAGTGGGTCAAGTCTGTGAAGGCAGCTGTGTGTGTGCTAAGAGTACCTGAAGAAGATCATGTGGACGTCACAGAGGAACACCTCAAGGGCCAGGCCAAGGCCACAGTAAAGTTCATGGCAATGGCAGACAAGAAAGATGTGGAAAAGGGATTTGAATTCCTCCTAAAAGTGTATGGAAACAAGGTACCTATTGAAACCTGACTAAAGGAGTTCTTTGAGAGAAAGCAGGATCCTGGTGAAACTGTCCAGGTATATGCATATGACCTCCAGGAGAGAATGAGAAAAGTGGAGCGGTGAGACCCTTGTTGAGTTCCAGACCCAGATATGGTTCTGAAAGAGCAGTTGGTGCTGGGGCTCTGGAATGATTCCCCCACCATGAAATGAAAAGGAGGTTTAAGGAAGAGCCTGGTAAGAAGTTCCATGAATTCATGCAGGCTGCCATTATGTGGTCAGAAGAAGAGGAAGTTCCTGTGGAGGAGATGGCCCAAGCCTAACCCGCGTACACAAAGTGGGGGCCTAGTGATTAGAACTGCTGGGGAAAAGACCCTGCCCCAAACACAGTTAACACTGGAAAGTTTAAGTAAGGCTGTCCAAAGACTGGTGGTCCAACAGGAGGAGATGCTGAAAGTGATGACTGAGTTGATGAAAGAAAAAAATCTCAGTATGCCGAAGTATCCAAGGGCACCAGCATCCTGAAGATCCCCACTGAAGGACGAGCTGGGAAGGTACATTTGTTACACTTGTGAAACACCAGGGCATACTAGAGAATGTCCACTGAGAAAGAGAACAGAGTCCCAGGCACTGGAAACAAATGGGGCACCAGGAGCGAGTGGTCCATCTACAGTAGAAGGCCAAGCAGTGGCAGAAGGATTCCTAGGCCTGTCCTTGGTGGAAAATCACTCTGCATATAGTGTTGAAAGGAACACGGACAGTGCCAGCATATCTAGCGACTTCTGAGAGTGAGCATTTGGAGACTGTCCAACTGCTGAAGTATGTATAGCAGGGGTGAAGACCAGATGTTTGTTAGATACTGGCTCAGAAGTCACCATCATTACTGAGTCACATTTTCAAAAAATATTTGAAAGACAAGTTGCTGATCATACACAGCACAGTTTGTACGTCTAACAGCAATTAATGGACTGGCAATCCCAGTGGAGGGATGCCTCAAAGCAGACATAGAGTACATGGGCCAGACACTGACAGGGAAATGCATCTTCATCCTGAAAGACAAAGCCTCTGAAGGGAGGCATATGGGAGAAGGAGTCCCAGGGATTCTAGGGATGAACATCATTAGTGAGCTGTAAAAGCAACAAAGAATCCTGTGGCACCTTATAGACTAACAGACGTTCTGCAGCATGAGCTTTCGTGGGTGAATACCCACTTCTTCAGATGCAAGTGGTGAATACCCACTTGCATCTGAAGAAGTGGGTATTCACCCACGAAAGCTCATGCTGCAGAACGTCTGTTAGTCTATAAGGTGCCACAGGATTCTTTGTTGCTTTTACAGATCCAGACTAACACGGCTACCCCTCTGATAGTGAGCTGTAGGAATTACTGTTGCCAGTAGCAGGAAGCAGGGGGATGAACCTTCATGGGCACTCTAAGAAGAATGCTGTGCTGAGTAGACTACTGATGCAAGCGGAGTGGCAAAACCATTCACTGGGCCTTGCGGGGCAGATTGGAGATGTTAAAGTGGGCAGAAAACAGAAGACTGTTATTCCTCCTCGGAGAGGGAAGATCCTTGATGAACACTGCTGGGTACCAGGAAATACCAATAGATATTGAGCTCTTGTACAGCCTACATTTGGGGTAAACCTACCTAATGGGTTCCAGCCAGCCAATGTACCGACTGATGCCATCAAAGGAAGAGTACCAGTGAGTCTTCTAAACTCAAGTTTGAAGGCTGTGGAGTTGCTTCCTCAAAACAGAACTGCAGAGGTACACTGCCTGAGGGAGTGGTTCCTCAGGTGAAGGTAACATTTGAAGAGAATGGAAATGAGCTGCGGGTGACAAGGAGGGAGAAGGGAGGACGAGTTATCTTTCCTCAACATGTGGTGAGAGATTGCCAGTTCCAGTTCTAGCGGCACACCAAAGCTGATTCCTGCATAGGTGGGTAACTTAAGTGTGTTGCCAGAGAAGCATTGTGGTGGGGCGATGCCCCACCCCCTGAGAAAAAGGGCTGAATGAGTCCAGAGAGGCTGTGCCAACCTGCAGCCAATCAGAGAAGGCCTTGGGAGAGCCAATCAGGGCAGTGGGGGAGGCAGCCAATCAGGACTGGGCTAGGTCCTATATAAAGGCTGCCCAGCTAAGGAGAAGTCAGTCACTCCCTGGCCAGCAAGGGAGAAGGACTGGCTCCTGACAAAAGGAGCAGCACCTTAGACAGAGTGGTGCTGGGCAGGCTTGGGGGAGCAGATAGGAGCTCCAGCCCATTACCTGCCAGGTTGCGGCCCTGCTGCAAAGGGTCAGGTAGGTGCATACGGTCAAAGGGGAAGTGGCCCAGAGGAACTAAGCAGGTGAGAGGGGAAGGAAGAAGGGCAGAGGGAGGCTGCTGCCAAAGGGCCCCTGGGTCAGGGCCCAGAGTAGTGGGCAGGCCTGGGTCCCCCCCCCCCGCTTCCCCCTTTGTACTGCACCTGGCCTTTGCAAAGAGGGGCCAAGACAGACCACAACTGGCCCCTGAGATGGGGGCTAGACTACAAGGTTGCGGTTGGCTACTGAGGCAGATGCGGATGGAAGGACTGCTGTTACTAACACTCCCCTGGAAGAGGGTGAGGCGGGACTAGTGGGCACTGCCAAGGGCAGTGTCCTGAAGTAAACAGGAGACTATCTGGAGGAGGATGCCACTGAGCAGGGAGCCATGTGGGTCCCAGGGCAGCAGAGCTAATGATGGGCCCAACACCATGTGTCGAGGGCACTCTGCAGTGGTCAAGAGCTAATTCCTGGAGGAACCGGCAGGAGGCGCCAGCGGTGATGAGTTGAATCCTGTCACAAGCATCAAGAAGTCTTTTGTAAGGATGAATGATAAATTTCAATGACTGGGTCAAAGGTGTCCATGACAGGCCAAAGACAGCCAGCAAAGTTGCTCTCACTACAACTAGACACATCCCAAAGTAGAAAAAGGACTTATGAGAGCCCCACGGGTCTTGCGATCATCAGACCTGGTGACTGTGTACCAGTTCGTAGCCATAGATACCGGAGACGTAATAAAATACAGGACAAATGGGAGCCAAATCCCTGCACTGTGGTGACTCACAACAATTCTGAACTGCCGGTTTACACTATCCAGCCTGAACAAGGAGGTCCTGAGAGAGTTATATATAGGGCCTAGCTAAAATGTTGGACTTTTAGTCTGACCACAGCTCATAGGAGGCATAGAGCAGCATGTCCCGAGGAGACTGAAACCAATGGGGCAAACCCAAACCCTGATGAAAATGGTCAGATCCCTCAAATTGACCTGGGGTACAGGGGAATACAAAAATGGGTAATGAATCATCAGTCCTAAGAAGGTCCCAGAGAACTTGGAGATGATTATCTTATTGGTTCTATGTAGTGTTTTAATGAATATTGTCATGTATAGTATGAAGAAGTAGATGTAGAATGTTAGATATGTTAAATGTTCTTTTGATAATTGTTAACGGGTTTTTAATATGACATGATGCGGGTATATGTTGTTAATATGGGGCCTGGATGTACCGGTGTGAATACTGTGGCTGTGGCAGAATTTTAGCAAGTGGGAATACCAGGAGACTGTTGTTCCCTCACTAAAACCCAGTGGGGGTGTTTTTGGTGACTGGCGCCCAGTACCAAAAGAAAGGGGAAGGGTCATTGGGAAATCAGGATACTGAGACCGACAGTCCCCAGGCACAATGGGGAGAGACCAATGCTCCAGGTCAGCCTGATTCACAGGGTGGGCAGCTTAATGAGGGAGTCAAGAGGCCAGGAGGGTCCTGTCCTCCGTTTGAGCTGGAACTGCCTGGGTCAGACAGAGTGGGGCTAAGGGAAAATCAGGGGGCCAAGCTGAGCTGGGGAGCAGAGCCATGCCAGCCAGAGGGGTCAGAGATGCAACCCAGGGAGCTGGAAGCAGAGCAGCAGTAGTGCTGGGGCAGAGTGGAGCTGGAGCTGAAGCAAAGTGGAGCTGGAGCTGGGGCTGGAGCAGTCTGGAGCTGGGTGTGGTGAGCAGCTGCGGAGAGCGAGGGGGAGAATTCACGAACGTGCTAACGTATTTTAGCAAAAACATCTCAAATATGTCACAGTTCAGTGCTCCGCTTTGGAATGTTGTTTTAGAACAGCACATGGTGATCAGCTTGAGAAAAGCTTTAGGGAATTAAAACTGTTGCCACAGAAGCACCAACAGTGGAATATTATGAGATTACCAATGAGCCTAAGGTCTCAGATGCTGCTAACATGATCTGGGGCTGTTCTTCTGCAAGGGGACTGCCCACTGGCATGTGCTCCCAGAACACTGATTAACAGCACAGAAAAATGCTCAGAACAAAACTTGACAGAAGTTTCATGCATATGTGTAGAAATCATCTGAGGTAGGGTGACCAGACGTCCCGATTTTATCGGGACTGTCCCGATATTTGCTTGTTTGTCCCGCGTCCCGACCAATGTTAGGTCGGGACACTGGACAAACAAGCAAAGGCTCCGGAGCCCGAAGGGCTCGCGCCCTCCCCTGCCCCGACTCCGCCCCCTCCTTCCCCCATTGGATCCTTCCCCAAATCCTCGCCCCCATCCCCGCCCCCTCACTGCCCCATTGTCTCCCTCCCCAAATCCCCGCCTCTTTCCAAGCATGCCATGCCCAGGAGACTCAGGGGAGTGCGGGGCCGGGGTGAGTGTGAGTCTGGCCTGGCCCCGAGCAGGCAGGACTCGGGCACGGTACCTGGAGGGAGAGTAGGGGGGCGGCCCGTGGGGCTAGGTGGCAGCTGTTCTCCCCACCTGGGCAGGGGACTCGGGAGCAGCCGCTGCTGCAGCTCCCACTGCTGCGGGGGGAGGAAGTGGCCAAGCACGTGGCGTTTGCGGCTGCGGCTTTGGTGCCCGGGCCCGAACCCCCCGAGCCGGGGCCTGCTGCGGGGCAGCGCGCACGCTGCGCCCAGCCCCTGGCCAGTCGCGTCTGGGCTGGTTGCCCAGCTGGTGCAATCCCGTGGCGGAGGCATCGGCAGCCCAGTCCCGTTCGTTCCCCTGCAGGACCCGAGCGGGATGGGGGGGGCTGGGGCCTGCTGCCCCCACTCCGAGGCCGCCCGCAGGATTGCACCAGCTGGGCAGCCAGCCCAGACGCGAGTGGCCAGGGGCTGGGTATGCGCAGCGTGCGCGCTGGGTCCCCGCAGCAGGCCCGGGCTCGGGGGGTTCGTGGGCGCCAGAGCCGCAGCTGCCGAGCTTGGCCAGCGGCCGCTTCCTCCCCCCGCGGCAGTGGGTGCTGCAGCAGCGGCTGCTCCCGAGTCCTGCTGCCCAGGTGGGGAGAACAGCCGCTGCCTGGCCCCACAGGCCACCCCGTACTCTCCCTCCAGATACCGCGCCTGAGTCCTGCCTGCTCGGGGCCAGGCTGGACTCACACTCACCCCGGTCCCGTGCTCCCCTGAGTCTCCCGGGCCTCCCTCCAGCGCTTGCGGAGGGAGGAGGAATCGGGGGTGGGGGATTTTTTTTTTTTGCTCTGCCCCCGCCCCGCCCCCCCGCGTCCTGATATTTGACCTGGGTAATCTGGTCACCCTAATCTGAGGGCAGAGACTCAGCATACAATGTTGGAAGCCATATTGCAGGGATCATTGTGCAAAGCACTGCCCAGGCTTCAGAGAACAGCCAGGAAATTGCCAACATGCTTATGCAATGTCTAATGCAGGCCTGGGAGGAGCTTCTGAGGGCATAACTGCTTCCAAGAGTGTCTATACCTAGTGGAAAGTGAGGAGCTATGGGAAGAGGCATTTGAAGCAAAATATCAAAAAAGGCAACAACAAAAAAATTAACTTTGACAAGCTCAAATGAAAAAACATAAAATGAGGCAATAGCTTGAGAGGATCATAAAACATTTCAAACTTAAAGAAAATGAAATTATTTCTCAGCCTAAACATGTGTTCAGGCACAACGTAGCAAAGGCTAATATAACAGAGTCTGTCACCTGTCTTTGGTGTCTGCTGTTACATATCTTGTGGCAATGAGTTCCACAGACAGGGGAGCCTTACATCTGAGAAAAGACTAAAAGATGAGGAGAGCCAAGGAAGTTGGAGAGCATATGTGTCAGTGATGACGTGGGAGAGATCTAGAGAAGAGCAACTGTGCTCCAGTCCCAGACACAACCCTAGGAACCTCCATCTTGCACTATCCAATTATGCCTGCTAGATGCTGCAAGCTTATATGAGTTCGTCAATTTAACAAAGCCATTGATATGTACCAAGCTTGTTATCCCAAGGGGAGTCTCTGACACACTTCAAACCAAACACACTGCTTCAGGTAGAATAAACAAACACATTTATTAACTACAAAAGATAGATTTTAAGTGATTATAAGTCAAAGCACAAGAAGTCAGATTTGGTCAAATGAAATAAAAGCAAAACACATTCTAAGCTGATCTTAACATTTTCAGTGCCTGTAGCAGGGCAGCTGCCCCACTTCTGAAGAAAAGGGATTAAATCAGCCAAACTAGGCCAGTTGTGGCCAGCTCAGTCAGGGCCCAGCTGGCCCTTATAAGAGAGCTGGGGGCCAGGAGCTGAAAGAGTTTCTCTCCAGCCCTGGAGGGAGAAAGGCTAGCTGCCTGAGAGGAAGGTACATGAACTGGAGCAGTGCTGGGGAATAGGGCAAGGGAGCTGGGGAGCTCCAGCCGGGTAAAACCCCAGGCTGCAGGCCTTCTTGAAGGCCTATGAAGGTACTGGGGCTACAGAGGTGCAGCCTGAGAATAGGCAGGGGCAGCGGGTCTTAACCCCTTGCCAATGATGAGTGGCCATTATAGACTGCCGTCTGCCCCAGTGAGCTGAGGCTAGATGATGACTAGCAGTAGCCACTGAGGAAATGTGGGTTTAGAAGGTGGGGGTTCCCCTGGGAGGGAAGACCCAGAGAGTGGGGCAGAACCCTGAGGTAAAGGGGCACCTGGGTCCAGGAGGGACATGGGGCCTGAGGCAGGTGAGACATTGGCCAGCAGAGGGAGCTCTGGAGCTGGAGTTGAGCTAATTCCCAAAACGACTACCAGGAAGCGCTGGGGCAGTGAGTCTTTGCTACAAATCTAGATGCTTCTTACCAGAGGATGGCTGGTTGTCCCCTTTGATAAGTGCTTCAGTCACTTGGTGGTGGTGGTGTCTGTAGATGGAGGTGGAAGAGAGAGAAAATGACAAAGGTCTCTCTCCCTTTAATCATGTTTTTTCTTCCCTCTTGGCTTTGCTCAGAGTCAGGTGAGTATTACTTATCATGGTCCCAAACTGACCCAGGAAAGGGGGGTGACTCACTCAAGAGTCCAACAGATCCTTTGTTCCTGTGAGGCTGGGCTGGGTTTGTCCCATACATGTCCTGATGAGGTGTGAACTGCCCCTCTGCTCCAGGAGAGTTTTCCCCGGGCTTGTTTTAAGCCATGATGACACATTTTCAGCCTCATAACTATATAAATGAAACTCAACTTATAACATTACTATAACCACAATGCTCAGTGCATCATAGAATCATATAATATCAGGGTTGGAAGGGATCTCAGGAGGTCATCTAGTCCAACCCCCCTACTCAAAGCTGGACCAATTCCCAAATAAATCATCCCAGCCAGGGCTTTGTCAATCCTGACCTTAAAAACCCCTAAGGAAGAAGATTCCACCACTTCCCTAGGTAACCCATTCTAGTGCTTCACCACCCTCCTAGTGAGCCTTCCGAAGACACCTGACATGACAAACTTTGCATTGGATACCACACAATCATGTTATAAGGATGAACATGGGGGTCCAGGGTGTTCCCCCAAGGTACAGAGCATCACAGATCCCATATCTGAGAGATCGCTGCCTCCCCATGCCAGCCTGCCACTGCTGCCATCAGCTGAGGTGCTTGATCCTGAGCCCTGCTGGTATAAGGGAAGGGCCATGGACAGCTTGCTCTTCACTAGGGCCCTATGCACTTACATTTCACTCCCCCTTAGTCTTCAGGGCCCAGTGCCAGGCTCTTCTTCTGCCCTGGGCAGTAGCAACTGGTGAGCAGAGGGAGGCTGGGCAGGAGGACCAGCGAACGATGGGATGGCTGGAGTTGTCAATGAGGCCAGCAGCTCATTGGGGCAGGCTGTAGTGTAGTGGAGCGCTCGGTGCCTGCAGGAAGGAAGCTACTGGCAGAGCACAAGCAGTGCCAAGCATCATAGGGGCAGTCAGTGGCAGGGATGGGTTGTGAAGACCCTGCAGCTGGGCAGGGAGAGGGTAAACCAGTCACCTCACTAGCATGCAGGCCAGGGTCACTAACCAAACATGACTGCTGCTCCCCAGCCAGGGTGGGGGTGCAGTTGCCAGCCCTGCTCTGTGCCATGCCTTTCCCTTTGCTCTCTCCCCTCATGGCACGTCTGCTGTCAAAGAGCTGGCCATGCTGCCCCTTTCTCCAGATCCTGTGCCTGTGCCTGATCTCCAGAGCCCCAGCTCCATGGGGCCTCACTGGTGTAGGGCCTTTCACGGACCCGTTCCCCCAGAGCTGCCCTGATAGGAGCCACTGGGAGAGACCCAGGATGGACCTGGGGATCAGCTGTCACTTCCCCTCCCATGGGCTGTCCCTGCTCTTGCTGCCCCTTCCCCTTCAGCCCAGTTTCCCTGGAACTGTTGTATTAATTTCAATGGAATATATGAGCCCCAAAAGTCAAAGGTGTTAACCTGACCTTGTCACTGTCCAACATTAGAAAGGGTTATACAACATTCAGGGTTTGGTATCCAGATACTACAGCCTGCCATGGCAAACACCCCATTAAACAGCCTGTTAACCTTTTATTGAAGATACAGAAAAGGTGTAAAATAGTTCAAGCATCTGAAATGTAAAATATCAAGTCAGGCTGTCAGTGTAACCAAATCCTTGTTCCCTTACCTTCAGCTGGTGAGAGCTTTTAGAGGGAAAAACTATCTTGTTTCACAATCTCTTAGATAGTACCAGATATGGTAATAAGTGATCTTTCGGGAAGAAAAGAGGAAGTTAGCTAGGCTGGGCTGGAGCTGGAGCTGGAACTGTCATTATTGTTAAACTCTGATTCCATTTCCTGAAAAGACAAAACAAGTCAAACACACACAAAATGGGGAGAGACAAGAACTGCAAAGAGAGAAAATGCAGCATCTGGCTCTGGTGTCAACTTTCACTTCTTTCACTGTGGGATAAACACTGGCCAAGCACATATTTCGTATCAGCCACTCTGAGTCCTGGCAAATTTGGATCAGCATGGGGCTTTAGGGCATCGCTTTGAGCTGTCTCTCTGGTCACACAGGCTTACAGCAGGGTTCCAAAATATGCAGACTTGGCTGGCTCAGCCTGGCTCTTATTAAACAGAAGGAAAAGGAGAAAGAGAGACGACAGAGAAGAAATAAAGTAGGAAAGGAAAAGGACACATTTTAGGCCAGTGGAAGACAAAGTCTCACATCCCTAGCGGTGTTCGGGATACAGCCAGAGCTGGTGGAGGTGATGATGCCACGTGGGTCCCTCTCTTTGGCCTGTTCTGGTCAAGACAGCTCTCAGGATGGGTCCCAGGAGACAGTGGGGGTGGCAGCCAAGATGGAGCTCACTCCTCCCCCTTCTTTTAGTCATCCCGTGTAGCAGCAGCCTCCATCTATTTGTCCATATTTTCCCCCATTTTTTTCTTTAAGGACCCCAAAAAGGAATGGTGGATAGAATAGACCATCCCCTCATTATAGGTCTACTTTCCGGCACACTAGTTTTGGTTCATTGATTTTCGGGCTCACATCAGGCATTATCCTAGCACAGTCCTTGAGTTGTGCCAGGGTGCTGTTTTGCTTGGATTAAGTCAGTTTTTCTGTCTTGCTTTTGCACCTTTTCCCATCAACATTTGTTATCGGCTACTGTAACATTTTATGTTCTTTCACTCAGTTTTCACAGTTGAGCTCACAATTAGGGTAAATTTGTAGGCCCAGTTCATAGAAGATCATAGAAGTTTAGGGTTGGAAGAGACCTCAGGAGGTCATCTAGTTAAAAGCAGGACCAACCCCAACTAAATCATCCCAGTCAGGGCTTTTTCAAGCCTTAAAAACCTCTAAGGATGGAGATTCCACCACCTCCCTAGGTAACCCATTCCAGTGCTTCACCACCCTCCTAGTGAAATAGTTTTTCCTAATATCCAACCTAGACCTCCCCCACTGCAACTAGAGACCATTGCTCCTTGTTCTGTCATCTGCCACCATTGAGAACAGCCAAGCTCCATCCTCTTTGGAATCCCCCTTCAGGTAATTGAAGGCTGCTATCAAATCCCCCCTCACTCTTCTCTTCTGCAGACTAAATAAGCCCAGTTCCCTCAGCCTCTCCTCATAAGTCATGTTTCCCAGCCCCCTAATCATTTTCATTGCCCTCTGCTGGACTCTCCAATTTGTCCACATCCTTTCTGTAGAGGGGGGGCCAGAACTGGATGCAATACTCCAGATGGGGCCTCACCAGTGCCGAATAGAGGGGAATAATAACGTCCCTCGATCTCCTGGCAATGCTCCAACTGACGCAGCCCAATATGCCATTAGCCTTCTTGGTAACAAGAGCACACTGTTGACTCATATCCAGCTTCTCATTCACTGTAATGCCCAGGTCCTTTTCTGCAGAACTGCCTCTTAGCCAGTCAGTCCCCAGCCTATAGCAGTGCATGGGATTCTTCCGTCCTAAGTGCAGGACTCTGCACTTGTCCTTGTTGAACCTCATCAGATTTCTCTTGGCCCAATCCTCCAATTTGTCTAGGTCACTCTGGACTCTATCCCTACCCTCCAGCATATCTACTTCTTCCCCCAGCTTAGTGTCATCTGTGAACTTGCTGAGGATGCAATCCGTCCCATCATTCATATAATTAATGAAGATGCTGAACAAAATCGGCCCCAGGACAGACCCCTGAGGCACTCTGCTTGATACCGGCTGCCAACTAGACATCAAGCTGTTGATCACTACCCATTGAACCCAATGATCTAGCCAGCTTTCTATCCACCTTACACTCCATTCATCCAATCCATACATTTTTAACTCGCTGGGAAGTATACTGTGGGATACCGTATCAAAAGCTTTGCTAAAGTTAAGATATATCACGTCCACCACTTTCTCCTATAGCCACAGAGCCAATTATCTCCTCATAGAAGGTAATCAGGTTGATCAGGCATGACTTGCCCTTGGTAAATCCATATTGACTGTTCCCGATCACCTTCCTCTCCTCCAGGTGCTTCAAAATGGATTCCTTGAGGACCTGCTCCATGATTTTTCCAGGGACTGAGGTGAGTCTGTAGTTCCCCCGGATTCTCCTTCTTCCCTTTTTTAAAGTTATTACAACAGTTCCGCATCTACCAGGTCCTGGCTCCTCTCTGACCTCTGGCTAAAAACATCTGCTATCCCCTGCACCTCCACTATCCCAAAACTCTGGGCCTCAGATACCTCCAATCTCCCTCATAAGAACATAAGAACATAAGAAAGGCCGTACCGGGTCAGACCAAAGGTCCATCTAGCCCAGTATCTGTCTACCGACAGTGGCCAATGCCAGGTGCCCCTGAGGGAGTGAACCTAACAGGCAATGATCAAGTGATCTCTCTCCTGCCATCCATCTCCATCCTCTGACGAACAGAGGCTAGGGACACCATTCTTACCCATCCTGGCTAATAGCCATTTATGGACTTAGCCACCATGAATTTATCCAGTCCCCTTTTAAACATTGTTATAGTCCTAGCCTTCACAACCTCCTCAGGTAAGGAGTTCCACAAGTTGACTTCTTCCGCTGCGTGAAGAAGAACTTCCTTTTATTTGTTTTAAACCTGCTGCCTATTAATTTCATTTGGTGACCCCTAGTTCTTGTATTATGGGAATAAGTAAATAACTTTTCCTTATCCACTTTCTCAACATCACTCATGATTTTATATACCTCTATCATGTCCCCCCTTAGTCTTCTCTTTTCCAAACTGAAGAGTCCTAGCCTCTTTAATCTTTCCTCATATGGGACCCTCTCTAAACCCCTAATCATTTTAGTTGCTCTTTTCTGAACCTTTTCTAGTGCTAGAATATCTTTTTTGAGGTGAGGAGACCACATCTGTACACAGTATTCGAGATGTGGGCGTACCATGGATTTATATAAGGGCAATAATATATTCTCAGTCTTATTCTCTATCCCCTTTTTAATGATTCCTAACATCCTGTTTGCTTTTTTGACCACCTCTGCACACTGCATGGACATCTTCAGAGAACTATCCACGATAACTCCAAGATCTTTTCCTGACTCGTTGTAGCTAAATTAGCCCCCATCATGTTGTATGTATAGTTGGGGTTATTTTTTCCAATGTGCATTACTTTACATTTATCCACATTAAATTTCATTTGCCATTTTGTTGCCCAATCACTTAGTTTTGTGAGATCTTTTTGAAGTTCTTCACAATCTGCTTTGGTCTTAACTTTCTTGAGCAGTTTAGTATCATCTGCAAACTTTGCCACCTCACTGTTTACCCCTTTCTCCAGATCATTTATGAATAAATTGAATAGGATTGGTCCTAGGACTGACCCTTGGGGAACACCACTAGTTACTCCTCTCCATTCTGAGAATTTACCATTAATTCCTACCCTTTGTTCCCTGTCCTTTAACCAGTTCT
Organism: Mauremys reevesii; assembly: GCF_016161935.1. Taxonomy (NCBI): domain Eukaryota; kingdom Metazoa; phylum Chordata; order Testudines; family Geoemydidae; genus Mauremys; species Mauremys reevesii. Next base: position 39,649,913 of record NC_052630.1, on the reverse strand, counting down.
CAATCCATGAAAGGACCTTTCCTTTTATCCCATGACAGCTTAATTTACGTAAGAGCCTTTGGTGAGGGACCTTGTCAAAGGCTTTCTGGAAATCTAAGTACACTATGTCCACCAGATCCCCCTTGTCCACATGTTTGTTGACCCCTTCAAACCCCTCCACTTCCCAATAGCCCTGGGTCATCTCCACAACCACAAAGTCTCCCTGGCACTGGCTGCCTCAATCTCTCTAGCACAAGTTCCTTCATAATTACTGGCTCCCAAAAGGCCAAACTCTTTGACACATGCACATGCTCTAGTCTAACCTAACCTTTCCTGGCTCCAGTTCCTTTCTGCCTTCACACCCCTAGGCCTCAGTTCAACTTTCTCTCCCGCTCAGGCACACCCCTACCTGTCAGGCCTTCCCTGTATAGTCATATAATCCTGGGCAAAATGACAATGTCATAGACTACTGGATATAGATTCTAATGAGATAAACTATGCACATGACTGCAGTTCCCAAAAGCCTCCTGTCTAAGCCACTGAAGTTAGTCTCCCAGCCCTCCTCCTGGGCGGTAGGTAGGTTAGAACATAGCCCAGAATTCATCACTTCAAGTTTCCTGCTCCAGCTCCTCCCAAAGGAAAGTCCCTGCACTCTTTTCTGTGAGATGATATGCACCTGCACAGGGTTATTTTCTTTATTAATACCTTGTGACTATATGTTCCATTGGTTAATTATATGTCATGTATTTCTGCTTTCTGTCTTAAATTTTCTGTCTCTAATTTCATTCAGTGCTCCTTGTTCCTGTATTATGGGGAAGGGTACACAGGACACAGTGATTTATAAAATGATAAAATCCTCTATCCTCTCCTATTTTCTTCACTTTTTTGACTTGGGCTGTGCATTGACTGTGTGTTTTTGCTAACTGTCTTTAATGACTCCTGCATCTCTTTCCGGAGAGGTTACAATTAATTCAGAACCCATCCATGTGTGCAATAATTTCAATAATAAATCAGTTCTCCCTGCTAGCCTGCCCCATAAACACTCTTGCATAGAAATGCAGGCCTGACTCATTCCACTGGGCATGGACCTGTCTCTGTTTGGGACCATCTCAGCCTATTTCAAGTGATTAAGTGAACCCCCCCTAGAAACTGGAGCACATCCCACCTGTCTGCACTAATAATGCCAGGTACATGCTTGCCTCTGTTCTAACTGAAAGGAAACAATGCTCAGGGATACTCAAAGTGAGAGAGAGCGAGGGGCCGCCATAGGAGAGGAGGGGCTTGAGCGAGGGGCGAACATAGAGGGAACAGAGACCAGAAAGTGAGGAAGACAGACCTGAGGGGGTGTGTAAAGGGGATGCAAGAAACACTCGTGCACACACACACACACACACACACACACACACACACACACACACACACACACACACACACACACACACACACACCGCACTAAGACGTTCTCTTCCACGGTAGCTCAAAAGGTTTTCATCCTTTAACTAACACAGTGATGAGAGGTTTATTCAAGTAGAAAATTTTTAATTGCATTCTCTTGTAGTCAAATATTAATGGCAGGACCTTGTACAAATAAAAGTGAATAATGCAACAGCTTCGCTGACAACATTGTTTCACATTCACTGCAGCTTGTGAACCTTCATTAAAACAGATTATTTTTGTTCTGGCGATTTAACCAGCTACTCTACTTTCCCTTTTTGCTAACCTGGTATGCCCAGGCCTACGGAGATCCCAGGTCAAGTAGGAGCTCACAAACTTCAATTGGAAACAGCATCAGAAATGTTCCAGGGCATTAATTCATTCTGAGGCACAAGACATGGCTCCATATGGTTCTAGGATAGGAGAAAGGGAAAGAAACTCCTCCCAGCCCCACTAGATATACCCACAAACCCCATACCACACAAACCTCTATACATATAGCCCCCTATAAATTCCCAGTCTTATAGACATCCATGCAAGCCTATCTATAGCTATGTGCCCATAGCCCCCTAAGCCCTATTCACACTTACACATACCCATACATACCACTCCCTTACTAACCCTTCACATATCTCTTTAAAGGCTCAGAAATTTCCAGGCCAGAAGTGTTCTGTTCTGTTCTGATTATCCTGTGGAATGCAAATTGGAGCATGCCACCCAGGGACTCCTGCATAGAACCCAGCAGTGTCTAAATGAGTTGGAGGAGATCTTTTTGACAGAGACATCCCATTCTGAGGTGAACCTTTCCAGGTCACACCCCTCCGTACATTGATCAGCTCATCAGTTCCCCTCACTGCTTAAAAACTTGTGCCTTATTTCCACTCTGAATTGTCTACACTCAGCTTCCAGCCATTGGCCCCTGCGTTGCCTTTGCTAGATTAAAATGCCTTCTGCTACCCGAAAGCTTCTCTCTGCAGAGGTGCCTACAAAGCATGATCACAACTCTTCTTAACCAAGTTATTTTTGGCAAAAAGTTGCGGAAAAGCGAAGTTTTGGTCACAACAAAACTCTTAGTGAATTTGTGTTGAGTTCTCTGAATGGTTTCAGCCAAACTGAAAAATCTAAATGGTCTGGTAACATCAAAATGATCCCCATTCATTTTGACTCCACTGCAACATTTCAGTTTTCCAGAGAGGAGTCACAACATGGCCAGAACAGGAGAAGCAGCTGCCTTCCTTTTAGCTTTTTGCTCAGTGGTTAGGACATTCAGCTGGGATGTAAGAGACCTGTATTTAATTCCCCCTTCTGCCTTATGGGGAGAAGAGATTGCACTTGGGGCTGCCACACTGCAGGAGAGCGTCCTAGCCACTGGTGTGGGTCTTTCTTGGTCTCTCCAGTTGAAGCTGTTTCACTCTAAGTAATTAAATATTCACTGGAGCAAGGATGTGAACTCAGGTCCCCCCTCCCAGGCAAATGCTGCCAGTTATACAGAGGGAAGCCTTATCCCCTTGTGATGGAGTCACAGGTTGGATGCTCTGGAACTGCTCTGTATGAAGCCAGCTAGGACTATGGGGTGATATGAGTCACTCAGGACCTGCTGTCCAGGGCAAGGAGCCTCTTCGGCTATGGCCTTCCTGGGACTGACCTCGGAGCATTCAGCATCCCTGTTCACACCGTATACTTCCCCTTGGAGGGTTCACCTGGGTAGAACCCCTGGGGAAGCTAGAGGGCCCTGCACCCCAGCTCTGCAGTCAGCCATGACTCTCAGCCAGCGTGTAAAACAGAAGGTTCTTCTTCTTAGTCTTGGCCCAATCCTTTCCCCAGTATAGTCCTTGTGCCAGCTCAGGTGGTAGCTAGGGGATTTTTCATGACTGGCAACCCCCTTTGTTCTGCTTCACCCCTTTTTATATCTTTGGCACAAGGCGGGAATCCTTTGTCTCTCTCTGGGTTCCCGCCCTTCCTTCTAAATGGAAAAGCACCAGGTTTAAGATGGATTCCATTATCATGTGACATGTTCACATGTCCTATGAGACTTCATTACTCACTGGCTGGCACCCACGCATACAAGAAGGCTTACAAGTAAACAGATCCATTTACAACCAATTGTACTAGTTGATGGGAGCCATAAAGATTCCAAGCCACCATTAATGGCTCACACTTTGAAGTTCCATAGAATCATAGAATATCGGGGTTGGAAGGGACCTCAGGAGGTCATCTAGGCCAACCCCCTGCTCAAAGCAGGACCAATTCCCAACTAAATCATCCCAGACAGGGCTTTATGAAGCCTGACCTTAAAAACCTCTAAGGAAGAAGATTCCACCTAGGTAACCGATTCCAGTGCTTCACCACCCTCCTAGTGAAAAAGTTTTTCCTAATACAAGGCACTGGTGAGACCTCATCTGGAATACTGTGTGCAGTTCTGGTCTCCCATGTTTAAGAAGGATGAATTCAAACTGGAACAGGTACAGAGAAGGGCTATTAGGATGATCCGAGGAATGGAAAACCTGTCTTGTGAAAGGAGACTCAAAGAGCTTGGCTTGTTTAGCCTAACCAAAAGAAGGTTGAGGGGGGATATGTTTGCTCTTTATAAATATATCAGAGGGATAAATATTAGGGAGGGAAAGGAATTATTTAAGCTTAGTACCAATGTGGACACAAGAACAAATGGATATAAACTGGACACTAGGAAGTTTAGACTTGAAATTAGACGAAGGTTTCTAACCATTAGAGGAGTGAAGTTCTGGAACAGCCTTCCAAGGGGAGTAGTGGGGGCAAATGACATATCTGGCTTTAAGACTAAGCTTGATAAGTTTATGGAGGGGATGGTATGATGGGATAGCCTAATTTTGGCAATTAATCTGGCAATTGATCTTTGATTATTAGCAGGTAAGTATGCCCAGTGGTCTGTGATGGGATGTTAGATGGGATGGGATCTGAGTTACTACAGAGAATTCTTTCCTGGGTGCTGGCTGGTGAGTCTTGCCCACATGCTGAGGGTTTAACTGATCGCCATATTTGGGGTTGGGAAGGAATTTTCCTCCAGGGCAGATTGGCAGAAGCCCTGGAGGTTTTTCGCCTTCCTCTACAGCATGGGGCACGGGTCACTTGCTGGAGGATTCTCTGCAGCTTGAGGACTTCAATAACTCAGACATAGGTTAGAGGTTTGTTATTGAAGTGGATGGGTGAGATTCTGTGGCCTGCATTGTGCAGGAGGTCAGACTAGATGATCATAATGGTCCCTTCTGACCTTAAAGTCTATGAGTCTATAATATCCAACCTAAACCTCCCCCACTGCAACTTGAGACCATTATTCCTTGTTCTGTCATCTGGTACCACTGAGAACAGTCTAGATCCATCCTCTTTGGAACCCCCTTTCAGGTAGTTGAAAGCAGCTATCAAATCCCCACTCATTCTTCTCTTCTGCAGACTAAACAATCCCAGGACAACATGACTTTAGCGTAATACTTCATATTTCTAGCTTCAGTTACAAGAATGATACATTCATACAAATAGGATGAACACACTCAGTAGATCATAAGCTTTGTAATGATACTTTACAAGGGACCTTTTGCATAAAGCATATTCCAGTTAAATTATATTCATACTCATAAGCATATTTCCATAAACATACGGAGTGCAATGTCACAGAGAGCACCTTCCCTCTTATCTTGTGGCAGCTTACTTTGTGTAAGAGCCTTTGGTGAGGGACCTTGTCAAAGGTCCACATGGTGGTTGACCCCCTCAAAGAATTCTAGTAGAATGGTGAGGCATGATTTCCTTTTACTAATACCATGTTGACTCTTCCTGAACAAATTATGTTTATCTATATGTCTGACAATATTGTTCTTTATTATATTTTCAACCAGTGGTGGCAGCTGAAATGCCTAAAGAACACTTGAATGAGTACTAACTTTTTAAATAAAAGGGCAGAATTAGGATGGGGCTAAAACCCGAGCATACCCGTTGGCAGTTCAGAGCCCTAAGTTGGAAACCAGACATGACATTTTCCCAACATGCCTACCACATTGTAAAAAATTGGGATGTTTGGCTATCAGGAGCAAATGTTAGGTCTCTTGAAGATCTGTCTCTCCTAATACAAATGGAGCAGTTCTTAGAGGGTGTTGCTGAGGAAATAGAAAGGTACATCCTAGATGGGAAGCCCAAAACTGTGGGGGAAATTGGAACCAAATGGGTGGAGGTGGTGGAGAAAAAGAAAGCTATTAGCAGTTGGTGAGGATGCCAGAATGGGAAACCTGAGACAACACCCCACCATTGGAGTCAGCCCAATGCCCCACCTCCCAAGGAGGAGCCCGCCACACAGCCAGGGAGATCCCAGATGCCCTCTCATCCCAACACCCTACTCTCCAACCAGCCCACAGTCAGCTGGGCAGTGCTTTAAATGTAATGAGCTGGGGCATGTAAAGGCCAGCTGATTGCAACTCATCACCCCAGGATCCCACCGAGAGCCCTCAGCCCCAGAAGCCTCACAAATAACCCCAGAGAGAAGGAAAACTGTGAGTGTGTGCGGGAGGAAGATTACTGTGTGGAGAGACACTGGAGCACAGGTATCAGCTATCCACCACTCCCTGGTAGACCCTAAATTCATCAACCCAGAGGCCCAAGGGACAGTGCAACCCTTTAAAGCCAATTCTTTTAACTTGCCTACACCCAAGCTGCCTATCCAGTACAAGGGCTGGTCAGGAATATGGACTTTTGCAGTCTATGACGATTATCCCATTCCCATGCTGCTGGGAGAAGATTTAGCCAACCACGTGAGGCTAACAAAAAGGGTGGAGATGGTCACTCGCAGCTAGGCTAAACAGGCCTCCACACCTAACTCCATTCCTGAGCCTCCTACAGGGACCCAGTCTGTGTCCCCTGATACCACAGGCCTGGGGACCCAGCCAGAGGTGGTGGAACCAGACCCCAGATTATCAGATTATTGTCTATGGCAGCGGTTGTAAATCCAGTTCCAGGGACCCAACCAGAATCAGGCCAAGGATCAGAACTGGTGGCACAGTCAGCACCAGAGCCTGTGCCTGCAATCCCACCAGAGTAAGGAGAGACAGCACCAAAGGGTGCCACAGAACTTGCACCTGCAACAGCAGCAAAACTGGCACAAGAAGCTCAACCGGATCCTGAAATACAACTTAGTGCACCAGTGGAGAGTGGTTCACAGTCAACGGAGACACCCTCATCATCTGCATCGCTTCCAGTGGGACTAAGCCAAAATCCACAACCCAGCGAGGAACAGCATCAAGGAAGCAGTTCCAGGCAGAGCAGGATACGGACTAAAGCCTCAAGGGAGCTTGGATGGCAGCAAGGAGTGACCCACCACCTCTCAGCTCTTCCAATAGGTCCAGGTTTGTTGTAGAAGGACTCTTATGCACTGACCTTCATGGATTTTGTCACCCGATGGCCGGAAGCAGTAGCTCTAAGCAACACCAGGGCTAAAAGCGTGAGCCAGGCATTGGCAGACATCTTTGCCAGGGTAGGTTGGCCCTCAGACATCCTTATGGATTTGGGTACTAACTTCCTGCCAGAGACCATGAAACGTCTTTGGGAAGCTCATGGGGTGAACCACTTGGTTACCACCCCTTACCACTGTCAAATGAATGGCCTAGTGGAGAAGTTTAATGGAACTTTGGGGGCCATGATACATAAATTTGTGAATAAGCACTCCAATGATTGGGACCTAGTGTTGCAACAGTTGCTCTTTGCCTACAGGCTGTACCACAACCTGGTTTGGGGTTTTCACCCTTTGAACTCGTTTATGGCCACAAAGTTAAGAGGCCATTACAGTTGGTGAAGCAGCAATTGGAGGGGGTTACATCTTCTCCAGGAACTAACATTTTGGACTTTGTAACCAACCTGCAAAACACCCTCAAAGACTCTCTAGCCCTTGCTTGAGAAAATCTACAGGATGCTCAACAAGAGCAAAAGGCCTGGTATGATAAACATGCCAGAGAGCATTCCTTCAGAGTAGGTGACCAAGTTATGGTCCTGAAAGCACTCCAGGCCAATAAGATGGAAGCCCTGGGAGGGCCATTTATGGTCCAAAAGCGCCTGGGAGCAGTTAATTACCTCATAGCATTCCCAGATCCTACCCTAAAACCCAAAGTATACCATGTTAATTCTCTAAAGCCCTTTTATTCCCAAGAAATCCAGGTTCTCCAGTTTACAGCTCAGGAGAGAGATGACGCTGAGTGGCCTGAAGGAGTCTACTATGAAGGGAAAAGCAATGGTGGCATAGAAGAGGTAAACCTCTTCCATAACTGTTGGGCATAAGCAATGACAGCAAATCCAGGAGCTGTGCATCAGCTTTGCGCAAGTGTTTTTAGCCACCCCAGGATGAACAGAACGGGTATACCACTCCATTGACACAGGTGATGCTCACCCAATTAGAGCCCAACCTTACCAGATGGCTCCTCAAGCCAAAACCGCAATAGAAAGGGAGATCGAAGACATGGGTGTAATCCGCCCCTCTGAGAGTGCATGGGACTCTCTAGTGGTTCTGGTTCCCAAATCAGATGGGGAAATCTGCTTTTGCAAGCAAAATGCCGTAACTCACCCAGATAACTATCCAATGCCACACACAGATGAGCTATTGGAGAAACTGGGATGTGCCCAATTCATTTCCACCTTAGACTTAACTAAGGGGTACTGGCAAGTGCCTCTAGATGACCCAGCCAAGGAAAGGTCAGCCTTCATCACCCATGTAGAGATAGTATGAATTTAATGTGCTCCCTTTCAGACTGCAAAATGTACCCACAACCTTCCAGAAACTGGTAGATAACCTTCTGGCTGGATTTGGGAAATTTGCAGTCACCTACCTTGACGATGTGGCCATATTCTCAGATTCATGGGCAGAACACCTCCAAGCTGTCATCCAACGCATAAAGGAGGCAGGATTAACTGTTAAGGCCAAAAAATGTCAAATAGGCCTAAACAGGGTAATATACCTTGGATACCAGGTGGGTCAAGGAACTATCAACCCCTTACAGGCTAAAGTAAATGCTATCCAAAATTGGCCTGTCCCTTAGTCAAAGGACCAGGTCCAGTCCTTCTTGGGCTTGGCTGGGTATTACCGATTATATGTACCTCACTACAGCCAAATTGCCACCCCACTGACTGACCTAACCAGGAAAAAAACAGCCAAATGCCATTCAGTGGACTGAGAAGTTTCAGAAAGCCTTTAACCAGCTTAAAGTGTCCCTTATGTCTGACCCTGTACTAAGGGCCCTGGTCTTCAACCAACCTTCTGTCTTAACCACAGATGCGTCTGAGTGTGGTGTAGGAGCAGTTTTAATGCAGGAAGGACTGAATCAAGAATTCCATCCTGTCGTGTTTCTCAGCAAAAAACTTTTTGAGAGGAAAGCCTCTGGTCAGTCTCAGAAAAAGAACGTTACGCCATTGTGTATGCTCTGGAAAAGCTACACCATACATTTGGGGATGGCACTTCCATCTGCAGATTGACCATGCTGCACTGAAGTGGCTTCACACAGTCAAAGAGAATAACAAAAAACTTCTTTGGTGGAGTTTAGCTCTTCAGGACTTTGATTTTGAGATACAACACATTTCAGGGGCCTCTAACAAAGTGGCTGATGCACTCTCCTGGGAAGGTTTCCCAGAATCAGCCGGGTAGAAATATCCCTGTGTTCTAAGTCATTGTAGTCCTTAAAATGTGGAAAACACCGTTTAGTTCTTCATGTAATTATTAGTAAAATTTGAGGTGCATGTATCGTATTAACTCTGTTTTCCTAAAACCTCCAGGAAGAAATACCTTGGGTGGAAACAATGCCGTGGCGAAAGGGGGCTGACAACCCCCAAGGACTAAGAGAGGTGCAGTGGGCCCTCCATGAACAAGTGGGGCAGCTGGCAAGGGAACAGCAGGCCCTAGTAAAGCTCCTCCAGAGGGAGTTTTGGAGGAGCCGCCGAGAGCAGGACAGAAAGCCCAGTGCCAGGACCTAGAGGCCGGTCAGGGAACGTAGGGCATGTTATGCCTGTGCAAGCCATAGACATTTTAAAAAGGGATTGTCCCTTCTGGGGTGGGGGCATGGCGCCTCAGCCCGAGCAGGGATGGGGCAAATCCAAAAGACAGTCCGCTGGGTGAGGGAACCCAGGCAGCTGTGGACATGTTGGGCCTGTGGGCAGTGAGAACACCTCTGGGGGGATTGCCCAGGCCCAGTGAACACAACCCAGGGCAGCCCAGGAAGGGCTAGGCCCTGGAAGGACTGGAAAAGGCCCGAGGCTGAGAGGAGACAAGGAGCTTGCTTCTTCTGCCAGGAGAGGGGACATATTAGGAGACTCCGCCCTTCAAGGGACGAGGGGTGCAGGACGGGATACCAAAGGAACCCGTCGGGGGAGAGGGTGAAGGCCGGCAGGGTTGATGCTGCAGTGGGAGCATTAGACCTATAAGGGGGCCAGACCCAATGGAAGGTATCCAAGAAAGGTACTGCGACAGAGCGGGCCCAGCAGGAAGCGAGGACTGAGACTGATGGAGAGCAAGCTACAACAGGAACCCAGACCCTGAAGTTAGAGGGCCTGGGGGATGTTAGCCTAGGTATGTGGCGAACGGCAGCTGAACAGGCCCGCTGGACAGCGGAGATGGAGCTACAAAAAGCCCAAAAGGAGAAGGAAGACCTGGCCTTAAACTGAAGGACATTGAGGAGAGGCGAGTGCAGTTGGCAGGACATCTCTGGGCCACACAGGCTAGAGGACCTCCCTTCCCCCAGGTGTGGGATTTGGCGGGGGGGGTAGTAGGGTAGTCACCCCACTCCGGCCCTAAAGGGGTTAAAACAGCCATGGGAAAGGGCTGCCCCGGGGAGCCCAGAAAGCTGGGCTGATTGGGAAGGCAGCCACAGCTGGGCCTATAAAAAGGCTGTGAGCCAGGTGCTAATGCAGACTCCCTCTGGTGTTGTGAGAGAAAAGGACTGGGAGAAAAGGGTACTTGGAGTGCAGCAGGGCTGGGGGAAGGCCAGGGGAGCTAGGGAGCTCCAGCCTGGAAAACCCCCAGGCTGCAGGCCTCGCTGAAGGCAGGGAAGGATACTGGGGTTGCAGAGGTGCAGCCCAGGGTAGGCAAAGGCAGCAGGTCCAAACCCCCCCTTGCTCACGATGAGTGGTTTATAGACTGCAGTCTGACCCAGTGAGTGGGGGCTAGATAATGACTGGAAGTAGCCACTGAGGCAAGGTGGGGATTGGGGGTTCCCTGGGGAGGGGAGACCCAGAGACTGCAGGGGTACTGCAGAGGGCAGAACCCTGAGGAAAGGGGCACTGGGGTCTGGGAGGGACATTGGGGCCTGAGGCAAGCGGGACATTGGCCAGCAGAGGGCGCTCTGGAGCTGGAAAGCTAATTCCCAGGATGACCAGCAGGAGGCGCTGTGTGAGTGAGTCCTCCCCTTGATACAATAGGTCAAAGGAAGTGAGTGGGCACCTGGCCAAAAGCATCAATGGGAAGGCTAGAACTTTTTAAAATTGAAAAATGACTCCCCTTTTGTCTGTCTGTGGTTGTTCTCCTGGGGAGAGACAGACAGGGCAACAACTATATTGTAAAAAGCTTGGGTCAGGTATGAAAAAATCATCAGTATCATACCTAGAAACTACTCACTTAAAACCCCAGATATGTAAGTAGATCAGGAAATGTCTACTAAGACATGATTAGGTTTATATCTTTTATTTCTTTATGGCTTATAGATTCCTCTGTGCTAACCCCAAGTACTTTTGTTTTGCTTGCATCCTTGAAGATGGACCTCAAAAAAGCTATTCTTGGTGCTTAATTCTTGTAGTTGCTCTGTTAAAATCTAGCAATAGCCTGAGTTCCCAGGTGTATTTTCTTCCCTTTTTAAAATTTTTTACCTTTTTTTAAGAACAAAATTGGATTTTTGTGTCTTAAGAGATTTGTGCACGTTGTTTAATTAGCTAGGGGCAACAGCTGATTTCTTTGTTTTTTCTTTCTCAGCTCTTCCCCGGAGAGGGGGTGAAAGGGCCTGAGGATACTCCACAAGAAGGAATTCCCAAGTGCACCTTCCTGGGCTCTGAAAGGGGTTCTGTACTTGGGCGGTGGCAGCATCTACCAATCCAAGGTCAGAGAAAAGCTTGGGAGTTTAATAGAACCCTGGAATGGCCAGTAGTAATTTTTAGAATCCTTGCGGGCCCCCAGCTTCTGCACTGGAAATAACAGAGTGGGGAATTAGCCTTGATAGGGAGACCCTTGGCCAGATGCCCTGGCCTCCTCCCTCTCCGAGTCCCCTACAGCAGACTGCTCAGCTTCCAGCAGTCGACCTCCAGCACACCCATTGCCCCTCCTCCTGGTCTTTATCTCGCTTCCCGGGTAAAGTGTCACCTGGTCACATCCCCCTCCTGGGTCTCAGGTTACGAAGGGCATCATTCACCACTTATGTGCAGGCAGCTGGAGCTGCCTCACCTGGCCCTGAGGGTCTCAGCAAAAGTCACACACCCTTATTCCCACCACCTATGCATTGGTGCAATACACAGGGAAACTGAGGCACACACAGTAGTCATGCAAAACAGTAAGACTCATATAGGCTCACGTACAACATAAAAAGGAGGAAAAACCCACTTTGTCACACCCCTCCCTCAGCTAGTGAATCTAGTCCTCTGATATTGTGCAAATGCCTGAAATCAAAACAAAAAAATAAAACATTGAATAAAATGTTTCAATCTAACTCGAAACATTTCTGACTTTTATTTCATCAGAGCTTTTGAAACATTTCATTTTTGGTTCACTGTGACCTGAAACTTTAAAATAAATTGTGAATTGCCAGCGAATCGAAATATCCATTATTCCCGCAGCTCTACTCTTAATCCACTCTTGGCTAATTTACACAGAGAGAACTCCAGAAGTCTCTCTCTGTAGGGCTTGTCTAGATGGCCAGTTAGTGCAGGGTGAGCTAGGGTGTAAATCTACTCATCATCTCTTCTCTCCACTTTTTCAGCATCCCCTATAGCATGTGGATGCCAGAACAGCATGCCAGTGTCAATCTTCCCAACACCAGATATGGTGGTAATGCCACCTCCCTGCTCCTGCTCAGTACTCCGCGGTGGATACAGCCAAAGATCGCATCATCCCACTCAGCCCCAGCGGTGCACTGGCTGGGCTTCATAGAATCATAGAATCTCAGGGTTGGAAGGGACCTCAGGTGGTCATCTAGTCCAACCCCCTGCTCAAAGCAGGACCAAACCCAACTAAATCATCCCAGCCAGGGCTTTGTCAAGCCTGACCTTAAAAACCTCTAAGGAAGGAGATTCCACTACCTCCCTAGGTAACCCATTCCAGTTCTTCACCACCCTACTAGTGAAAAAGTTTTTCCTAATGTCCAACCTAAACCTCCCCCTCTGCAACTTGAGACCATTACTCCTTGTTCTGTCATCTTCTGCCACTGAGAACAGTCTAGATCCAGGCTTGTTCACTTGGTTTCCCCTATGACTCGTCCCCAGCTTCTTTTGAGAGTTAGTGATTCCCAGGTTACAGTGCCCATCCCATAAGCGTGGCCTGCACGGATATGTATATTTTCACTGCACTCAGTTAACTAAATGACACAGAGTGCGCTGTAGAACTGACCTGTTCTCAGAATTTACCACACTGCAAACTCTATCAACAATGACTTTATATTTTCCTCCAGATGAATGATAAATGTAGAGATCAGTGGGCCAAGAACAGATGCTAGTTGGATGCACAACCAATCAATGCTGATTCCCTGTTAACAATTACTTTTTGAGATCAGTGAGTTAGCCATTTTTTTAACCTATTCAATGTGTTACTGTCAGGATTCCCTCCCCACCCTGAACTCTGGGGTACGGATGTGAGGAGCCGCATGAAAGACTCCCTAAGCTTATATTCTACCAGTTTAGGTTAAAACTTCCCCATGGTACAATTCCTTTCCTTGTCCTTGGCTGGTATTGCTGTCACCACCAAGGCCTGGTCTACACTAGGGTGGGGGGTTGAACTAAGGTACGCGACTTCAGCTACGTGAATAGCGTAGCTGAAGTCAAACTACCTTAGTTCGAGTTACTTACCCGTCCAGACGCCGCGGGATCGAAGTCCGCGGCTCCCCCGTCGACTCCGCCACCACCGTTCGTGGTGGTGGAGTTCCAGAGTCAACGGGAGCGCGTTCGGAGTTCGAACTATCGCGTCTAGATTAGACGCGATAGTTCGAACTCCGAGAAGTCGAACGCTACGCGTCGACCCGGCAGGTAAGTATAGACCTACCCCAAGTGATTTACCCAAAAATTCAGGAAAAGGGTCACTTGGAGTCTATTTCCCCAAAATATTCCCCCAAGCCCCTGGGGAGGCTTGAGAATAATGTGAATACCGACCAGACCCTTTGTCTCTAGGACACTGAAAATCAATCAGGTTCTTAAAGGAAGAACTTTATTTAAAGAAAAGGTAAAAGAATCATACTTGCAAAATCAGGATGGAAGGTAACTTTACAGGGTAATAAAAAGATTTTAAACACTGAGGATTCCCCTCTAGGCTCAGCTTTAAAGTTACAAAAAACAGGAATAAAACTACCTTTGTAGCATAGAGAAAATTTACAAGCCAAAACAAAAGATAACCTAATGCATTTCCTTGCCTACTTACAATTTTTGTAATTTTAGATGGATCATTCCAGGTATATTTTTAGGAGATGTTGTACCTGCTTGCTTCTCTCTCCAGGAGAGGGAAAACAAAGAGAGCCACAAACAACCCCCCCCCCACCCACCCACCCCAGATTTGAAAGTATCTTCTTTCCTCGTTGGTCCTTCTGGTCAGGTGCCAGCTAGGTTATTTGAGCTTCTTAATCCCTTACAGGTAAAGTGATTCAGTACATCTGGCCAGGAGGGATTTTATGCTACTGCATACATAAAGGTTGTTACCTTTCCCTCTATATTTATGACAGTTACATTGAATTTGTGCAGTGCTAATTTTTTAATCACAGTGTTGTGCAATATTAAGGGTATGTCTACACCAGGGGCAGACAACCTATGGCACGCATGCCAAAGGTGGCACGTGAGTTGATTTTCAGTGGCACTCACACTGCCTGGGTCCTGGCCACTGGTCTGGGGGGGCTCTGCATTTTAATTTAATTTTAAATGAAGCTTCTTAAACATTTTAAAAACCTTATTTACTTTACATACAACAATAGTTTACTTATATATTATAGGCTTCTAGAAAGAGACCTTCTAAAAACATTAAAATGTATTACTGGCACTCAAAACCTTAAATTAGAGTGACTAAATGAAGACTCAGCACACAACTTCTGAAAGGTTGCCAACGCCTGGTCTACACTGTAGCGATCGATGCACGGTCTGGGTCTGGCGAAGACCTGCTAAATCAACTGCAGATCACTCTTCCATTGAGTCTGGTACTCTGCTGGAATGAGAAGTGTAAAGTATCTCTCCTGTCGACCCAGTGCAGTGTAGACACCGCAGTAAGTCGACCTAAGTTACATCAACTCTAGTTACATTATTCATGTAGCTGGAGTTGTGTAACTTAGGCCTGGTCTACACTACGCGTTTAAACCGAATTTAGCAGCGTTAAACCGAATTAACCCTGCACCCGTCCACACAACGAAGCCCTTTTTATCAATATAAAGGGCTCTTTAAACTGATTTCTGTACTCCTCCCCTACAAGGGGAGTAGCGCTGAAATCGGTATTGCCATGTCGGATTAGGGTTAGTGTGGCTGCAATTCGACGGTATTAGCCTCTGGGTGGTATCCCACAGTGCACCATTGTGACCGCTCTGGAAAGCAATCTGAACTCAGATGCACTGGCCAGGTAGACAGGAAAAGCCCCGCAAACTTTTGAATTTCATTTCCTGTTTGCCCAGTGTGGAGCTCTGATCAGCACGGGTGGCTATGCAGTCCCAAATCCAAAATGAGCTCCAGCATGGACCGTACAGGAGATACTGGATCTGATCGCTGTATGGGGAGACAAATCTGTTCTATCAGAGCTCTGTTACAGAAGACGAAATGACAAAGCATTTGAAAAAATCTCCAGGCTATGATAGACAGAGGCCACAGCAGGGACTCAGCACAGTGCTGCGTGACAAGCGTAACAGAAAGCCAAAGAATCAAATGGATGCTCATGGAGGGAGGGAGGGGGGACTGAGGACTCCAGCTATCCCACAGTCCCTGCAGTCTCCGAAAAGCATTTGCATTCTTGGCTGAGCTCCCAGTGCCTGAAGGGTCAAAAACATTGTCCGGGGTGGTTCAGGGTATATCTCGTTAATTTACCCCTCCCTCCCCCCCATGAAAGAAAAGGGGGAAAAATCATTTCTCCCCTTTTTTCAATGTCACCGTATGTCTACTGCATGCTGCTGGTAGACGCGGTGCCGCGGCGCTCAACAGCAGCATCCCCTCCCCTTCCTTTCCTGATGGCAGATGGTACAAAATGGTGGAAAACCATCCTCATCATCCCGTGAGTGCTCCTGGCTGGCCTCCGTGAGGTCAGCTGGGGACGCCTGGGTAAAAATGGGAATGACTCCTGGTCATTCCCGGCAGATGGTACAAAAGGCTCGGTAACTGTCCTCATCATAGCAGCTGGAGGCTGAGCTCCATCAGCCCCCTCTCTTTCATGTCTAAAGAAAAGATTCTGTAGTCCCTGGACTATCATAGTAGCGGGAGGCTGCACTCCTCTCCCCCCAACCGTTTAATGTCCTGCCTGGGCTATCATAGCAGCTGGAGGCTGCCTCCCCCTCATTTTATCTCGCTAAAAAGTCAGTGTTTCTTATTCCTGCATTCCTTATTACTTAATCACACAAATGGGGGGACACTGCCACGGTAGCCCAGGAGGGTTGGGGGAGGAGGGAAGCAACAGGTGGGGTTGTTGCAGGGGCCTAGAATGGCATGCAGCTCATCATTTCTGCAGGATCTCTGGGGCTCTGACACAGAGCGGCTGTGCTCTATGGTTCTCTAGTACAATTGCCCCATATTCTAGGCAGGACTGACTCTATTTTTAGACAAAACATAAAGAAGGGAATGACCCAGGGAGTCATTCCGATTTTTGTCCATGCGCCCCCAGCCGACCTAGCGAGGCTAGCCAGGAGCACCCATGACAGCAGCAGATGGTACAAAAGGATTGATAGCTGTCATTGCCAATTTCCAAATGCAAATGGTGCAAAATGACTGATAACCATCATCTCATTGCCAATTTACAATGGCAGACAGTTCAATAGGGATGGTAACCATCTCTGCTACCTTGCAAAGGCAAATGAATGCTGCTGTGTAGCATTGCAGTACCGCCTCTGTCAGCAGCATCCAGTACACATACGGTGACAGTGACAAAAGGCAAAACAGGCTCCATGGTTGCCACGCTGCCAGGGCAATCCAGGGGAAAAAGGGCACAAAATGATTGTCTGCCATTGCTTTCACGGAGGAAGGATTGAGTGATGACATTTACCCAGAATCACCCGCGACACTGTTTTTGCCCCATCATGCACTGGGATCTCAACCCAGAATTCCAATGAGCGGGGGAGACTGCGGGAACTATGGGATAGCTACAGGATAACTACCCACAGTGCAACGCTCCGGAAATCGAAGCTAGCCTTGGTACATGGACGCACACCGCCGAATTAATGTGCTTAGTGTGGCCGCGTGCACTCGACCTTTCTAATCTAATCAAAAATATTTAGTTTGTTTATAAGTTTTCCATAAACCATGCTCTTTGGTATTAATTGTATTCCCATCCTTTCATTCCTTATTGACTGAGTCCCATATCAATCAGTCTATAGTTTCACCTGGTACGATGTTGGGTTATCTAGCCTATAATTACCTGGGTTGTCCTGCTTGCACTTTTGGAATATTGGCACAACTGGCATTGTTTCGACCCTCTGGAACTTTCCTAATATTACAGAATTTATTCAAAGCTAACATCAACCTGCATCTAACGACCCCCCCGCCCTTTCCCATAGCCCCTCACGTTCTCCATACCTCCCCCACCCACCCACCCATCTTGCCCTTAAGTACTAGAACTAAGTAAAACACTGCAGCTGAAGTTGGGGGGAATCTCTCACTCTGTGTACTTGGGGCAAACACTCCCTTCAGCTAACCCAGTGGGCGGGTCCATGCTCAGGTGGCACAGAAAGCTGGAGTGCTGGCTAGATGGGGTATGTTCCCCATTCCCTGACAGAAGCCCACCAGTGGAGGCTCCATGGGTGATGGGGGGTCAAACTTGGGAAACCAGCTACTTTCCAGTGAACCCTGCCAAGCCAGCAGGACAAACCCTCCTATGGTAATGCTGAGCTGACAGAGTAGCAGTGGCTCCCTCACCTCATTTCAAACCCTCTCCTTGAGGGGATTTTGGGGGACAGTAGTGGCCTGCGGGTGCTCATAGGGCAGTTATCCCTCCTCACCCCTATGACAATGGAAGAAATGAGATGGTAACTCCACGTACAAGCATGGAGATATTTACCTGGAGGAGGCAAAGGGATGGGCAGGGATGGTGTCCCTAGCCTCTGTTTGCCAGAAACTGGGAATGGGCAACAGGGGATGGATCACTTGATGATTGCCTGTTCTGTTCATTCCCTCTGGGGCACCTAGCATTGGCCACTGTCGGAAGACAGGATACTGGACTAGATGGACCTTTGGCCTGACCCAGTATGGCTGTTCTTATGTTCTTAGGACTACAGAGTCCCCAGAGTGTGAGGAATTGCCAGGTCAGGAACCTTCCCCTCTGCCATGCCTACAGAGTGCTGTGTAAACCTGTGTGGCTTTGTACTAGTTACATGTGTAAAACGGCTCTAATTCTATCCCAGGGTTGCATGGCTAAGTGATCAAAAGGCAGGAAATGACAAAGATTACTTTGGGAGATCATTTGACAGCCTAACTCATCTCACTCTCAAGAGACTTCCCCTGAGAGTCAGCCTGCATTTTCCTTTATTTATTTTATTCCCATATCTCTCCCTGCATTCCACAGCACAGAATGCCTCTCCTGCCTGGGGTCTGCACAACATTCTCACGTCTCCCCCGAGACATCCTTAGTCAAGTTGGAGAGCTATTTTCATCTTCCCTAGTAAATCATTCTCGACAGTCCCTAATCCTTATGGCCTTGATTTTGCAGCATTCTCTCATGTGAGTAGCCCCACTGAGCTCCACCCAGCAGGGAAAAAGAGCAGAGTGGGGTCCAAAGTTGAAGCTACTGGTGATCGTGGATTTAAGGTTGGAAAACAGTTTTCATTCTTCACTTATCAACAAACGCTGCTTCGGCAGAGTTCAGGTCCCTGTACACAACAGCGCATCCTGCTGCTGGGGCCTTCCTGTCACTACAAAACCTCAGACTCACACTTAGGTTCTGTCTACACTACGAGCTACGAGTGTGACTCCCTTGCTTGTGTACACACAGCTGTTATTGAGCTAGCATGAGTATAATAGCAATGAAGTTGCAGTAGCATTGGTAGCAGCAGTGGAGGGATGGCTGAGCCAGTCCAAGTACATACCAATCAGTTTCAGGCATGTTTGCACTTGGCACAGCTCAGCCGTGCTGCCACCACCAGTGCTCCTGTAGCTACAAGGCTTATGCCTCCTCACACTAGCTCAATGAGAGCTAGGGCAAGTGTGTGTACATGAGGAGGGAATCACATCCTTAGCTCATGGTTAGACGGAGCCCAGGTGTAAGTCTGGGGCTTTGTAGTGGCATGAAGGGCTCAGCGGCCAGATGTCCTGTTGTGTGCACCCCTAGCTCATAGTGTAGACGCAGACTTAGACAACCAGGAAACACCGTGTGAGGCACCTGCAGCTCCCCAAAGGAAGTGTTAGCATGACAAGATAAAGATAATACACAATGCAACCAGGCTGGGGGCGCTGCATCTCTCTTAGCAGACTGCCTTTGCCCTCACATGGCTGGGCTTTGCAGTCTGTGCTTTGAGTCTCATGGGGTGTGGCTCCGGGGCTGTCTTTGGTAACAGTGCACCAGAAACAGAACCTTCCGTGGGACAGGCTGCAGACATGACGGCTCCTGTTGGCTGCGGTGTATTATTGCCTAGGCTGACAAATTTGAAGGGGCAGCAAATTTGAGCACCCATGGAGAAGCTCCCCTGCTCCAGCTCGCCTCCTCTGCGAGCGTGCCGCCGCGTCCTGTTTCTCTCCCCTCCCTCCCAGCACTTGCGCTAAGAAACAGCTATTTCGTGGGGAAGGGAGGGAGAGGGGAGGAGGGGGAATGCGGCGCGCTGGGGGAAGAGGTGGGGAGGGGGTGGGGATTTGGGGAAGGGATCCAATAGGGGCAGGGATGGGGTGGAGTTGGGGCGGGACTTTGGGGAAGGGGTTGGAATGGGGGCGGGGAAAGGGTGGAGTCGGTGCAGGGCCAGGGGCGGGCGTGACGACAATTATTTCAGGGCCTAGGGATGGCAAAATCATTAATCCACCACTGCCTGTTGGAGTCATCATGTCATCAAAGGAAAGAGTCACTCTTTACCAGTAATTAAACATTACACTGGCCCCTGCACCTGCAGCATCCCAGATGCTCTGGCCTCCCCCGAGCCCAGTGATGGGGGATGCCAACTCAGGAGCAGGAGTGCCATAATGTGGGGAGTTCCCAGCTCCAGCATTGTTACTGCTGCCAAGCAAACCCACCACCACTCACACAGCACAGCACAGCACTGTCCCTTGGGCCCAGAACATGCCCATGTGCCCTCAAAGCCCACTTCAGAGCAGGGCTTCCTGGGAATGTGGGGGACACACTGTCCGTGATCAGCCAAAGCCAGGTCTCAAACCACAATGGGCCAAAATGCCACCCCTTGCCGATGAATCAGAACAGCCTATTGCGGCTCATGGGTGAGGCAGGCATCATGACAGCATGAGCCTAGGCTCCCCGTGCTGCTTGTAGGACCACAATGAACTGTGGTGCATGGTCCTCAGTGATGCTCCTACAGCTCTCTCGGGTGAGGCCCCAGCCCGTCACAACTACCCCACCTACTCTGTCCTTGTCCTCTTCACCCTTCTGCTCCCCATCCCCAGCACAGTCTGCTACCACCTCAGTCCCCAGCACAGCGGTTGGTTCCCAGTATTCCTCCCTACCTGGGGGGCTCCACACATCCTACCCAGCCCCAGCCCAGTGCCACATTTCTTCCTGAACAGCTTCATTGTTTTCACCTCTTAAACATTACTGATGGTTTCTAGACAGGCCCTGTGAGGGGGACGGATTATTATCCCCATGTGACGGAGCGATTCTGGCGGGACCCAACTGAGAGTGCCAAATCAGGACCAATTGCTCAAACAGGGCAGTTACAGCCCTAGGCTGGGGTTTTTCCACCTCTAAGGCAAACCAAACCAGCCAGACAAAAAGGACTTTGGTCTCACCCCACTGGCTAACCACAAGTCACACAAGCAATTTCCTTAGACACTCCAGTCTCCCAGTATCACCACCAGTGCACTCGTCCTGGGGATAAATGGTTATGAAAACCAACACCCCAATAAAAGAAAAAGGTTCCCTCGATCCCAAAGGACCAAGCCCCAGACCCAGGTCAATATACACATCAGATCTTACCCACAAATCACGCTGTTGCCAATCCTTTAGAATCTAAAATCTAAAGGTTTATTTACAAAGGGAAAAAGGTAGAGATGAGAGGTAGAATTGGTTAAATGGAATCAATTACATACAGTGATGGCAAAGTTCTTAGTTCAGGCTTGCAGCAGTGATGGAGTAAACTGCAGGTTTAGATTAAGTCTCTGGAACATCCCCCGCTGGGATGGGTCCTCCGTCCCTGGTGTAGAGCTTCAGTTTGTAGCAAAGTTCCTCCAGAGGTCAGAAGCAGGATTGAAGACAAGATGGAGATGAGGCATTAGGCTTATATAGACTTTTCCAGGTGTAAGAATCCCTTTGTCTTCACTGTGGAATTTTACAGCAAAATGGAGCCTGGAGTCACATGAGCCAGTCCCTGCATACTTTGCTGAGTCACAAGGCGTGTCTGCCTTCTCTCCATGGGTCCATTGTGTCCTTAATGGTCCTTAATGGGCCATCAAACAGGCTAGGCAGAGCTAACACCAGCTTGTCTGGGAGGCTTCCCCCAGAAGCACAGCACAAACTTGAAATACTGACAGCATAGAGCCAACATTCATAACTTCAACTAAAAATGATACAGACATACCGACAGCATAATTATAACCAGCAACCCGGAACCTGGTCTTAGACACCTTATATGACCCCCTTTACTTAGGATTTGGTGCCACTACAGGACCTTGGTTGCAACCCATGTTCTATATGGTCCCAATTTATATCAATAACGTCACACCCCCAACGCAAAATTGATGCAGGAAGGGATGACAAAACATCGCTGACTGCATCCCAAGAGCCCCCTTTCCTTGGGTCTGTCTCACTACAGCTAGTGTTGGGCTAGAGGCCGTACCAGTGTATAACCGAAATGGTTTATCAAAGTCATGTTCAATAACATGAATGGATCTCTTTACAAACTTAAGGTATAACTTGGTTAGCTTTTGCAGCATGGTTCCTGTATGTTTCATGTGATCTTGCCAAGAGCTAAAGAAAATAGCTACTTTATCCATCCCAGTTCTGGCCAATGTTTTGAACCCAAATAACATTAAACCAATGTAGATATTGAGGTTGTTCATAGTACAGGAATCTTGGCATTTAGCCATGAAAGCAATATGGTAGTGTGCCTCAGTTTCCCCTTTCATACAGCACATTAGGTCTGGAATGTATTTTCCCCTGTGAAAAGTTCCAACATTGTTTACATGCATTAACTGTGAAACATCAGTATAGCAAGGCCCTTTAACATAAAGTGTGTTTTCATGTATTCCTTTCACCATGTTCCAGGGATTTTCCAAAAGATTAGGCCCATTGTACATTGTTACAGTCCTTGGCAATAGCAACACATTAGTTACAAAAATTAGCATTAGCAATAACAACAAATTCATTGCAAGTGTCCATTTACAATCATATTTGTCATGCCATACCCTTGGCTCAATACCATTGGAGATTGGGCATTTTAGGGTTAACCTGTGGCTTCCCTTTGCAAAATTCAGTCTTCTCTTTCCTCCTTGTCCTGCAGGATGAGACCCTGATTTCTCTTGCTTAACCGAATTCACTGGCTGATGGGGTGGGCCCTCTGTGCTAACAGCTATTAGCAATTCTGTCTTCTCCCTGCCAGCCAAGTAATCCGCATCAACACAGACCCTAGCTTTTAACTCTTCAGCTGCTATGGATTCCAAGGCTGGACTTTGACTTACAGAGATACCACACAAATCCAAAGAGTCTGAGGGTGAGAGCTGGCTTGCTCTCCCCTGCCTCCTCAAGCATTTAGCCATACAACTGTTCTGCTCTGAAACACCAGTAACTGAATCTGTCCTCAGATCCTGAAGCACAGACTGCTCACTTACAGATTCAGCATGGAGACATTCCTGTCCCAACAGCATTGTCTCCCCACCAACAAGCTGGCCACACACAGCCAGGTGGTTATAGGGCTGCTCAACTTCCTTTACAGCTTCTACTCCACCTGAGACCTTTTCAAAGCTGCCCACACTGGATCTCTCAAAAGGAAAGTCAGTGGATCCATTCACAACAGAAAATTTCTGGCTGTTAGGAACTGAAACTTTCTTGATTAAATCACTTTTACACCCTTCAGTTGCAGTAAACTGCTTGCACAGGCTACCATGAGGATTCCTTTCCCTAGGAGCTTCTCTAAGCAGCAATTCACCCCTCTCAGAAATTCTGCCCTTCCCCTCTTCACCTAGGGCTTGCTCTAAAGGAACACTTCCCTGAGCAACCACAGATGCTACAGACTTTCTAGATAACAGGTCAGAAGTAGTCTCCTTCCCTTGGCCATGAACAAGTTTAGGAATCTTTTCCTTCTTGCTACAAGTTGTCAAACTGTCAGTCGGTAACACAATTAAATCACCTTTATGCTCTCCTTGTGCCCTGGCTGGGGTATCACCCTGATCAGACAGAGTTGCTGCACCCTTTTCCAACCACACATTAGCAACTGGCAAACTACAAGCACCAGAACTGTCTGGTCTCTGGGATTTTGCTAAGACATAATGATACTAAACAAAGAACCCAAGGAGACTGCTCCCATGATGTACTTCTAGTGATCTGAAGATCTGTAATAACCACCTTCAATCACTTTAAAAAAAAATAAATTAACTGGCAGCTTTAGGAGTACACCCGTGTGGTGCAAAGCCACCAGAATGGACTTGGTTTTACAGCTCCTTGGGTGCATAAAAAGGGGACTCTCAGATAGGAGCAGAGAGGTTATTTTACCTTTGTATTTGGCACTTGTGCAACCACTGCTAGAAAATGGGGTCAAGTTCCAGTGCTCACAATTCAAGAAAGATGCTGATAAATTGAAGGAGAGGGGTCAGAAGAGCCACAACAATGATTAAAGGATTAGAAACCCTCTCCTACAGTGACAGACTGAAGGAGCTCAATCTGTTTGGTTTAACAAAGAGAAGGTTCAGGGGTGACTTGATCACGGTCTATAAGTACCTATGGGGGGAACAAATACTTGACAATGGGCTCTTCAGCCTAACAGAGGAAGGTCTAACACGATCCAATGTCTGGAAGTTCAAGCTAGACAAATTTAGACTAGAAATAAGTCAAACTTTTAACAGTGAGAGTAACTAACAAATGGCAAAGTTCTTGGTTCAGGCTTGTAGCAGTGATGGAATAAACTGCTGCCACAAAAGGGTGTCTCAAATTTTGCCACCTCACCAGCAGTAGCAGTGTGCCTCTCCTACTGTGTTGCCAGCTCTGTCGCATGTATGATTACCTGCCCTGTGGGCGGGTGGCGTATGTGTGCAGTCGGTGCAAGGAGCTCCTGGCCCTCAGAGACCATGTACGGACTTTGGAGGCCAGGGTGGTGGAACTGGAGGAGCTGAGAGAGGCAGAGAGGTATGTTGATGAGGCTTTCCGGGACACTGTAGAATTGTCCCACATCCGCTTAGACAGCTCCTGTGCTGTTGAGGAGGAAGAAGGGCCCAGGGAAGTAGAGCAGTCAATGGGAGCAGAGGGAAACCTTCCCGTAGTTGGGACCCTCCTTCCAGATGGTGCTGGGGTTGCCTCTCGCACTGAGGTTGCCTCTCCGGGGGAGGGAACTCCAGTTTCTAGGAAAAGGCAGGTGTTAGTAATGGGAGATTCGATTATTAGAAATGTAGATAGCTGGGTCTGTGATGAATGGGAGAACCATATGGTGACTTGCCTGCCTGGTGCGAAGGTTGCGAATCTCTCGAGGCATCTAGATAGACTTATGTGTAGTGCTGGGGAGGAGCCGGTGGTCGTGGTACATGTAGGTACCAATGACATAGGGAAGGGTAGGAGAGATGTCCTGGAAGCCAAATTTAGGCTGCTAGGGAAGAGACTGAAATCCAGGACCTCTATGGTGGCATTTTCAGAAATGCTCCCAGTTCCATGCGCAGGGCCAGGTAGGCAGGCAGAGCTTCAGAGTCTCAATGCGTGGATGAGACGATGGTATAGAGAGGAGGGATTCACGTTCATTAGGAACTGGGGAAACTTCTGGGATGGGAGGAGCCTATACAGGAGAGATGGGCTCCACCTAAACCAAAGTGGAACCAGACTGCTGGCACTAAACATTAAAAAGGTTGTAGAGCAGTTTTTAAACTAGGAGACGGGGGAAAGCCGACTGCTGCAGAGGAGCGTGTGGATCGGACACAGACTTCTCTTAGGGGAGAGTCTGATGATAGAGAATCTCCAGGTTATAGTCAGGAGCAGAGGAATGAGAAGTATCATGTAAGGGCCGGATCAGATGATAAACAGTCACATAAAAAAGAATCTGGCACATCAGAAAAAGGCAGGCTAATAAACAGGGACAAGTTTTTAAAGTGCTTGTACACAAATGCCAGAAGTCTAAATAATAAGATGGGTGAACTACAGTGCCTTGTGATAAAGGAGGATATAGATATAATAGGCATCACAGAAACCTGGTGGACTGAGAGCAATCAATGGGACACAATCATTCCGGGGTACAAAATATATCGGAAGGACAGAACAGGCCGTGCAGGGGGAGGAGTGGCACTATATGTTAAAGAAAGTGTAGATTCAAATGAAGTAAAAATCTTAAGCGAATCCACAGGTTCCATAGAGTCTCTATGGATAGAAATTTCATGCTCTAGTAAAAATATAACAGTAGGGATCTATTATCGACCACCTGACCAGGACAGTAATAGTGATGATGAAATGCTAAGGGAAATTAGAGAGGCTATCAAAATTAAGAACCCAATAATAGTGGGGGATTTCAATTATCCCCATATTGACTGGGAACATTTCACTTCAGGATGAAATGCAGAGATAAAATTTCTCGATACTTTAAATGACTGCTTCATGGAGCAGTTGGTACGGGAACCCACAAGGGGAGAGGCGACTCTAGATTTAATCCTGAGTGGAGCGCAGGAGCTGGTCCAAGAGGTAACTATAGCAGGACCGCTTGGAAATAGTGACCATAATACAATAGCATTCAACATCCCTGTGGTAGGAAGAACATCTCAACTGCCCAACACTGTGGCCTTTAATTTCAAAAGGGGGAACTATATAAAAATGAGGGGGTTAGTTAGACAAAAGTTAAAAGGTACAGTGACTAAAGTGAAATCCCTGCAAGTTGCGTGGGCCCTTTTTAAAGACACCATAATAGAGGCCCAACTTCAATGTATACCCCAAATTAAGAAAAACAGTAAAAGAACTAAAAAAGAGCCACAGTGGCTTAACAACCATGTAAAAGAAGCAGTGAGAGATAAAAAGACTTCCTTTAAAAAGTGGAAGTGCAATCCTAGTGAGGCAAATAGAAAGGAGCACAAACACTGCCAACTTAAGTGCAAGAGTGTAATAAGAAAAGCCAAAGAGGAGTTTGAAGAACGGCTAGCCAAAAACTCCAAAGGTAATAACAAAATGTTTTTTAAGTACATCAGAAACAGGAAGCCTGCTAAACAACCAGTGGGGCCTCTTGACGATGAAAATACAAAAGGAGCGCTTAAAGATGATAAAGTCATTGCGGAGAAACTAAATGGATTCTTTGCTTCAGTCTTCATGGCTGAGGATGTTAGGGAGATTCCCAAACCTGAGCTGGCTTTTGTAGGTGACAAATCTGAGGAACTGTCACAGATTGAAGTATCACTAGAGGAGGTTTTGGAATTAATTGATAAACTCAACATTAACAAGTCACCGGGACCAGATGGCATTCACCCAAGAGTTCTGAAAGAACTCAAATGTGAAGTTGTGGAACTATTAACTAAGGTTTGTAACCTGTCCTTTAAATCGGCTTCGGTACCCAATGACTGGAAGTTAGCTAATGTAACACCAATATTTAAAAAGGGCTCTAGGGGTGATCCCGGCAATTACAGACTGGTAAGTCTAACGTCGGTACCGGGCAAATTAGTTGAAACAATAGTAAAGAATAAAATTGTCAGACACATAGAAAAACATAAACTCTTGAGCAATAGTAAACATGGTTTCTGTAAAGGGAAATCGTGTCTTACTAATCTATTAGAGTTCTTTGAAGGGGTCAACAAACATGTGGACAAGGGGGATCTGGTGGACATAGTGTACTTAGATTTCCAGAAAGCCTTTGACAAGGTCCCTCACCAAAGGCTCTTATGTAAATTAAGCTGTCATGGGATAAAAGGAAAGGTCCTTTCATGGATTGAGAACTGGTTAAAGGACAGGGAACAAAGGGTAGGAATTAATGGTAAATTCTCAGAATGGAGAGGGGTAACTAGTGGTGTTCCCCAAGGGTCAGTCCTAGGACCAATCCTATTCAATTTATTCATAAATGATCTGGAGAAAGGGGTAAACAGTGAGGAGGCAAAGTTTGCAGATGATACTAAACTGCTCAAGAAAGTTAAGACCAAAGCAGATTGTGAAGAACTTCAAAAAGATCTCACAAAACTAAGTGATTGGGCAACAAAATGGCAAATGAAATTTAATGTGGATAAATGTAAAGTAATGCACATTGGAAAAAATAACCCCAACTATACATACAACATGATGGGGGCTAATTTAGCTACAACGAGTCAGGAAAAAGATCTTGGAGTTATCGTGGATAGTTCTCTGAAGATGTCCACGCAGTGTGCAGAGGCGGTCAAAAAAGCAAACAGGATGTTAGGAATCATTAAAAAGGGGATAGAGAATAAGACTGAGAATATATTATTGCCCTTATATAAATCCATGGTACGCCCACATCTCGAATACTGTGTACAGATGTGGTCTCCTCACCTCAAAAAAGATATTCTAGCACTAGAAAAGGTTCAGAAAAGAGCAACTAAAATGATTAGGGGTTTAGAGAGGGTCCCATATGAGGAAAGATTAAAGAGGCTAGGACTCTTCAGTTTGGAAAAGAGAAGACTAAGGGGGGACATGATAGAGGTATATAAAATCATGAGTGATGTTGAGAAAGTGGATAAGGAAAAGTTATTTACTTATTCCCATAATACAAGAACTAGGGGTCACCAAATGAAATTAATAGGCAGCAGGTTTAAAACAAATAAAAGGAAGTTCTTCTTCACGCAGCGGAAGAAGTCAACTTGTGGAACTCCTTACCTGAGGAGGTTGTGAAGGCTAGGACTATAACAATGTTTAAAAGGGGACTGGATAAATTCATGGTGGCTAAGTCCATAAATGGCTATTAGCCAGGATGGGTAAGAATGGTGTCCCTAGCCTCTGTTCGTCAGAGGATGGAGATGGATGGCAGGAGAGAGATCACTTGATCATTGCCTGTTAGGTTCACTCCCTCAGGGGCACCTGGCATTGGCCACTGTCGGTAGACAGATACTGGGCTAGATGGACCTTTGGTCTGACCCGGTATGGCCTTTCTTATGTTCTTATGTTCTCTAAAATTCTCCTTCCATCACAAGGAACAAGGCTTGTTCTCCTGGGTGATGCAATGAAAACACAGGTCAAGAAAAGTTACTCTGTATGGGGCATGCACACCTCAGTGACCAGCACAAAGCTGTTCCAGCTTTTCTTGTCTTCATGGTGATGAAATGCTAAGTAAGATCCCACACTGAGTGTCCACAGTGAACAGATCAGTCTAGTTCCTTGCAGTCATGTGGACAAGCATGCCATATTTCCCTGGTGGTTTCCTATGCAGCAGGAGGCTCATAGGTGTGTGAAATTACTTTCTATAATAAATGCTACTGTAACTATGCCTTAGTGGGTCACACTGCTGAGAAATAGGGCAAACACAACCCAAAACTGGTGGTTATTCTTTTATAAGATATTCCAAACCAGCCACAAAAGTAAATTCCTGTTTCATCACGCTGGCTAACAAGGAAACATAAAGGCAGCTCTTATATCACCACCAAAACCACTGGATTCAGAGATGAATGGTTCTTCACAACCAGACTGATAAAAAAGTAGGTTCTTCTGATCTCACACACCCAAGTCAATATATAACTTAGATCTTACTCAAAAATCACACTGATGCCAATCCTTTAGTATTCAAAGCTAAAGGTTTATTTATAAAAAGAAAGGCAAGAGTTAAAATTGGTTAAAGGAATCAATTACATACAGTAATGGCAAAGTTCTTGGTTCAGGCTTGTAGCAGTGATGGAATAAACTGCTGGCTTGAGTCAAATCTCTGGAGTACATCCACAGCTTGGATGGGTCATTCAGTTCTTTGTTCAGAGCTTCAGTTTGTAGCAAGGTTCCTCCAGAGTAAAGAATCATAGAATATCAGGGGTTGGAAGGGACCTCAGGAGGTCATCTAGTCCAATCCCCTGCTCAAAGCAGGACCAATTCCCAACTAAATCATCCCAGACAGGGCTTTGTCAATCCTGACCTTAAAAACCTCTAAGGAAGGAGATTCCACCACCTCCCTAGGTAACCAGTGCTTCACCACCCTCCTAGTGAAAAAGTGTTTCCTAATATCTAACCTAAACCTCCCCCACTGCAACTTGAGACCATTACTCCTTGTTCTCTCATCTGGTACTACTGAGATCAATCTAGATCCATCCTCTTTGGAACCTCCTTTCAGGTAGTTGAAAGCAGCTATCAAATCCCCTCTCATTCTTCTCTTCTGCAGACTAGACAATCCCAGTTCCCTCAGCCTCTCCTCATAAGTCATGTGCTCCAGCCCCCTAATCATTTTTGTTGCCCTCCACTGGACTCTTTCCAATTTGTCCACATCCTTTCTGTAGTGGGGGGCCCAAAACTGGATGCAATACTCCAGGTCCCATCTGGAGTATTGCATCCAGTTTTGGGCCCCCCACTACAGTGCCAAACAGTGCCAAACAGAGGGGAATAATCACTTACCTCGATCTGCTGGCAACACTCCTACTAATGCAGCCCAATATGCTGCACGTCCACTGCTTTCCCCTCATCCACAGAGCCAGTTATCTCATCATAGAAGGACTTGCTCTTTGTAGCTTTTTTCCATGTGGAGGGCATCCCATTGTTCTTACTGTGGAAAATCACAACAACAAGATGAATTTGGAGTTACATAGGCAAGTCACATGTCCATGCATTTTGCCTAGTCACAGCAGGAGATTTCATTAAATGTAGATAGGCATCTCCCATGGTCCATTGTTAGTTAAATGTTCCTTTGATGGGCCACTCAATTTGAATAGTGCCTCCAAAATGTGTTTCCCCAGGAGTAAACATTAGATATACAAGTATAGAACCAATACTTATAACTTCACATACAAGAATGATACATGCATACAGATAGCATAATCATAACTGGCAAATCATAACCTTTTTATAGACACCTCACTCAACTGGTTCTGCGGCTTCGGTGGACCTCCCGCAGGCATGCCTGCAGAGGGTCCGCTGGTCTCGCGGCTTCGGCGGACCTCCTGCAGGTGTGTCTGTGGGAGGTCCGCCGAAGCTGCAGGACCAGCGGACCCTCCATGCTTGGGGCGGCAAAATATCTAGAGCTGCCCCTGAGTGCAGCCACCCTAGCACTGACAGCATTACAGGGGTGGGTGGGTACTTGGGGAAGTGGCTGGGTCACAGGGCAGATTCCACCAGTACAACAAGCTGTTTGGCTGAGCAGGTGCTAGCACCATTGGAGCTCTAGTGAAGACAAGGCTCCAGTGGCCAGACTGACCCATTTTTACCTCCCTGTTCATTAACCCTGGTGAAACCAAGTCCAGTTGAGCAGTGTTTCTAACTGTGCAGGTGCAGGAGCCTGACAGCACTAATATTTTCCCCAGAGCCAGTTAAGATAAACCAATGGCAGCACCAGGGCAGGCTCTTGCTGCCCCTGCCACATCGGCTGGCTGTACAAGTTAGTGGAAAGGTGCCCTGGGATTAGTGCCATTTCCAGGATCACAGGGCCTGGGGTCTGGCTTGTCTGTGCCAAAACACAGCCTGCTCCCCTCAGCTGCATCTCTCCCCTGATTCACTCAGGGTCTGTGAAACCCATGCCCAGAAGATCCCAAAGACCACTCCCAGCCAGCTGGAAAAGGAGCATATCCTAAAGCCTTCAATAGGAGAGAGTGCAGGGACCTCTCTTAGGGAGTCTCTCCATCCAGTCCCTCAGCAGGGATCCCTTAATGTCTATTATCAGGCTTCATGTGGGAAAAGCCCCCTTAGGTCATCCAGGGCCAAGGCAGCCTTGGGTTGGTGCCAGGAATGAACTGAGTTGCCTTCCCCTAAGAAAAGGGCTTGACTGCTGGGAATTCATGTTAATGACCTTCTCTGCTTTCCTTTCCTTTTTTGCTGGAGATTCAGGTTTGAACGGGGCTCAAGCAGTCACTGTACTAAGGAGCTGCCCCTCCCCCATTGGCAGGCAGTTGTGCTGATTGTTGTCAGTTGCATTCCTCACATGCAACACAATGGGCTGCAAACTTCTCCTCTGGCCCAGCCCTTGGACCCCAGAAGGCAGCTTTTCCCCTGCCCTTCATTTGCTGGAGCTCTGGGAGAAGGAGCAGATGCAGTCTGGGGAGAGGTCTGGGGCTAACGCAGAAAACGTTAGCATCTGTGAAAATGGAAACTCCTCCCCCCAGGGACTGCAGTAGGGTGCATTGGGAGCTGATTTGCCTTGGAACTGGGGAGATGCTGCTGCACACAGAGAGAGCAGTGAGATGCCACCTCCTAGTGCTCAGTTCAAAACCTTCTCCAGCCGCAAAGCAGGACCTCTCAACTGCTGCTTGGCACACTCCCTACACAAAACCATTTTCACCACCGTGGGTGAAGGCTGCCCAGAGCGGGAAAGAAACACATTCCATGGAGAGGAGCTGTCCTCCTTGTGGCAATATCAGGTGTGGCAGAAGGTGGCAGTGTTGGGATGTCACGTGACACGGTAGTGCTGTCAATGCCATGAACCTACTGCAGTTACATGATCAACCTCCTGCAATACGGGGAGGCTCTTGCTGTTAATTTGCCAGGAATCTTCATCCCAAACCAAAGCGGGTGAGAGGGAAGCAGCCTCCTATGTAACTCTGAAGACTCTGGGCAGCCTGTGTGGCTGGAGAGTACCCCAGTGCTGGACACTGGATCCCTGGCCTAGCGAGCAGCCAGGGACTGTCCCTCTTATTCCCTCCCAGACCTGCCACATGCCCCTGCTCATTCTGCCACTCTTTTTCATAGAATCATAGAAGATTAGGGTTGGAAGAGACCTCAGGAGGTCATCTAGTCCAACCCCCTGCTCAAAGCAGGACCAACCCCAACTAAATCATCCCAGCCAGGGCTTTGTCAAGCCAGGCCTTAAAATCACTAAGGATGGAGAGTCTACCACCTCCCTAGGTAACCCATTCCAGTGCTTCACCACCCTCCTAGTGAAATGTTTTTTCCTAATATCCAACCTAGACCTCCCCCACTGGAACTTGAGACCATTGCTCCTTGTTCTGTATTCTGCCACCACTGAGAACAGCCGAGCTCCATCCTCTTTGGAACCCCCCTTCAGGTAGTTGAAGGCTGCTGTCAAATCCCACCCTCACTCTTCTCTTCTCTTCTGCAGACTAAGTTCGCCCAGTTCCCTCAGCCTCTCCTCGTAAGTCATATGCCCCATCCCCCTAATAATTTTCGTTGCCCTCCACTGGACTCTCCCCAAATATGTCCACATCCTTTCTGCTCTTCACACATCCCAGGCCTCCCTCCCAGGCCCTGGCTGTTTTGCAGGGATGCTGTGGGTTGGACACTTGCTCTGGCAGTGGCCACATGCCCTCAGACTCGAGGTGGCAGGACCCTTCTTTTCCCATCAGGGTTACGATACCCTTCCAAGTCTGGCCTGCAAGGCCTCTTGACTGGGGGCATCTCCCTGCACTGGGCCCACTGCCCAGGGTCCCCCTCGCTATCCCCAGCTGCTTACCGCACTGGGCTCTGGACTGCTCCAGCTCCTGCCTTAGTGCTGCTTCCTGCCTTCAGCTCCCTGGGCTGCTTTTCTGGCCCCTCTGGCTCTGGTTGCTGTGGCTCTCCTCCCAGCACAGGTCTGGCTCTCTGAGCTGCTTCCTTGGCACCTCCTGGCTCTTGCTGCTATAGCTCTGCTCCCAGCATGGATCTGCTCCCTGGGCTGCTTCTCTGGTTCTCTCTAGCTCTGGCTGGCATGGCCCTGCTCCCCAGCTCTGCTTGGGCTCCTACTCTCTCCTTAACTCAGCCTCAGGCAGTTCGCTCCATTGCCCCTGGGGACTATCAGTCTAAGGTCCTGATGTCCCATCAGTTCCCCTTTTGGTACGGGAAGCTAGCAACAACAACAACAACAACAAAAAACCACTAAATTTTAGTAAGGTTGGCCCCTTACATTAAGGCCAGAGAGAACCATCAGGACCATCCAGTCTGACGCCCTGCAGAATAGGCCAGATAACCTCAGCCAGAGATTCCTGCATCCAGCCCAAGGACTTCTAGCTGAGCAATTTTAGAGAGAGACATCCGGTCTTCATTTAAAGACTACAAAGGACAAAGAATCTCCCACATCACTATGTAAATTAGGCCAGTGGTTAATTACCACAGAGAGTTGGGAAGTGGATTTTATTTCCCATAAAAAAATTCTCAAGAAAATGAAAATTTTCTACATTTTTTTTGGTTTATTTCAAAAACCCAACAACTGCCTTTTATTTTTTGTTTTTGAAAAGCATAAATTAAATCAGTTGGAGTGGGGGTGATGAAAACTACAAAAATAGCTGAAAACAGAAATGTTCTTAATAATATTTCCATTACTTTAAAAAGGAGTTTTCATCAGAAAAATTCAGGGAACAATTTTTGACCAGCTCTTCCAATTCCTCTCACTTATAAATGTGCCTTATTGCCAGCTTCAGTCTTTGTAGCTTCAGCCCCCACCCATTGGCTCTCACTCTGCCTTTGCCTGCTACACTGAAGAGCCCTCTGCTATCAGAAAACTTCTCTCTGTGTCGGTACTTAGAGACTGTGAACAAGTCACCTTTTAACTTTCTCTTTGATACACTAAATAGTATGAGTCCCTTTTTGTCTCTTGCCGCAAGGCAGGTTTTTCAGACCTCACATCATTTTTATGGCTCGTCTCTGATAAAGGGCTGTTATGAGGTCAAAGCATTTTGCTGTGTGCTCATTCAAGGTTTTTCTCCTACATCACTTACCTGCAGGTGCTGGCTGGATAAATCAACCATAGCCACCTCACTGCACAGCCTTGCCACTGAATTGTAATTTCCAACACTTGATAGTATGTCTAAAGCCTGATTCATTCCCAGGCGCCTTGCATTCTGTGATGCTATATGGAATATGTGGGACACTTTATGTTATCAGTGTAACATTTCAAGGAATCTGACCAGATATGCCATGTAAGGTGTCAATGAAAATGTTATGATTTGAAAGTATCATCATCTTGTTTTTATGTTTGTATCACTTTATATTGTGAGTTAAAGATATATATGGTATATCTGCATTTCCAAACTTGTGCTGTGCTTCTGGGTGACACCCCCAGACAGAATGGCATCAGACTAGACCTGTTTGATGGTCCATCAAGAGACATCAGCTGTACAATGAACCTATTGAAAGGAGCAAAGGACTACACTCTATGACTCAGCAAGGCATTCAGAGACATGCCTATGGAGACAACTCTAAGGCCTTTCAATGCCATGTGCTGGGAAGCTTGTGTTTGAAACAAAGGAAGTACCAGACACATGGCAAAAGGACTGTAAAGGGCAGCTGGATCATCTTCATCTTCTCTTCAGTCCTGCTTCTTACCTCTGGAGGAACTTTGCTACAAACTGAAGCTCTGAACAAAGGACCAAATGATCCATCCAAGCTGTGGCTGTATTCCAGAGGGACTTTCAAGCCAGCAAACTCACCAATACTGCAAAGAACCTGATATATAGACTTTGAAGTGATTACTTTACCATTTACAACTCTCTTCTTGTTCTTTCTTTTTTCTTTATAATAAACCTTTAGTTTTAGATACTACAGGATTGGCTGGAAGTGTGGTATTTTGAGGAAGATCCAAAATCATATTGACCTGATAACGTGGCTGACCCTTTGGGGTCAGAAGAACATTTTGTATATGTGAGCAGAGTTTTAAAATAACTTCTAACTGTACTGGACCTACATGCTGACTGGGAGCCAGAGATCTGGAATGCAATAAGGGGACTGTGATTTTCTTTTTTTGCTTCATGATAACCAGTGTGGGATTAGAAGCACAGTTTCTGACTGGTCGGTGAGATTAACTTCAGTGTTACCCACCAGTTTTGGAAATATGTGCTCTCCCTTTTGCACCAGCAAACAAAAACAGACTTCTGTTTTGGTGGAACAACTCCATGGTCTGTTTTTGTTTGCTGATAGGACATGCCAGGTCATCAGAGCTCCCCTTTGTCTACCCACTATCATATCAAACCTGTTTGGCATATGCTATGTGAAACTGAAGTGGAGCAATTTACCACAAGCTGGTTCTGACCCAATCTTTCTAAACTCAGGCTCCTCCTTCCTATACTGATCTTCTCCCCTCCTCTGTATTCAGTGGCAGATGGATCCCAAAGAGATGCCTCATGTGGTTTCTTTCTTAAATTCTCCTCCCAGCCCCCTTGATTAATCATCACAAGTAAAAACACCTTCTCCAAGACCTGGAATAAGGAAGGGGATTGAAAGTGCTCCAGCTAAGAAATGGAATGAGAAGGGGGCTCCTTTCTGACCCTGGCTGGTCATACTGCTGATGCCATGACCTCGCCTCCTTCAAGGAAGAACTGGTTTCAGTGAAAACCAGCATAAGCAACTGTTCTTTCCCTTTGAGTGCTAATGTGCAGCACCCAGTTCTGTGGACATGGGCCCATGCAGCTCCTTAGCAGTAAGAGACCCTAACAGGGGTAGTCAAAAGGCAGACCGTTGGCCAAATGCAGACTTCCAGATGCTTTTGAATGGACCCCCAGATCTTTTTATGTATTTATTATCATTGGTATTATTTTTTTCAAAATTATTTTCTCTGGGGTCTGGACCTTGACTAGACCTTGATCAAGAAATGTGGATCTTGACAAAACATCATTGACTACCCCAGCCTAGGACATTTCCCAAAACACCCTGAAAAGGGACTTCAGGGATGCGTAACTCAGCTTCCCACTGCCCGTGGCTTTTATTCAGGCAGCCCTGGGATAAGATTTACAAGGCATGTAGCTGTTCCTCCAATGCTAAAGAAGTAAAACCCTTTGAAAGAAGAAAGTGTGTTGTGAGAAGCAGGGACTGAGGCCTGTGTGGAATGTGGGTGTAGTCACTGTGGGGGTGGTTTTCATGAGGCTGGATCAAAGGAGTGTATGGATGGACTTGGGGCAGAGACAAGTGTGCAGGGGTGCAATGGGTTATGGATGCATGCCCCAGTGCAGGCCTGCACAACATACAGCCCGCATTCTGGGGGATTCTAAATCCCCCGCACACGGCGCTCTGCGGGCAGCCCAGAGCCCTTTAAATCCCAGCCGCTGCTGGGAGTCAGAGGGCTCTGGGCTGCCTGCAGCGACCAGCAGCCCAGAGCCCTTTGAATCCCGGCCACGGCTGGGATTTAAAGGGCTCAGAGCTCCCCATGGCTGCGGGCAGCCCAGAGCCCTTTGAATCCTGGCCACGGCTCGGGCGGCGGGGCCGGCTGGGATTTAAAGGGCTCTGGCCTGCCGGCAGCCGCAGGGAGCCCAGAGCCCTTTGAATCCCGGCCGCGGCCGCTGATTGCTCCCTCCCCGGACCCCTGCCCCAACTGCACCCCAGGACCCCCACCCCTTATCTAAGCACCGCTGGTCCTTGTCCCCTGATACCCCTCTCCTGGGACCCCTGCCCCTAACTGCCCCCTTGTACCCACCCCCTATCTAAATGCCGCTGCTCCTTGTCCCCCAATTGCCCCCTCCCGAGACCCCTACCCCTAACTGGCCCTTGGGACCCCAGCCCCTATCTAAGCCTCCCTTCTCCTTGTCCTCAACTGCCCCCTCCTGAGACTCCCCCAACTTCCTCCCAGGACCCCACCCCCAACCGGTCCCCAAATAAACCCCGGGGACGCCCCTGCCAATCCAACAGCTGACTGCCCCCGAACCTCCGCCCCATC